>NC_030680.2:999278-1299278 GCF_000004195.4 Xenopus tropicalis | reverse complement strand
AAAATAAAAGTTCACTGACACTTCTGGGAGGAGCTTTATTTGTTGTGTGGGGGGGGCCCTGTCCCATTGGCTGAAATACCTGCATAGAAACAACAGAAGGGGCAATTCTGGTGCCAAGAATGGGGGGAGGGGGGTTGGGGCACTATGAGCAGGAAAATGGCACACAAATCCCAGTACCACAGGCCTTCCCCATGTACAGAACATAAACAGGGTCAGACGGGGCCAGCGGCTCCCCAGCCCTCCCATTTCCTTTAATCCTGCTCTGCTCCTGCATCAATTACAGACTGACTGTATAACTGCTATAAATATCAATAGATCAGCCTACAGGGCATTTACATGTATATTGTACAGTCTGCCTTCCCCCTCTAGTCTCCGCCTACTCACTATTAATCATGCATACACACTAACCAATCCCAGCCCTGCCTGCCTTCCCCCTCTAGTCTCCGCCTACTCACTATTAATCATGCATACACACTAACCAATCCCAGCCCTGCCTGCCTTCTCCCTCTAGTCACTGCCTATTCACTATTAATCATGCATACACACTAACCAATCCCAGCCCTGCCTGCCTTCTCCCTCTAGTCACTGCCTATTCACTATTAATCATGCATACACACTAACCAATCCCAGCCCTGCCTGCCTTCTCCCTCTAGTCTCCGCCTATTCAAACAGATGGTGGTTATAGGGGATTCGATCATTAGGAAAGTGGACAGGGTAATCTGTCGAGCGGATCGCTTCAACCGGACAGTTTGCTGTCTTCCTGGTGCCAGGGTTCGGCATGTGGTTGATCGGGTCGACACATTATTGGGAGGGGCTGGGCATGACCCGGCTGTCTTGGTACATATCGGTACTAACGACAAAATGAACGGTAGGTGGGGGACCTTAAAGAGTGAGTTCAGGGATCTAGGCTCTAAAATTAAGCAAAGGTCCTCCAATGTAATATTTTCGGAAATTTTGCCGGTGCCGCGTGCTAGTTTAGGGAGACAGCGGGAGCTTAGGGAGCTAAATGCGTGGCTAAAGTCTTGGTGTAGGAAGGAAGGGTTTGGGTTCCTAGAGCACTGGGCTGACTTTTCTTTGGGGTACAATCTATACAGCCCTGACGGATTGCACCTCAATGGAAGGGGGTCTACTGTGCTAGGGGAGAGAATGGTTAAGAGGCTGGAGGAGTGTTTAAACTAGACAAGGGGGGGGTTGGTAAGCTAGATTCTTATGGGAGAGCTAGTGTAGATGGGGCAGTGGGACCAGTAAAGGGTTGTGGGGGAGGAGTGAGGGGGGCATATAGTTTATCAGATAAGGAGCTTCCATTGTTACAAGGGAAACAGACTAATTTTCACCTTAGCTCTAACTGTCCTTTAGCTAATGTAAGCTGTAGAGGAAGAAGTAGTAATCTCCGCTGCATGCTGGCTAATGCGCGTAGCTTGTCGGGAAAAATAGGGGAGCTGCAGGCTATTGCATGCATTGAAAATTATGACTTAATTGGTATCACTGAGACCTGGTGGGATGAAAAATGCGACTGGGCTGTGAATTTAAATGGGTATACGCTTTTTAGGAGGGACAGAGGGATTAAAAAGGGTGGAGGGGTTTGTCTTTATGTAAAGTCAGATTTAAAGCCATGTAATAAAGACATTACCAATGAAAACGTTGAATCTCTTTGGGTAGAAATTTCAGTAGGGCTGAAGGTCACAAAGAAAATGATCATTGGTGTATGCTATAAACCACCCCGTATAGATGAGGGGGATGAGGCCCAGCTACTTTTGCAAATGGAAGAGGCTTCAAAACTGGGTCAAGTTGTTATTATGGGGGACTTTAATTATCCGGACATTGACTGGAGTAATGGGGGGGCTAAGTCAGAAAAAGCTAGTAGGTTTGTAAATATGCTAAATGACAACTTTTTATTTCAGGCAGTTCAAGAACCTACTCGGAATGAGTCTATTTTGGACCAGGTAATATCTAATAATAATGAACTCATCTCTAACATTTGTGTGGGGGGGGCATTTGGGGAACAGTGATCACAACATGGTCTCCTTTGAGATAATGCTGCAGAGACAGCTCTATAAGGGAGTAACTAAAACGCTCAATTTTAGACGTGCAGACTTTGCCAGTATAAGGGCATCTCTGCAATGTGTCAACTGGGAAAGGCTTTTCATGGGGTTAGGCACAGAAGGAAAATGGAACATCTTTAAAACATTGCTTTGCAGGTATACACAACAGTATATTCCCCTTGTAAGCAAGGAGAGGCATCGCAAAGCAAAACCTTTATGGCTGAATAAAAGAGTTAAGGTCGAGGTTGGTAATAAAAAACGTGCTTTTAAAGCATTCAAGTTAGCTGGGACAGCGGAAACTTTCATCAGGTACAAGGAAGCAACTAAAGCATGCAAAAAAGCTATCAGGCAAGCTAAAATAGAGATGGAAAGGGATATTGCAGCTAGGAGTAAAAAGAATCCAAAATTATTTTTTAATTATGTGAATAATAAAAAAATGAAGCAAGAAGGGGTGGGAACTTTATTATCACGGGGGGGTACGTTGGTTGATGAGAACGGGGAAAAAGCTGAAATTTTGAACTCTTATTTTTCATCTGTCTATACATCTGAGGAGCCAGATAATGAAGGCTTCCCTTTTAATATGCCCAGTGCTAGTAATTTAGCTACTGACGCGTGGGTCACTCAGGAGGAAATTCAAAAGAGACTTGAACATGTAAAGGTAAACAAAGGTCCAGGGCCGGATGGGATTCATCCCAGGGTATTAAATGAGCTGAGCGCTGTGATTGCCAAGCCTCTTCACATAATTTTTCAGGATTCGTTGAGGTTTGGCATGGTGCCGAGAGACTGGCGGATTGCTAATGTGGTGCCGTTATTTAAAAAGGGATCTCGTTCTCAGCCTGAAAACTATAGGCCTGTTAGTCTGACATCAGTAGTAGGAAAGCTTCTGGAAGGGGTAATAAGGGATAGGATAGTTGAATACATTGCAGTTCACAATACTATTAGTTTGTGCCACATGGGTTTATGGGTAACAGATCTTGCCAGACTAATTTAGTTGCCTTTTATGAGGAGGTGAGCAGGAACCTTGATGCTGGAATGGCAGTGGATGGGATCTACTTGGACTTTGCTAAAGCGTTTGATACAGTACCTCACAGAAGGTTAATGATCAAATTAAGGAATATTGGCCTAGAACATAATATTTGTAATTGGATAGAAAACTGGCTGAAGGATAGAGTACAAAGAGTGGTGGTAAATGGAACATTTTCTAATTGGGCCAGTGTGGTTAGTGGGTACCGCAGGGGTCAGTCCTTGGTCCTTTGCTTTTTAACTTGTTTATTAATGACCTGGAGGTGGGCATAGAGAGTACTGTTTCTATTTTTGCTGATGACACTAAATTGTGCAAAACTATAAGTTCCATGCAGGATGTGCCGCTTTGCAGAGCGATTTGACAAAATTGGAAAACTGGGCAGCAAACTGGAAAATGAGGTTCAATGTTGACAAGTGCAAAGTTATGCCCTTTGGTAGGAATAATATAAACGCAAACTATCTACTGAATGGTAGTGTGTTGGGGGCATCCTTAATGGAGAAGGATCTAGGGGTTTTTGTAGATCATAAGTTGTCTAATTCCAGGCAGTGTCATTCTGTAGCTACTAAAGCAAATAAAGTGCTGTCTTGTATAAAAAAGGGCATTGACTCAAGGGATGAGGACATATTTTTGCCGCTTTATAGGTCCCTGGTAAGGCCTCACCTTGAGTATGCGGTGCAGTTTTGGGCTCCAGTCCTTAAGAAGGATATTAATGAGCTGGAGAGAGTGCAGAGACGTGCAACTAAACTGGTTAAGGGGATGGAAGATTTAAGCTATGAGGTTAGACTGTCGAGGTTGGGGTTGTTTTCTCTGGAAAAGAGGCGCTTGCGAGGGGACATGATTACTCTGTACAAGTACATTAGAGGGGATTATAGGCAGTTGGGGGATGTTCTTTTTTCCCATAAAAACAATCAGCGCACCAGAGGTCACCCCTATAGATTAGAGGAACAGAGCTTCCATTTGAAGCAGCGTAGGTGGTTTTTCACGGTGAGAGCAGTGAGGCTGTGGAATGCCCTTCCTAGTGATGTGGTAATGGCAGATTCTGTTAATGCCTTTAAGAGGGGCCTGGATGAGTTTTTGAACAAGCAGAATATCCAAGGCTATTGTGATACTAATATCTACAGTTAGTATTACTGGTTGTATATATATAGTTTATGTATGTGAGTGTATAGATTGGTTAGTATAGGTTGTGTGCTGGGTTTACTCGGATGGGTTGAACTTGATGGACAATGGTCTTTTTTCAACCCTATGTAACTATGTAACTATGTAACTATGTAACTATTCACTATTAATCATGCATACACACTAACCAATCCCAGCCCTGCCTTCTCCCTCTAGTCTCCGCCTACTCACTATTAATCATGCATACACATTAACCAATCCCAGCCCTGCCTCCTCCCTCTAGTCTCCGCCTACTCACTATTAATCATGCATACACACTAACCAATCCCAGCCCTGCCTTCCCCCTCTAGTCTCCACCTACTCACTATTAATCATGCATACACACTAACCAATCCCAGCCCTGCCTTCTCCCTCTAGTCTCCGCCTACTCACTATTAATCATGCATACACACTAACCAATCCCAGCCCTGCCTGCCTTCTCCCTCTAGTCTCCTCCTATTCACTATTAATCATGCATACACACTAACCAATCCCAGGCCTGCCTGCCTTCTCCCTCTAGTCTCGGCCTATTCACTATTAATCATGCATACACACTAACCAATCCCAGCCCTGCCTGCCTTCTCCCTCTAGTCTCCGCCTATTCACTATTAATCATGCATACACACTAACCAATCACAGCCCTGCCTGCCTTCTCCCTCTAGTCTCCGCCTGTTCACTATTAATCATGCATACACACTAACCAATCACAGCTCTCCCTGCCTTCTCCCTCTAGTCTCTGCCTATTCACACTAACCAATCACAGCCCTCCCTGCCTTCTCCCTCTAGTCACTGCCTATGCACTATTAATCATGCATACACACTAACCAATCCCAGCCCTCCCTGCCTTCTCCCTCTAGTCTCTGCCTATTCACTATTAATCATGCATACACACTAACCAATCCCAGCCCTCCCTGCCTTCTCCCTCTAGTCTCTGCCTATTCACTATTAATCATGCATACACACTAACCAATCCCAGCCCTGTCTGCCTTCTCCCTCTAGTCTCCACCTATTCACTATTAATCATGCATACACACTAACCAATCACAGCCCTCCCTGCCTTCTCCCTCTAGTCTCCACCTATTCACTATTAATCATGCATACACACTAACCAATCCCAGCCCTCCCTGCCTTCTCCCTCTAGTCTCTGCCTATTCACTATTAATCATACATACACACTAACCAATCACAGCTCTCCCTGCCTTCTCCCTCTAGTCTCTGCCTATTCACACTAACCAATCACAGCCCTCCCTGCCTTCTCCCTCTAGTCACTGCCTATGCACTATTAATCATGCATACACACTAACCAATCCCAGCCCTCCCTGCCTTCTCCCTCTAGTCTCTGCCTATTCACTATTAATCATGCATACACACTAACCAATCCCAGCCCTCCCTGCCTTCTCCCTCTAGTCTCTGCCTATTCACTATTAATCATGCATACACACTAACCAATCACAGCCCTCCCTGCCTTCTCCCTGTAGTCTCCACCTATTCACTATTAATCATGCATACACACTAACCAATCACAGCCCTGCCTGCCTTCTCCCTCTAGTCTCTGCCTATTCACTATTAATCATGCATACACACTAACCAATCCCAGCCCTGCCTGCCTTCTCCCTCTAGTCTCCGCCTACTCACTATTAATCATGCATACACACTAACCAATCCCAGCCCTGCCTTCCCCCTCTAGTCTCCGCCTACTCACTATTAATCATGCATACACACTAACCAATCACAGCCCTGCCTTCTCCCTCTAGTCTCTGCCTATTCACTATTAATCATGCATACACACTAACCAATCCCAGCCCTGCCCGCCTTCTCCCTCTAGTCTCTGCCTATTCACTATTAATCATGCATACACACTAACCAATCCCAGCCCTGCCTGCCTTCTCCCTCTAGTCTCCTCCTATTCACTATTAATCATGCATACACACTAACCAATCCCAGGCCTGCCTGCCTTCTCCCTCTAGTCTCTGCCTATTCACTATTAATCATGCATACGTACTAACCAATCACAGCCCTGCCTGCCTTCTCCCTCTAGTCTCCGCCTATTCACTATTAATCATGCATACACACTAACCAATCACAGCCCTGCCTGCCTTCTCCCTCTAGTCTCCGCCTATTCACTATTAATCATGCATACACACTAACCAATCACAGCCCTGCCTGCCTTCTCCCTCTAGTCTCCGCCTATTCACTATTAATCATGCATACACACTAACCAATTACAGCCCTGCCTGCCTTCTCCCTCTAGTCTCCGCCTATTCACTATTAATCATGCATACACACTAACCAATCACAGCCCTCCCTGCCTTCTCCCTCTAGTCTCTGCCTATTCACACTAACCAATCACAGCCCTCCCTGCCTTCTCCCTCTAGTCACTGCCTATGCACTATTAATCATGCATACACACTAACCAATCCCAGCCCTCCCTGCCTTCTCCCTCTAGTCTCCACCTATTCACTATTAATCATGCATACACACTAACCAATCACAGCCCTCCCTGCCTTCTCCCTCTAGTCTCCGCCTATTCACTATTAATCATGCATACACACTAACCAATCACAGCCCTCCCTGCCTTCTCCCTCTAGTCTCTGCCTATTCACTATTAATCATGCATACACACTAACCAATCCCAGCCCTGTCTGCCTTCTCCGTCTAGTCTCTGCCTATTCACTATTAATCATGCATACACACTAACCAATCCCAGCCCTCCCTGCCTTCTCCCTCTAGTCTCTGCCTATTCACTATTAATCATGCATACACACTAACCAATCCCAGCCCTGCCTGCCTTCTCCCTCTAGTCTCTGCCTATTCACTATTAATCATGCATACACACTAACCAATCCCAGCCCTGCCTGCCTTCTCCCTCTAGTCTCCGCCTACTCACTATTAATCATGCATACACACTAACCAATCCCAGCCCTGCCTGCCTTCTCCCTCTAGTCTCTGCCTATTCACTATTAATCATGCATACACACTAACCAATCCCAGCCCTGCCCGCCTTCTCCCTCTAGTCTCCGCCTATTCACTATTAATCATGCATACACACTAACCAATCCCAGCCCTGCCCGCCTTCTCCCTCTAGTCTCCGCCTATTCACTATTAATCATGCATACACACTTACCAATCCTAGCCCTCCCTGCCTTCTCCCTCTAGTCTCCGCCTATTCACTATTAATCATGCATACACACTAACCAATCACAGTCCTGCGTGGCAAATATTTTCGGCAAGCTTAAAAACGCTCGCCAAAAATAGCGCCATACAGTTTTACCTGTGCCTGCACCTGAATGAAAGTATGCTCAGATGTAGATGTAGGATATCCTCCATAAATATGAAGTTTTTTGTTTTTTTGGTGGATATCAGCTACATGTGCCTGCACACAAGCGTATTCCAATCATCCAGGTGCCTTTAATTGCCTTGGTAACCAGAAAAATAAAAAAAAATACTTCCCACCTGCCTAATAGTTGGTGCAAAGCAAGCAAAGCATAATCAGACAGAAATGCTTTCTTTATACTGAGAGTCACAACACAATCAAAACCTTGACCAAAACAGATGTTTGTTGAGCAGACAGGGGGTGCCATACAGACCGGGGGTGCCGTGCAGCCTGGGGGTGCCATACAGCCTGGGGGTTCCATACAGACTGGGGGTGCCATACACAGCCTGTTTATTATAGTGAGACACAAACTCTGAGCTCAGTGTCAGTCACTTTGCATCCTGGGAAGGAACATAGTGTTTGTGCAGAGGTTCCCCTGTACATGTTGTTCTGCCTATACACCTACTGGCACAGTTTGGCCTCTCCCCGTGTGTAATGCACACACACCCCCATGCAACTGCTTCATAAACACTGTGACAGAAGTGATTGGTTTGTATCCCCACAACTAAAGCCAATAATGCTCTGTACATTGGGGAGACCATAAGGTGCATATATCACTATATTATATACAGAGAGACCAAGAGCAGACTGAGCATGTGCAGTAGTTGGGCAAAAGATGGAGAGTTACTGTGGGCATCTTCAGGGGCATGGGGCTTTATTTCTATAGAGCTTTGGTGCTGTTGGGCTGGTACAGGGGCTTAAACCCCACAGCTAAACATTTCTAGCCATATTTTTTTTTAGGCTTTAGTGTCCCTTTAAGGAACTTATAAGGTTAGAATGAAAATTTTGTCTTTTGGGCAAATAAAATCATTACCTTGTATAGTCAGTAGGATGGGGGCCATCCACATGGTATGCAGCCATTTTGTCCATAGGCTAAACAAAAAGTCAATGTACAACAAGGCAACCAATTGGCTGACTTCCTTTCTGTTGTTCCCCTTGTTGGGGCCGACTGACCCAATAATCATTCATAACAGACCACTCCTGCTCCGCTCTTTCCCTGACCAATAGAAATTTTCCATCAGGATTGATATTACCCAGTTGGTGAGCAGTATGGTCCAAATTGGTCCATATGTCCATATGCAGAGATGGATGGGAAAAATCCAGTTTTGTCTCCACAGGTAGGTTAGGGGAACCCAGTATATATTTATACTTGTGGAATTTGTCACTTTATTCTTGGAGATAAGAAGTATGCGCTTTGGGTCCCATGGGAGAAAAGCGCTTTACAAATTGTTGTTGTTGTTGTTGTTGTTGTTGTTGTTGTTGTTGTTGTTTGTTGTATCCTTTCCCCCCAGCAAGGAGTTAGTATGGCCGACATTGTACCAGTCTCCTGTGCTTGGCCGGAACTAGGGGTAGGCAGTCACTGGCTGTGGAGTTTTGGGGAAAAGTTTTATTGGACAATATTGCTTTAAGAATACAACCCTGATGTTGCTGGACTACAGCTCCCAGCATGCCTCACCCTTCATTATATGTTATATTATTCTGGGATTTGTAGTCCGGCAACAGCTGAGTAACGTTGGGTTGAGCCGCGCTGTGCCGCAGGGTTTAGTTTCCCTTTTATGAAGTTGTTTATCTTTATATTAATTGTCAGTACGATATAGACAGTGATATTCTGAGACATTTTGCAGATGGTCTTCATTCTTTATTTTTGGGGGTTTTCTGCTATAAAGCTTTTTGTTCAGCAGCTCTCCAGTTTAGTATTTTTAGCAGCTACCTGGTTGCTAGGGCATATATACCATAGCAACCAGGCAATTATGTGAATGAGAGACTGGAAAATGAGTAGGAGAGGGTCTGGATATAAAGATTAAAACTGGAGCCTCACAGAGCAATAGAATTTGGCTGCTGGGGTCAGTGACCCCCATTTGAAAGCTGGAAGGAGGCAACAGAGGAAGGCAAATAATTCAAAAACTATAAAAAATGAATAATGAAGACCAACTGCAAAGTTACTAGGAATAAGATATTCTAAAAGCTTAACTACCCAGTTAATTCACTGATGCAGTTCACAGTTGGTCTCGGTAGGCCGCATTATTATTTGGTCATTGGCCTTGGGGGCCATATAATCGGACTGGCCCAGTTTGACCCACGGCTTTAATGGCCAAATGGTGAGTAAAGATCCACCAACTTCCCCCGGACAAGCCCAGATCACTCATTATATGTTACATCTCCCTTCTCTCCTTACTATACAGCAGTGGTTCTCAACCTGTGGGTCCCGACCCCTTTGTGGGTGAATAACCCTTTCACACATATTTCTGATGGTCTTAGGAATAATAATAATTTTATGTTTGGGGGTCACCACAACACGAGGAACTGTATCAAAGGGTCGCAGCATTAGGGAGGTTGGGGAGCACTGGTATATAGGGATTATTCCCCTTAGCAACTAGGGGTGTGTAAGTTACATTGCAGTTACTAACACTGATACTCTAGTTACTATGCCTGCGATCACATGACTGTTTGTGTCTCACTCTGACACTCTCGCTACGACTGTCACATGTCACTTAATCAGAGTCTCTCTCAATGACTAATTATTGTGACCTGTTACACAAAGTTGGGCATTTCTTATCTGTTACATATTTAGGGGAATATTTAAGAGCTGATTAATCACCCCCCCCCGGCCAGTCTGTGCTGAACCCCAAAATATCAGCCCCCTGATCTCCCGTTGGTGTGAGTGACACAGAGGGAAGGAATGAGACACCCAGATGCCATTTAGACAGATACTGGTCTATAATAGAACCTGTATTTCCTGTATAATGTGCCCTGTGCCAGTCGCTACTCTGTGTATAGTACAACTGCCCTTCCTACAGGAGGGACCCCTGTATTGCCCCCCACTCCCTGCAGAGCCCATTGGCGCTGGCCCAGTTGCCGGGAATCCTAATAACCCTTTCAGTGCCAGGAATGTGCCTGAGGGCCTGATACAGAGCTCAGAGCCGGGGGTGCTGGGAGTTCCTGTGTCTCGTAGCCCCTCCCCCAACAAACTGAAAGTAAATTCCTGTCTCAGAGCAGAACAGGGAGTCACCGTGACAGAAATATCCTTCCAATAAGGAAATGGCCCCCGTGAGGGCTTTATAACATGAGGGATAAGCCCCCCCCAGGCTGCACTGCCCCTCAGTATGGGGCCCCCCAGCCTCTCCTGGTTCCTACTGATCTCTCTCTCCCTCACAGGAACAGGTAAGATTTTATTTCTACTGATCTGTGTAACCCAGGCCTCTATATTGTGTCTGGGCCGTGTTTATATATTGTACCCAGGGGGCTGTGCCTGGGGCAACGGTGTTTGGGGGGGCGGCCCGCAGGTGCCTATATAACAGGTTTATTTGAAATAACACTGTGCGGCTCTGTATAGTAATACTGAGTATCTAGTGACAGATCTGCCCCAGCTTTATTGGTTATAGAGAGGCCTGGCCCCTCCCAGTCTGGGGCGGGTAACACTGTGCGGCTCTGTATAGTAATACTGAGTATCTAGTGAAAGATCTGCCCCAGCTTTATTGGTTATAGAGAGGCCTGGCCCCTCCCAGTCTGGGGCGGGTAACACTGTGCGGCTCTGTATAGTAATACTGAGTATCTAGTGACAGATCTGCCCCAGCTTTATTGGTTATAGAGAGGCCTGGCCCCTCCCAGTCTGGGGCGGGTAACACTGTGCGGCTCTGTATAGTAATACTGAGTATCTAGTGACAGATCTGCCCCAGCTTTATTGGTTATAGAGAGGCCTGGCCCCTCCCAGTCTGGGGCGGGTAACACTGTGCGGCTCTGTATAGTAATACTGAGTATCTAGTGACAGATCTGCCCCAGCTTTATTGGTTATAGAGAGGCCTGGCCCCTCCCAGTCTGGGGCGGGTAACACTGTGCGGCTCTGTATAGTAATACTGAGTATCTAGTGACAGATCTGCCCCAGCTTTATTGGTTATAGAGAGGCCCGGCCCCTCCCAGTCTGGGGCGGGTAACACTGTGCGGCTCTGTATAGTAATACTGAGTATCTAGTGACAGATCTGCCCCAGCTTTATTGGTTATAGAGAGGCCTGGCCCCTCCCAGTCTGGGGCGGGTAACACTGTGTGGCTCTGTATAGTAATACTGAGTATCTAGTGACAGATCTGCCCCAGCTTTATTGGGTATAGAGAGGCCTGGCCCCTCCCAGTCTGGGGCGGGTAACACTGTGCGGCTCTGTATAGTAATACTGAGTATCTAGTGACAGATCTGCCCCAGCTTTATTGGTTATAGAGAGGCCTGGCCCCTCCCAGTCTGGGGCGGGTAACACTGCGGCTCTGTATAGTAATACTGAGTATCTAGTGACAGATCTGCCCCAGCTTTATTGATTATAGAGAGGCCTGGCCCCTCCCAGTCTGGGGTGGGTAACACTGTGCGGCTCTGTATAGTAATACTGAGTATCTAGTGACAGATCTGCCCCAGCTTTATTGGTTATAGAGAGGCCTGGCCCCTCCCAGTCTGGGGCGGGTAACACTGTGCGGCTCTGTATAGTAATAATGAGTATCTAGTGACAGATCTGCCCCAGCTTTATTGGTTATAGAGAGGCCTGGCCCCTCCCAGTCTGGGGTGGGTAACACTGTGCGGCTCTGTATAGTAATACTGAGTATCTAGTGACAGATCTGCCCCAGCTTTATTGGTTATAGACAGGCCTGGCCCCTCCCAGTCTGGGGCGGGTAACACTGTGCGGCTCTGTATAGTAATACTGAGTATCTAGTGACAGGCATCTGATACACTGTGACAGTTACAGTAACAGACCCCCCAGTTGTACAGTTATAATAACAAACACTAATACTTGTGTAAAACTGTGACACTGACCCCGTTGTGCTGTTTCCTCTGCAGATTTTGTAACACTAACGGGAAACTCCACCCAAAAATTTTTTAATTTGCTAAAAAAATAGAAAATGTAGAAATAAGAAACTTTTCATTTACAAAATGTCAATAAAGTGCTGAATTAAGTGAGTTGTATATGTTATTGAATGTAGGGTTGGGGGGTTACAGTGTGTGGGACAAATAAAAAGAACGTAGATTAAACATTGTAAAAAGAGACAGAAGTTTCAGTCAAAACCTGGGGGTAAAGTTGGGGGTGTAAATCTCATTGGGATTGAAGTGGCACCACATTAAAGTTGCACGCGTTGGTTTATGTGATCCCCAACATGGCACCTCACTGCTATTGGGGTACACACGGACAGGGTCAGACTTGGGGGTGAAGGGCCCACCGGGCTCCTGTCCCAGGGGCCCTGCAGGTGCCCCCAGCCGGGCGCATCCCCTAACCCCCTCGCAGGGGCCCCCCACCCGACGTCCTCCTTCGAGCGCGTAAATTTGACGCATCAGGGGAGGAGTGCTCGGGAGGGGGAGCACCAGCAAGGGTCGGGTCTGGGCCACCAGGGCCAACCAGGATTTTTCCTAGTGTCCCGGCGGCCCAGTCTGACCCTGCACACAGAGCTACAGCTCCACAACTGATCTGGATTCAGACAGCGGGTCTATTTATTTATACATTGCTCCCAGAATGCCACAGCAGCTAAGGGCAAGTTGGACTCCCCCAGTTCATACATATCATTAGGGGACCCCCATTTCACACATTGCCCTGAGCCCAATTTCCGTTTTAGGTCCAAATCATATTGTATTTATAAATCTGTTTAATCTGTACAATATCTTTCCTTTATTTACCCTTTAGATGCTTTGGGGGTCAAAACAAGTGACGTTCCCATTAAATCCCAGAGGAACCAGGAAGCATTTATCCCGTGTACAGTAACGGATTATGGTGCTGGGAGAGTGGATCCAAAGCTTCTCTCTGTCGAGTGGAAACTGAAACCCCTGAATGGAAGTGAAGAACAAGTGTATCTGTATGTGTCTGGGACTCCCACCCCCACCCGGCCCGGATCCTACATATCCAGGGACCTTATAACCGGCAATGTGGGGCTTCACTTACCCCGGGTTCAGTTCACAGATGAAGGAGAATATACCTGCACTGTCATTTATACCCCTAATAAAGCCGTGGGGCACTCTGTCCTGCAGGTGTCAGGTAAGTGGCATTTACCTACTGCCCAGTGAGGGTATAGAGATCCCCAGCAGCACCAGCAGCTTACAACCCCATTTCCAAAAAGTTGGGACACTTAGAAAAATATAAATAAAAAGAAAATGGGGTGATTTGCAGATCAATGATACACTATATTTAAAGGAAATGAAAATGGAATACAAGCTTCATCTCACTGAAATAAGAAACTTCCTAAATATAATCAATTAAAAATTCTTTACCATTTAGGAAAAAATAAAATTACTCATCCCTGCCCTCCTCTCAGCAATCTGTCTCTCTTCATTCTCTCTGCATGCAGGAGTTGGAGTCAGATTTTGATTGACAGTTGGACCTAATGTTTTTGTGCCAGTCGGTTATTTTGTTTGTGCCGGAGTCGGTTCTTTGTTTTTGTGCCCGAGTCAGTTATTTTGTTTGTGCCGAAGTCTGTTATTTGATTTTGTGTCAGAGTCATTTTGTTTGTGCTGGAGTTGGTTATTTGATTTTGTGCCAGAGTCAGTTATTTTGTTTGTGCCGGAGTCTGTTATTTGATTTTGTAACGGAGTCCATTATTTTGTTTGTGCCGGAGTCAGTAATTTTGTTTGTGCCAGAGTCGGTTATTTTGTTTGTGCCAGAGTCGGTTATTTTGTTTGTGCCGGAGTCAGTAATTTTGTTTGTGCCAGAGTCGGTTATTTTGTTTGTGCCGGAGTCGGTTATTTGATTTTGTGCCAGAGTCCATTATTTTGTTTGTGCCGGAGCCAGATATTTGATTTTGTGCCAGAGTCGGTTATTGTTTGTGCTGGAGTTGGTTATTTGATTTTGTGCCAGAGTCAGTTATTTTGTTTGTGCTGGAGTCAGTTATTTGATTTTGTGCCAGAGTCAGTTATTTTGTTTGTGCTGCAGTTGGTTATTTGATTTTGTGCCCGAGTCAGTTATTTTGTTTGTGCTGGAGTCGGTTATTTGATTTTGTGCCAGAGTCAGTTATTTTGTTTGTGCTGGAGTCGGTTATTTGATTTTGTGCCAGAGTCAGTTATTTTGTTTGTGCTGCAGTTGGTTATTTGATTTTGTGCCAGAGTCAGTTATTTTGTTTGTGCTGGAGTCAGTTATTTGATTTTGTGCCCGAGTCAGTTATTTTGTTTGTGCTGGAGTCAGTTATTTGATTTTGTGCCCGAGTCAGTTATTTTGTTTGTTCTGCAGTTGGATATTTGATTTTGTGCCAGAGTTAGTTATTTTGTTTGTGCTGGAGTCAGTTATTTGATTTTGTGCCAGAGTCAGTTATTTTGTTTGTGCTGGAGTCAGTTATTTGATTTTGTGCCCGAGTCAGTTATTTTGTTTGTGCTGGAGTCAGTTATTTGATTTTGTGCCCGAGTCAGTTATTTTGTTTGTGCTGGAGTCAGTTATTTGATTTTGTGCCCGAGTCAGTTATTTTGTTTGTTCTGCAGTTGGATATTTGATTTTGTGCCAGAGTCAGTTATTTTGTTTGTGCTGCAGTTGGTTATTTGATTTTGTGCCAGAGTCAGTTATTTTGTTTGTGCTGCAGTTGGTTATTTGATTTTGTGCCCGAGTCAGTTATTTTGTTTGTGCTGGAGTCAGTTATTTGATTTTGTGCCCGAGTCAGTTATTTTGTTTGTGCTGGAGTCAGTTATTTGATTTTGTGCCCGAGTCAGTTATTTTGTTTGTTCTGCAGTTGGATATTTGATTTTGTGCCAGAGTCAGTTATTTTGTTTGTGCTGCAGTTGGTTATTTGATTTTGTGCCAGAGTCAGTTATTTTGTTTGTGCTGCAGTTGGTTATTTGATTTTGTGCCCGAGTCAGTTATTTTGTTTGTGCCGGAGTCAGTTATTTGATTTTGTGCCCGAGTCAGTTATTTTGTTTGTGCTGGAGTCAGTTATTTGATTTTGTGCCAGAGTCAGTTATTTTGTTTGTGCTGCAGTTGGTTATTTGATTTTGTGCCAGAGTCAGTTATTTTGTTTGTGCCGGAGTCAGTTATTTGATTTTGTGCCCGAGTCAGTTATTTTGTTTGTGCTGGAGTCAGTTATTTGATTTTGTGCCCGAGTCAGTTATTTTGTTTGTGCTGGAGTCAGTTATTTGATTTTGTGCCAGAGTCAGTTATTTTGTTTGTGCTGCAGTTGGTTATTTCATTTTGTGCCAGAGTTAGTTATTTTGTTTGTGCCGTAGTCAGTTATTTGATTTTGTGCCTGAGTCAGTTATTTTGTTTGTGCCGGAGTCAGTTATTTGATTTTGTGCCAGAGTCAGTTATTTTGTTTGTGCCGGAGTCAGTTATTTGATTTTGTGCCCGAGTCAGTTATTTGTTTGTGCCGGAGTCAGTTATTTGATTTTGTGCCAGAGTTAGTTATTTTGTTTGTGCCGTAGTCAGTTATTTGATTTTGTGCCTGAGTCAGTTATTTTGTTTGTGCCGGAGTCAGTTATTTGATTTTGTGCCCGAGTCAGTTATTTTGTTTGTGCTGCAGTTGGTTATTTGATTTTGTGCCAGAGTCAGTTATTTTGTTTGTGCTGCAGTTGGTTATTTGATTTTGTGCCAGAGTCAGTTATTTTGTTTGTGCCGGAGTCAGTTATTTGATTTTGTGCCCGAGTCAGTTATTTGATTTTGTGCCAGAGTCAGTTTTTTGTTTGAGCCGGAGTCAGTTATTTGATTTTGTGCCAGAGTTAGTTATTTTGTTTGTGCCGGAGTCAGTTATTTGATTTTGTGCCTGAGTCAGTTATTATGTTTGTGCTGGAGTCAGTTATTTGATTTTGTGCCCGAGTCAGTTATTTTGTTTGTGCTGGAGTCAGTTATTTGATTTTGTGCCCGAGTCAGTTATTTTGTTTGTGCTGGAGTCAGTTATTTGATTTTGTGCCAGAGTCAGTTATTTTGTTTGTGCTGCAGTTGGTTATTTCATTTTGTGCCAGAGTTAGTTATTTTGTTTGTGCCGTAGTCAGTTATTTGATTTTGTGCCTGAGTCAGTTATTTTGTTTGTGCCGGAGTCAGTTATTTGATTTTGTGCCAGAGTCAGTTATTTTGTTTGTGCCGGAGTCAGTTATTTGATTTTGTGCCCGAGTCAGTTATTTGTTTGTGCCGGAGTCAGTTATTTGATTTTGTGCCAGAGTTAGTTATTTTGTTTGTGCCGTAGTCAGTTATTTGATTTTGTGCCTGAGTCAGTTATTTTGTTTGTGCCGGAGTCAGTTATTTGATTTTGTGCCAGAGTCAGTTATTTTGTTTGTGCCGGAGTCAGTTATTTGATTTTGTGCCCGAGTCAGTTATTTTGTTTGTGCTGGAGTCAGTTATTTGATTTTGTGCCCGAGTCAGTTATTTTGTTTGTGCTGCAGTTGGTTATTTGATTTTGTGCCAGAGTCAGTTATTTTGTTTGTGCTGCAGTTGGTTATTTGATTTTGTGCCAGAGTCAGTTATTTTGTTTGTGCCGGAGTCAGTTATTCGATTTTGTGCCCGAGTCAGTTATTTTGTTTGTGCTGGAGTCAGTTATTTGATTTTGTGCCCGAGTCAGTTATTTTGTTTGTGCTGCAGTTGGTTATTTGATTTTGTGCCAGAGTCAGTTATTTTGTTTGTGCTGCAGTTGGTTATTTGATTTTGTGCCAGAGTCAGTTATTTTGTTTGTGCCGGAGTCAGTTATTTGATTTTGTGCCCGAGTCAGTTATTTGATTTTGTGCCAGAGTCAGTTTTTTGTTTGAGCCGGAGTCAGTTATTTGATTTTGTGCCAGAGTTAGTTATTTTGTTTGTGCCGGAGTCAGTTATTTGATTTTGTGCCTGAGTCAGTTATTATGTTTGTGCTGGAGTCAGTTATTTGATTTTGTGCCAGAGTCAGTTATTTTGTTTGTGCCGGAATCGGTAATTTTGTTTGTGCCGGAGTCAGTTATTTGATTTTATGCTAGAGTCAGTTATTTTGTTTGTGTGAAAGTGTGATGTACTCACACTTTCAAACTAACCGGCTCTGATGGAAATCCTGTTTCTCTATGTGCAGGATTTGTGATGGAGTCAGTTATTTGTTCTTTGTTTTTAATGACGGGAAAAATGCCATAATTATCTTTATATGTAAGGTACCAGCAAGGGGCCTGACACAGGGAATCAGCATTCTCATTGGTCACTTCTTCTGCATTTATCATGACATTATTTATCAGTAGAATTCTTATTGGTGAATTTTCTTGCATCTATAATTATGGTTTTTGGCAACTTCTATAGCAAAACTAGGGGGCGCAGTGGGGCAGCATCATGGCTGGGTTTATATCCCCTTTAAATTATTCCATTCTTTTTTTATTTACATTTTACTCAGTGTCCGAACATTTTTGGAAACAGGGTGACACAAAGGGAATAAAACCCTGGGTTCCTGGGTGTGATGGGAAGAAATAATCACTCCCCGCTCTTTTTGAGCCTTTTAACCAATCAGCCGCTTGTGACATGACAAGTTCTGTTCAGTAGTAGCCCCCTGGGGATCCCACCCATACAAAGAGTAAATATGAACAGAACCCAATGTTTCCGTGGGGCTGATTGGTACCTTTCCGGACTCTTCCCTAAAACTCAGACTGTTCCCTGAACACAGAATTCCATGGGTGGAACAGGGACACCTAGAACCTTTCATAGAACTCAGTGTTATCTTTGGTTCCCCATCGCCCCCAGACTTCTCCCCTCTCCCAATTCACACAAAATTTTCCAAGATTTCTGTATTTTATTCTCTTACTCAAGTACTAGCCGGACTGGGAACGACTCTGTGTTTCTTTGGCTTTTTACAGTGCAACCAACTGTCAGTTTGCAATATACTGATCTCAGCATCCTTCTTGAGACGGAGAAGACAGTTCAATGCACAATCGGTGGGTTTTACCCCAAAGATATAAAAATAAAGTGGGTGAAACGGCTCAGTGAGACCAACTGCATCTCGCTGGATAAGGAAAGCTGCACGGGGGAAACGTCTGGGAATGAGGACGGGACATTCAATGTTACAAGTCACCTAACGATAAAGCCTTCCCTGGAGGATGATGGGAGAAGGTATTTGTGTGTCATTGAGCACCGCTCCCTGGATACAGAACTGAAATTGGGGTTCACTCTCTCAGTAACAGGTCAGTTCTGATACAGAACAGCACTCACTGCCTTATGTCTTTGTTTATTGGAAGTTGGAAATCGGGCAATGGGGGGTGCAGTTGTCGGACAGTGGGGGGGCAGAAGTCGGACAGTAGGGGTGCAGTAGTCGGACAGTGGGGGTCCAGTAGTCGGACAGTGGGGGGGCAGTAGTCGGACAGTGGGGGGCAGTAGTCGGACATTGGGGGTGCAGTAGTCCAACATTGGGGGTGCAGTAGTCGGACAGTGGGGGTGCAGTAGTCGGACAGTGGGGGGGCAGTAGTCGGACATTGGGGGTGCAGTAGTCCAACATTGGGGGGGCAGTAGTCGGACAGTGGGGGGTGCAGTAGTCGGACAGTGGGGGTGCAGTAGTCGGACAGTGGGGGTGCAGTAGTCGGACAGTGGGGGTGCAGTAGTCGGACAGTGGGGGTGCAGTAGTCGGACAGTGGGGGTCCAGTAGTCGGACAGTGGGGGTCCAGTAGTTGGACAGTGGGGGTACAGTAGTTGGACAGTGGGGGGTGCAGTAGTTGGACAGTGGGGGTGCAGTAGTCGGACAGTGGGGGGGCAGTAGTCGGACAGTGGGGGTGCAGTAGTTGGACAGTGGGGGTGCAGTAGTTGGACAGTGGGGGTGCAGTAGTCGGACAGTGGGGGTGCAGTAGTCGGACAGTGGGGGGGCAGTAGTCGGACAGTGGGGGTGCAGTAGTTGGACAGTGGGGGTGCAGTAGTTGGACAGTGGGGGTGCAGTAGTCGGACAGTGGGGGTGCAGTAGTCGGACAGTGGGGGTGCAGTAGTCAGACAGTGGGGGTGCAGTAGTCGGACAGTGGGGGTGCAGTAGTCGGACAGTGGGGGGGCAGTAGTCGGACAGTGGGGGTGCAGTAGTCGGACAGTGGGGGTGCAGTAGTCGGACAGTGGGGGTGCAGTAGTCGGACAGTGGGGGTGCAGTAGTCGGACAGTGGGGGTGCAGTAGTCAGACAGTGGGGGTGCAGTAGTTGGACAGTGGGGGGGCAATAGTCAGACAGTTTGCCTCCTTATGGAACCAATAAAAGCCCCCAGCATTTCTCTGTTCTAGCCCAGTGCAGCGCCTCCTGCTGGGCCTATATAACCATGCGTTTCCCTATGGAAGTGCAATGAGGAGGAAACTAAATAACAATATGTTAATCATATAATCTCTGCACATTCTGTTCCCAACCAAATACAGACAAGAACCGGTCTGTTAGAATTATTATTGGGGGGAACTACACTCTATCATTACTTTTCCTCATTTAATGGGAAACTCTCTATACAATATTATGGGCACAGCCAAAGTGCCCATAGAACATCATAAATGTGTGGGGGGTTATTGCCCCATTTTTAGAACTTTGGATTCCATATGTTTATTACAGAATAGAGCAGCGTCTCCTAAACCCAGACGGGGGCTCATAGGGAGCCCAATACTGTAGCTCTGCTTCCTGTGCCATTCTCCTGTGTATCTAGTTACAGTTTAGCCAAAGCCTCACACATTATGTATCTTGTGTCTGCCCCAATCTAGGGACGTACTTGCTAATGGGAGATTGTGGGGAAGGAAAACGTGTTGTTAGGTGATAAGAAAACAAGAAAATACCAGAAGCAATGGGTTAATATAAATATATATATATAAACAAATATATAAAAAAAAATATATATATATATGGTTAAGTTGAAATGTGAATGAGAAATAGTGATGTGACGCTGATACAGAACACAGTGATGGGATTAATGGTTATTTTATGTCCTTACAGAGCCCCCCCCTGAAGATAAGACGACTGCCCCAGTTGTGATTACAGTATGCGTTTTACTAATAACTCTAGGTCTCTGTTACTTTCTCTACTTGAAATTCCTAAAGAAAGGTAAGAGAAATAAAGTCTAATCCTTCCTACAATTTGGGGGGTTCTATAAACTGTACCCTGATCCTGCACCCCTGTTAATTGGCCGCTCACCTCAGGCCCCTTGTGTCACGGCAGTAGGGGCCCTGTACCTATATAGGGGGGACACATACAGGGACGTGCCATTCCCTACTTACCCACAAGGGTACATTTCCCATTAACCTGTCAGAATAAAATATTTGTTACTTTACAGAACCCCCCAAACTCTCTCCCATTACCGGAGCGGAACATTTGGTGCATATGAACGAGGCGACTCTCTCCTGCCAGATCTCTGGTTTCCGACCCAAACCCATCAGAATTACATTGTGTTTGCAAAGAAAAGGGGGAGAAGTGATGGAAATTTACTCCTGGGATTCTGAGGCCCAAACGGACCATTCTATAAAGAGAAAGGAACTGTCTGTGCCTATTGAGTTGGAGAGAGAAGGGTTAGTGGGTAACGGGGAGACTAATCTGCCCCCAACTCAGAGGGCGCTGCGAGTGGAAATGGTTCCTCTGATAAAAACAAGTAAAAAGCACATTTCCAACTGTCAGTGCACAATCCGTATAACCCCCGACATAGAGGAAGATGATGGGGCAGAACTGACTGTGAGGGTCACTCACTCTGCCCTGAGGGGCCCCATCTCTGTGTCCTGTCGGCTGAAGGTGAATGGAGGTAAGTGGGTTTTATCTTGTTTTTTGACTTTTATTCTCTTCTGTTTTGCTATTCAGGAGACAGAGCATCTTCTTCTTCCCACAATCCTTTCTTTTTGTTTTCCCTTTGTGCACAATATCAGTTATTATCAGTTACTATCGGTTACTATCGGTTACTATCGGTTACTATCGGTTACTATCGGTTACTATCGGTTACTATCGGTTACTATCGGTTACTATGAAAGACAGGTATAATACATTGTGTGGGCAAAGGGAGCTCCCACCAAGTGGTCAGTCCCAGTCGGACTGGTGCAATGTAGAGAGACAGACACTGAGGGTAAATGACATGGAGTTTGTCGATGATTATATTTAGAAAGTTCCTAATTTCTATGAGAAATATTAAATTAAAGGGAAACTAATATCAGCTACATGGGAGTAATACATCTTCCTATAGTGTTGGGGTTTGTAGTCCAGCAACAGCTGAGTAACGTTTGGTTGAGTCGTGCTCCCCCCAACCAACCCACCCCCCCCCCGCACCCACCAAAGCCTGGGGATTTCTAAGGTGCATGATGGGAGAGTCAGACATACATAGGATTGCTAGTGTTTCTTATTTTCATCTTTATTTATTAGTTTCCTGACTTCTTATAGAAATGATCCTTCTTACTAATCATCACATTTTCTTTCTATAGTCCCCCCCACAATATCAGATATTGTACCCCCGCTCCGAATCCTCAATGAAGAACCCGTGACTCTGACCTGCCCCATCAATGGGTTCAAGCCGAAGCCGCTCTCTGTTACTTGGCTGAAAGTGGATTCGGGGGGTCGGGAAACAGAACTTCTGAGCTGGGATCGGGGTTCAACCGACATCCGTGATCCCAAATATTCCCATCAGATGCTGGAGACTGAACATGGAGAGCATTCTAATGCTTTTATAAGTGTTTTGGCAATGAAACCAACTGTAAAAGAAGATCATGGGGCAAAATATATCTGTAGAACCTACCATTATGCAACTGGTTCCCGGGCAGACAAAACCATGGAAATGCTGGTTTCAGGTATTTATATTTATAGTTATCCAATGGTATAGGGGGGCCAGTGGGGTCCCTGACTGATGTACAATATATGTGTGAGATACAGATCATTATCCCCAAGGTTTGGGGGTGCAGGAGTATAGGGGGGCCAGGGGGGTCCCTGACTGATATACAATATCAATATATGTGTGAGATACAGATCATTATCCCCAAGGTTTGGGGGTGCAGGAGTATAGGGGGGCCAGGGGGGTCCCTGACTGATATACAATATCAATATATGTGTGAGATACAGATCATTATCCCCAAGGTTTGGGGGTGCAGGAGTATAGGGGGGCCAGTGGGGTCCCTGACTGATGTACAATATATGTGTGAGATACAGATCATTATCCCCAAGGTTTGGGGGTGCAGGAGTATAGGGGGGCCAGTGGGGTCCCTGACTGATGTACAATATATGTGTGAGATACAGATCATTATCCCCAAGGTTTGGGGGTACAGGAGTATAGGGGGGCAAGTGGGGCCCCTGACTGATGTACAATATATGTGTGAGATACAGATCATTATCCCCAAGGTTTGGGGGTGCAGGAGTATAGGGGGGCAGTGGGGTCCCTGACTGATGTACAATATCAATATATGTGTGAGATACAGATCATTATCCCCAAGGTTTGGGGGTGCAGGAGTATAGGGGGGCCAGGGGGGTCCCTGACTGATATACAATATCAATATATGTGTGAGATACAGATCATTATCCCCAAGGTTTGGGGGTGCAGGAGTATAGGGGGGCCAGGGGGGTCCCTGACTGATATACAATATCAATATATGTGTGAGATACAGATCATTATCCCCAAGGTTTGGGGGTGCAGGAGTATAGGGGGGCCAGGGGGGTCCCTGACTGATATACAATATCAATATATGTGTGAGATACAGATCATTATCCCCAAGGTTTGGGGGTGCAGGAGTATAGGGGGGCCAGTGGGGTCCCTGACTGATGTACAATATATGTGTGAGATACAGATCATTATCCCCAAGGTTTGGGGGTGCAGGAGTATAGGGGGGCCAGTGGGGTCCCTGACTGATGTACAATATATGTGTGAGATACAGATCATTATCCCCAAGGTTTGGGGGTGCAGGAGTATAGGGGGGCCAGTGGGGTCCCTGACTGATGTACAATATATGTGTGAGATACAGATCATTATCCCCAAGGTTTGGGGGTACAGGAGTATAGGGGGGCAAGTGGGGCCCCTGACTGATGTACAATATATGTGTGAGATACAGATCATTATCCCCAAGGTTTGGGGGTGCAGGAGTATAGGGGGGCCAGTGGGGTCCCTGACTGATGTACAATATATGTGTGAGATACAGATCATTATCCCCAAGGTTTGGGGGTACAGGAGTATAGGGGGGCCAGTGGGGTCCCTGACTGATGTACAATGTCAATATATCTCCAGAGCCAGCGACTGCTTTAAAATGCAAAAGAATCCCCCAATGAGAATCCCAGCTGATGTGAGTAAATCCGGCTCCCTGTTCTCTGTTCCTGCAATTGGAGTTGGGAGCAATAAGCACAGTTTCCCAGCACTGAACAAGTCTGTCCCTTTATCCCCATGTCTGATTCCTGTGCCATATAATGACGGGAAAATGCCATCATTATCTCTATATGTAAGGTACCAGCAAGGGGCCTGACACAGGGAATCAGCATTCTCATTGGTCACTTCTTCTGCATCTATAATGAACCTATTTATCAGTAGAATTCTCATTGGAGAATTTCCTTGCATCTATAATAATGTTTTTCAGCAACTTCTATAGCAACACTAGGGGGCGCAGTGGGGCAGCATCATGACTCAAACGTTTAGTTTTTCTAATCAACATTTTATATTCGTATATTTAGCTGCCCCAGAGTTGGGCCCCATACAGAAATCCCCAGAGATTCTATACGTTGGGGAGGAGATGACGTTATCCTGCAGAATCCATTCCTTCCACCCAGAACCCCTGGGAGTTCGCTGGTATAAGGGGGATGAGTTCTTGGCATCAAGCACTGATCAAGCCCACCGGGGCGACAGTCACCTGTTAGACTGTACCAGCCGTGCCACATACAGACCCAGTGTGAGGGACATTGGGAAGAGCTTCCGGTGTGAGGTCTCTCATGAGAGTCTCCAACATCCTAAATGTGTTTCATGGGAACTGAAACATCTGGGTAAGTAGCACCGGGTCCCTTTCATCTTATGTTTATATTCTGCTACAGGGGCTGGTATAGAAAAGATGTAGTGTTTAAAGGGAAACTATTATGGAAGCAAATGTTTAATATGAGTGATACTCAGAGTTCCCTGTATAACTCAGCCTGCAGCCTTGTGCCTTTATATGGGGGGCACAGAACCCCTCAGTGACTGCTAATATCCTTATCATTTACAGTAGGGGGTACATTATCCCTTATAATACATGAGTGATACTCAGAGTTCCCTGTATAACTCAGCCTGCAGCCTTGTGCCTTTATATGGGGGGCACAGAACCCCTCAGTGACTGCTAATATCCTTATCATTTACAGTAGGGGGTACATTACCCCTTATAATACATGAGTGATACTCAGAGTTCCCTGTATAACTCAGCCTGCAGCCTTGTGCCTTTATATGGGGGGCACAGAACCCCTCAGTGACTGCTAATATCCTTATCATTTACAGTAGGGGGTACATTATCCCTTATAATACATGAGTGATACTCAGAGTTCCCTGTATAACTCAGCCTGCAGCCTTGTGCCTTTATATGGGGGGCACAGAACCCCTCAGTGACTGCTAATATCCTTATCATTTACAGTAGGGGGTACATTATCCCTTATAATACATGAGTGATACTCAGAGTTCCCTGTATAACTCAGCCTGCAGCCTTGTGCCTTTATATGGGGGGCACAGAACCCCTCAGTGACTGCTAATATCCTTATCATTTACAGTAGGGGGTACATTACCCCTTATAATACATGAGTGATACTCAGAGTTCCCTGTATAACTCAGCCTGCAGCCTTGTGCCTTTATATGGGGGGCACAGAACCCCTCAGTGACTGCTAATATCCTTATCATTTACAGTAGGGGGTACATTATCCCTTATAATACATGAGTGATACTCAGAGTTCCCTGTATAACTCAGCCTGCAGCCTTGTGCCTTTATATGGGGGGCACAGAACCCCTCAGTGACTGCTAATATCCTTATCATTTACAGTAGGGGGTACATTATCCCTTATAATACATGAGTGATACTCAGAGTTCCCTGTATAACTCAGCCTGCAGCCTTGTGCCTTTATATGGGGGGCACAGAACCCCTCAGTGACTGCTAATATCCTTATCATTTACAGTAGGGGGTACATTACCCCTTATAATACATGAGTGATACTCAGAGTTCCCTGTATAACTCAGCCTGCAGCCTTGTGCCTTTATATGGGGGGCACAGAACCCCTCAGTGACTGCTAATATCCTTATCATTTACAGTAGGGGGTACATTATCCCTTATAATACATGAGTGATACTCAGAGTTCCCTGTATAACTCAGCCTGCAGCCTTGTGCCTTTATATGGGGGGCACAGAACCCCTCAGTGACTGCTAATATCCTTATCATTTACAGTAGGGGGTACATTATCCCTTATAATACATGAGTGATACTCAGAGTTCCCTGTATAACTCAGCCTGCAGCCTTGTGCCTTTATATGGGGGGCACAGAACCCCTCAGTGACTGCTAATATCCTTATCATTTACAGTAGGGGGTACATTATCCCTTATAATACATGAGTGATACTCAGAGTTCCCTGTATAACTCAGCCTGCAGCCTTGTGCCTTTATATGGGGGGCACAGAACCCCTCAGTGACTGCTAATATCCTTATCATTTACAGTAGGGGGTACAGTATCCCTTATAATACATGAGTGATACTCAGAGTTCCCTGTATAACTCAGCCTGCAGCCTTGTGCCTTTATATGGGCACAGAACCCCTCAGTGACTGCTAATATCCTTATCATTTACAGTAGGGGATACATTACCCCTTATAATACATGAGTGATACTCAGAGTTCCCTGTATAACTCAGCCTGCAGCCTTGTGCCTTTATATGGGGGGCACAGAACCCCTCAGTGACTGCTAATATCCTTATCATTTACAGAAGGGGATACATTACCCCTTATAATACATGAGTGATACTCAGAGTTCCCTGTATAACTCAGCCTGCAGCCTTGTGCCTTTATATGGGGGGCACAGAACCCCTCAGTGACTGCTAATATCCTTATCATTTACAGTAGGGGGTACATTATCCCTTATAATACATGAGTGATACTCAGAGTTCCCTGTATAACTCAGCCTGCAGCCTTGTGCCTTTATATGGGGGGCACAGAACCCCTCAGTGACTGCTAATATCCTTATCATTTACAGTAGGGGGTACATTATCCCTTATAATACATGAGTGATACTCAGAGTTCCCTGTATAACTCAGCCTGCAGCCTTGTGCCTTTATATGGGGGGCACAGAACCCCTCAGTGACTGCTAATATCCTTATCATTTACAGTAGGGGGTACATTATCCCTTATAATACATGAGTGATACTCAGAGTTCCCTGTATAACTCAGCCTGCAGCCTTGTGCCTTTATATGGGGGGCACAGAACCCCTCAGTGACTGCTAATATCCTTATCATTTACAGTAGGGGGTACATTATCCCTTATAATACATGAGTGATACTCAGAGTTCCCTGTATAACTCAGCCTGCAGCCTTGTGCCTTTATATGGGGGGCACAGAACCCCTCAGTGACTGCTAATATCCTTATCATTTACAGTAGGGGGTACATTATCCCTTATAATACATGAGTGATACTCAGAGTTCCCTGTATAACTCAGCCTGCAGCCTTGTGCCTTTATATGGGGGGCACAGAACCCCTCAGTGACTGCTAATATCCTTATCATTTACAGTAGGGGGTACATTATCCCTTATAATACATGAGTGATACTCAGAGTTCCCTGTATAACTCAGCCTGCAGCCTTGTGCCTTTATATGGGGGGCACAGAACCCCTCAGTGACTGCTAATATCCTTATCATTTACAGTAGGGGGTACATTATCCCTTATAATACATGAGTGATACTCAGAGTTCCCTGTATAACTCAGCCTGCAGCCTTGTGCCTTTATATGGGGGGCACAGAACCCCTCAGTGACTGCTAATATCCTTATCATTTACAGTAGGGGGTACATTATCCCTTATAATACATGAGTGATACTCAGAGGCCTGTGCCTATATACTGTATAACGCTGGTGCTTGTGTTTATATTACAGTAAGTGAGCCAAGGGTAAGTGCCATAAAGTGTCACCCTGAGGCCCCTGAGTGCAACCAACCTGCAACATTATCCTGCGCTATAGAGAATTATTATCCTAAAGACCTCAAAATCCGATGGTATCGGGGGCTGGAAGTCATCTCTTCTCATAATGATACAGAGACCAAGGAAGACCCCCCCGGATCAGGACTTTTTTCCAAAATGACAGAAATACATCTCACCCCCACCCTTAGTGACCACGGCACAGAATTCCACATGGAGATAATTCACAACATGAAAATCACCAAAAAGACATTTTGTTTGCAATTTAAAGGTATTTATTTAGCGATTCCGGTGCAGTTACAGTGGCAGTTAGATGGCCTGGGGCAGAATGTTAGGGCAAAGCTACACAGGAGGTTTCCATGGCCGATGTGGGGTGTTAGAGTGAAGATAAGAAGAGAAAGGGGGTGTCAGGGGGAGTTAAGGGGAAGATAAGAAGAGAAAGGGGTGTCAGGGGGAGTTAAGGGGAAGATAAGAAGAGAAAGGGGGTGTCAGGGGGAGTTAAGGGGAAGATAAGAAGAGAAAGGGGGTGTCAGGGGGAGTTAAGGGGAAGATAAGAAGAGAAAGGGGGTGTCAGGGGGAGTTAAGGGGAAGATAAGAAGAGAAAAGGGGGTGTCAGGGGGGGTTAAGATGAAGATAAGAAGAGAAAGGGGGTGTCAGGGGGAGTTAAGGGGAAGATAAGAAGAGAAAGGGGGTGTCAGGCGTAGTTAAGGGGAAGATAAGAAGAGAAAGGGGGTGTCAGGGGGAGTTAAGGGGAAGATAAGAAGAGAAAGGGGGTGTCAGGCGTAGTTAAGGGGAAGATAAGAAGAGAAAGGGGGTGTCAGGGGGAGTTAAGGGGAAGATAAGGAGAGAAAGGGGGTGTCAGGGGGAGTTAAGGGGAAGATAAGAAGAGAAAGGGGGTGTCAGGGGGAGTTAAGGGGAAGATAAGAAGAGAAAGGGGGTGTCAGGGGGGGTTAAGATGAAGATAAGAAGAGAAAGGGGGTGTCAGGGGGGGTTAAGGGGAAGATAAGAAGAGAAAGGGGGTGTCAGGGGGGGTTAAGGGAAGATAAGGAGAGAAAGGGGGTGTCAGGGGGAGTTAAGGGGAAGATAAGAAGAGAAAGGGGGTGTCAGGGGGAGTTAAGGGGAGATAAGGAGAGAAAGGGGGTGTCAGGGGGAGTTAAGGGGAAGATAAGAAGAGAAAGGGGGTGTCAGGGGGAGTTAAGGGGAAGATAAGAAGAGAAAGGGGGTGTCAGGGGGAGTTAAGGGGAAGATAAGAAGAGAAAGGGGGTGTCAGGGGAGTTAAGGGAAGATAAGAAGAGAAAGGGGGTGTCAGGGAGAGTTAAGGGGAAGATAAGAAGAGAAAGGGGGTGTCAGGGGGAGTTAAGGGGAAGATAAGAAGAGAAAGGG
The DNA here is from genome assembly GCF_000004195.4 of Xenopus tropicalis. Lineage (NCBI taxonomy): Eukaryota > Metazoa > Chordata > Amphibia > Anura > Pipidae > Xenopus > Xenopus tropicalis. Next base: position 1,270,364 of record NC_030680.2, on the reverse strand, counting down.
GGTGTCAGGGAGAGTTAAGGGGAAGATAAGAAGAGAAAGGGGGTGTCAGGGGGAGTTAAGGGGAAGATAAGAAGAGAAAGGGGGTGTCAGGGGGAGTTAAGGGGAAGATAAGAAGAGAAAGGGGGTGTCAGGGGGAGTTAAGGGAAGATAAGAAGAGAAGGGGGTGTCAGGGGGAGTTAAGGGAAGATAAGAAGAGAAAGGGGGTGTCAGGGGGAGTTAAGGGGAAGATAAGAAGAGAAAGGGGGTGTCAGGGGGAGTTAAGGGGAAGATAAGAAGAGAAAGGGGGTGTCAGGGGGAGTTAAGGGGAAGATAAGAAGAGAAAGGGGGTGTCAGGGGGAGTTAAGAGGGTATCAGGGAAGGAGTGGGCGGGACTAATGAAAGGACAGCCCACCTTCTCATATTGTTCTCAGTTCAGGGGGGCTGCAGATTTAAGAGCCGTCAGTAATTAGTAACAGGATTACAAAATTAAAAACACATTTTTTGTATTTCACTTAAAATCTTTATTTTAGGGTTCCCTGAAGTTAAAGATATAACTTGCAATAAGTACCCCCCAAAATATGGAGAAGCCCTAACCCTAAGCTGCGAGGTGATTGGATGCAGCGCCCGAGACATCACAGCGGAATGGCGAGAGGGCAATAATCCCATAAGGGGGCAGATGAGAGCAGAACCCCAAACAGACAGAGATTCAGTCACATTCCTCCTCACACTGACGCCCACAGCAGAGCATTATGGGAAATTACTCACCTGCCTGATAAAGCACAAGGACCTACCTCAGCCCATTAAGAAGAATATTTCTCTGAAGCTGCCGGGTAAGTGCCCCCAGGTTGGCAGATAGTTTTGGGTTGAGAACCAATATATATATTTACCCCCTTTCTCTTCTCATCTTCCCCTTAAATCCCCCTTATATTTACCTTCTCTTCCAGATGTGCCGCCCACCCTATCAGAGATCACGGCCTCCCCAGGGGAACCAATAATCAACAGGGAAACCACCCTCAGTGTAACCATCTCTGGCTTCTCCCAGAAGAACCTCCAAGTCCGATGGTACAATTCCTTCATGCCCCTCACTGCAAATATCCAGACCACCGAGCCACGGATTGGGGGGGACCGGTTATATTGCTGCACCAGCAGCGTCACTTACACCCCAAAAACATCGGATACGGGAATGTCTATTCGCTGCGAAGTCATCGCCAACAGGGAGACCCGGGAGCGACGGTACCAGTTGCCTATAGGTAAGATGTCCTACTAAGGTATGGAATTACAGCTGCCCATGCCCCTCTTTGCTTTGGGCAAATAAATACAAATAATTAGGGGTTCGGATATGGTCGGCAGCCCCCACAGTGACCAAATCATGAGCAAGAATATTCTGCCAGGTAGGAAGGAGGCGCCATTTTCCTTTTTCTCCAGTGGCGACACACGTGGCTTTCCCATAGGGGCTGAACCCCCCCGAGAGCTCTAGAGCATTGGGGTACCAGGAAATAAATGCACCTCTTGGCCCAGTTCACCAGTGTCAGACTGTGGGTTCTGACTCACAAATTCTGGTGCAGTGGAGCTGGAATTGGTTCAGGAACCTTTTGTTCTTTCTGTTTATTTGTAATCATAATGTGTTCCTGGTCCAATCAGCAAAGTGTTTTTCCCTCTTCTCCTCACTCAACATCCTTATTCTATTTCTCCACTTTGTTGGGTTGAGTTATTGGCCCTTTTCTGAAAACCTGGTGAGACATTCCTGGGTCCCTTTATATATACCCTTTACTGAGAGACATACCCGGGTCCCCCTGATAGAGTGACATACCCAGGTCCCCCCTCCAATAGAGTGACATACCCGGGTCCCCCCGATAGAGTGACATACCCAGGTCCCCCCAATAGAGTGACATACCCGGGTACCCCCAATAGAGTGACATACCCAGGTCCCCCCCCAATAGAGTGACATACCTGGGTCCCCCCAATAGAGTGACATACCCAGGTCCCCCCAATAGAGTGACATACCCGGGTCCCCCCGATAGAGTGACATACCCAGGTCCCCCAATAGAGTGACATACCCGGGTACCCCCAATAGAGTGACATACCCAGGTCCCCCCCCAATAGAGTGACATACCTGGGTCCCCCCAATAGAGTGACATACCCAGGTCCCCCCAATAGAGTGACATACCCGGGTCCCCCCGATAGAGTGACATACCCAGGTCCCCCCAATAGAGTGACATACCCGGGTACCCCCAATAGAGTGACATACCCAGGTCCCCCCCCAATAGAGTGACATACCTGGGTCCCCCCCCAATAGAGTGACATACCTGGGTCCCCCCTCCAATAGAGTGACATACCTGGGTCCCCCCCAATAGAGTGACATACCCAGGTCCCCCCAATAGAGTGACATACCTGGGTCCCCCCCCCCAATAGAGTGACATACCTGGGTCCCCCCAATAGAGTGACATACCTGGGCCCCCCCCCAATAGAGTGACATACCCAGGTCCCCCCTCCAATAGAGTGACATACCCAGGTCCCCCCTCCAATAGAGTGACATACCTGGGTCCCCCCCAATAGAGTGGCATACCCGGGTCCCCCCTCCAATAGAGTGACATACCCGGGTCCCCCCAATAGAGTGACATACCTGGGTCCCCCCAATAGAGTGACATACCCAGGTCCCCCCAATAGAGTGACATACCCAGGTCCCCCCCAATAGAGTGACATACCTGGGTCCCCCCCCCAATAGAGTGACATACCTGGGCCCCCCCCCAATAGAGTGACATACCTGGGTCCCCCCCCAATAGAGTGACATACCTGGGTCCCCCCTCCAATAGAGTGACATACCTGGGTCCCCCCCCAATAGAGTGACATACCCAGGTCCCCCCAATAGAGTGACATACCCAGGTCCCCCCAATAGAGTGACATACCCAGGTCCCCCCCAATAGAGTGACATACCTGGGTCCCCCCCCAATAGAGTGACATACCTGGGCCCCCCCCCAATAGAGTGACATACCTGGGTCCCCCCCCAATAGAGTGACATACCTGGGGTCCCCCCTCCAATAGAGTGACATACCTGGGTCCCCCCCCCCAATAGAGTGACATACCTGGGTCCCCCCAATAGAGTGACATACCTGGCCCCCCCCAATAGAGTGACATACCCAGGTCCCCCCTCCAATAGAGTGACATACCCAGGTCCCCCCTCCAATAGAGTGACATACCTGGGTCCCCCCCAATAGAGTGACATACCCGGGTCCCCCCTCCAATAGAGTGACATACCTGGGTCCCCCCAATAGAGTGACATACCCAGGTCCCCCCAATAGAGTGACATACCCAGGTCCCCCCAATTAGAGTGACATACCTGGGTCCCCCCAATAGAGTGACATACCTGGGTCCCCCCCCAATAGAGTGACATACCCAGGTCCCCCAATAGAGTGACATACCCAGGTCCCCCCCAATAGAGTGACATACCTGGGTCCCCCCAATAGAGTGACATACCTGGGTCCCCCCAATAGAGTGACATACCCAGGTCCCCCCCAATAGAGTGACATACCTGGTCCCCCTCCAATAGAGTGACATACCTGGGTCTCCCCTCCAATAGAGTGACATACCTGGGTCCCCCCCCCCAATAGAGTGACATACCCAGGTCCCCCCAATAGAGTGACATACCTGGGTCCCCCCCCAATAGAGTGACATACCTGGGTCCCCCCCCAATAGAGTGACATACCTGGGTCCCCCCTCCAATAGAGTGACATACCTGGGTCCCCCCCCAATAGAGTGACATACCCAGGTCCCCCCTCCAATAGAGTGACATACCTGGGTCCCCCCCCCCCAATAGAGTGACATACCTGGGTCCCCCCAATAGAGTGACATACCCAGGTCCCCCCTCCAATAGAGTGACATACCCAGGTCCCCCCTCCAATAGAGTGACATACCTGGGTCCCCCCCCATAGAGTGACATACCCGGGTCCCCCCTCCAATAGAGTGACATACCTGGGTCCCCCCAATAGAGTGACATACCCAGGTCCCCCCAATAGAGTGACATACCCAGGTCCCCCCCAATAGAGTGACATACCTGGGTCCCCCCAATAGAGTGACATACCCGGGTCCCCCAATAGAGTGACATACCCAGGTCCCCCCAATAGAGTGACATACCCAGGTCCCCCCCAATAGAGTGACATACCTGGGTCCCCCCAATAGAGTGACATACCCGGGTCCCCCCCAATAGAGTGACATACCCAGGTCCCCCCAATAGAGTGACATACCTGGGTCCCCCCAATAGAGTGACATACCTGGGTCCCCCCAATAGAGTGACATACCCGGGTCCCCCCCAATAGAGTGACATACCTGGGTCCCCCCAATAGAGTGACATACCTGGGTCCCCCCATAGAGTGACATACCTGGGTCCCCCCAATAGAGTGACATACCTGGGTCCCCCCAATAGAGTGACATACCTGGGTCCCCCCAATAGAGTGACATACCTGGGTCCCCCCAATAGAGTGACATACCTGGGTCCCCCCAATAGAGTGACATACCCGGGTCCCCCCCAATAGAGTGACATACCCTGGGTCCCCCCAATAGAGTGACATACCTGGGTCCCCCCAATAGAGTGACATACCCGGGTCCCCCCCAATAGAGTGACATACCCAGGTCCCCCCAATAGAGTGACATACCAGTCCCCCAAGGTGACATACCCGGTCCCCCCAATAGAGTGACATACCTGGGTCCCCCCAATAGAGTGACATACCCGGGTCCCCCCAATAGAGTGACATACCCAGGTCCCCCAATAGAGTGACATACCCAGGTCCCCCCAATAGAGTGACATACCTGGGTCCCCCCAATAGAGTGACATTACCCCGGTCCCCCCCAATAGAGTGACATACCTGGGTCCCCCCAATAGAGTTGACATACCTTGGGTCCCCCCAATAGAGTGACATACCTGGGTCCCCCCAATAGAGTGACATACCTGGGTCCCCCCAATAGAGTGACATACCTGGGTCCCCCCAATAGAGTGACATACCTGGGTCCCCCCAATAGAGTGACATACCTGGGTCCCCCCAATAGAGTGACATACCCTGGGTCCCCCCCCAATAGAGTGACCATACCTGGGTCCCCCCAATAGAGTGACATACCTGGGTCCCCCCAATAGAGTGACATACCTGGGTCCCCCCAATAGAGTGACATACCCGGGTCCCCCCCAATAGAGTGACATACCTGGGTCCCCCCAATAGAGTGACATACCTGGGTCCCCCCCAATAGAGTGACATACCTGGGTCCCCCCAATAGAGTGGGACATACCTGGGTCCCCCCAATAGAGTGACATACCTGGGTCCCCCCAATAGAGTGACATACCTGGGTCCCCCCAATAGAGTGACATACCTGGGTCCCCCCAATAGAGTGACATACCTGGGTCCCCCCAATAGAGTGACATACCTGGGTCCCCCCAATAGAGTGACATACCTGGGTCCCCCCAATAGAGTGACATACCTGGGTACCCCCATGCAGTTGCAGAGAAATTGACAGATGTGTAAGATCTTTGCTGCTACCTACTGCTCACATAGGAACCAGCTCTTCTGGATTCCAAGGAACTGGTTCCACTGGAGTCTGTTGAAGTCAGAATTTCTCTCAGTTTCATTGCTTTTCTACAAGTTTTGTCCCATTAACTCTGCAGCTGTTCCTATGGGGTATCAGTCAGTAACACTGGGGATAATGAGAATTAAATGCCAGGTCATCCCACTGCTGCTAAACCCTATACCTGACACAACAACACTTGGCCTAGTGGTGGGATCCATCTGTTGTTGAGTTGTACCATAGTCTCTTACCCCTATCAGCCTACAGTATGGAGAATATATTACTTTTGTATTATCCCAACTCACATTCACTATTGTGTCTCCCTACATTGCAGCATCAGGAGATGAAGGGGATGGAAGGAACCAGCCAAAAGCAGCTTCAGGAGATCAGTTGGATGGAAGGAACCAGCCAGAAATAGGAGAGATTGAGTGTGTGACCCCCCCCAGCCCCAGGGAGGGAGAGGCCGTTACCCTTCAGTGCATCATTAGAGGGCAAGATGTGGAACATGGAGACTTCTCCTGGAGTGACGGGATGTTCCCCATTGATGAAAGCCAAATAGACAACTCCAACCTCCCTGATGGCTCCGGCTGTATCTCCAGGGTCACCTTCACTCCTGATGATGGGCAAATCAGATTTGAGGCCACGTTTAACTTAGTAACCACGGAGAGAACTTACCAACTCCCATGGGTATGAGATTTGTTATGGGCTACTGGGGATATCTACCTGCACCAAACGTAGCAGTGTCTCAGCCCAGAAGATCTGTCTAGGTGCCAGTACAAGTGCCACCTATCAGTGTAGGTTGAAACGTGGCTGGTGTGAGGGACAGGCGAGTTCCCTTATGGTATTAGATTGTGTGCTCACCTGGTCAGTATGTTGTGGCACTGACAGAAGAAAAGCTGAAATCTGCTTCTGATCACATGACTTGCCAAGTGGTAAATGTAAAGAGACTACAGGTCAGAGGGCCACCCAATGAGTCCTACCCAATGAATCTCCCACTCAGTGAGTCTTCCACCCAATGAGTCTCCCACACAATGAGTCTCCCACCCAATGCATCTCCCACCCAATGAGTCCTACTCAATGAGTCTCCCACACAATGAGTCTCCCACCCAATGAGTCTCCCACACAATGAGTCTCCCACCCAATGAGTCCCACTCAATGCATCTCCCACTCAATGCATCTCCCACCCAATGAGTCCCACTCAATGCATCTCCCACCCAATGAGTCCTACTCAATGAGTCTCCCACCCAATGAGTCTCCCACCCAATGAGTCCCACTCAATGCATCTCCCACCCAATAAGTCCTACTCAATGAGTCTCCCACTCAATGCATCTTCCACCCAATGAGTCTCCCACACAATGAGTCTCCCACACAATGAGTCTCCCAACCAATGAGTCCCACTCAATGCATCTCCCACCCAATGAGTCCTACTTAATGAGTCTCCCACCCAATGAGTCTCCCACTCAATGAGTCCCCCACCCGATGAGTCTCTCACCCAATGCATCTCTCACCAAATGAGTCCCCCACCCAATGAGTCTCCCACCCAATGAGTCCCACTCAATGAGTCTCCCACCCAATGAGTCCCACCCAATGAGTCTCCCACCCAATGAGTCCCACTCAATGAGTCCCCCACTGTGTTACTGTTCATATAAACGAGGTAACAGGAAGTAACCAATGAACTGTCAGGAAGAATTCTAAGATCCTGTTGCAAAAGCTGCAGAACTTGGTGCTATAAATATCCCCCCCCCCCTCCAGGTAAAGCGGTGGGGTTCTACCCAGAAACATTTCAGGGGCTGATCATATAGTTGAAGACATGGGCGGCTTTTCCATATTTATCCGGAGAGAAAACCGAGTGTGACTGTATGGGACAACAATATTCCTCAGCAAACCTTTTGGTATTATGCCAATAAATCCCGGAATAAACAGAATGAAGTGGCGCTTATGGGTCAGACTGCCGCGGCGCCGCGCTCTGGAACCGTAAGGGAATAAATCAATGGAAATTCTTCAGGTCACCAAGATGCAGGACATAAAGGGTTAAAATACAGGAAATGAGGAAGAATATGGAGACAAATGAGAGATTCCCGGCGCCCCGTAACCACATGGTGTATAATTAGCCAATCACTGTGCTGGGATCCTGTAGATCCTTTTCCTCATCTCTCAAAGGAAGAATAAACACTGGGGCCCTTTATGGTTCCGAGGATAAATTTGTTTCACTTGTCAGGAATCTGATGGTTTTACTTGCCCTTTCCTACACCCCCCCCCCCCCAGGGACCCTGCCGCTGGGCCCAAGAGCTTCGCTTTCTGAGGAAAGGACTGGTCTGATATAAACCCAGCCATGATGCTGCCCCACTGCGCCCCCTAGTGTTGCTATAGAAGTTGCCAAAAACCATCATTATAGATGCAAGAAAATTCACCAATGAGAATTCTACTGATAAATAACTTCATTATAGATGCAGTAGAAGTGACCAATGAGAATGCTGATTCCCTGTGTCAGGCCCCTTGCTGGTACCTTACATATAGAGATAATGATGGCATTTTCCCTTCATTATAGATGCAAGAGAAGTGACCAATGAGAATGCTGATTCCCTGTGTCAGGCCCCTTGCTGGTACCTTACATATAGAGATAATGAGGCCATTTTGTATCAGCTTCTATGGCAGATATTACCTGACTTGTGCTGTTTTGATAATTTACTACGATCCCTAAGCTCCGCCTCCCAACAGCAGCCCACTGAGCATGTGCGTGCCCTAAATCTTACAAAAGAGGTTCTAACAAAGTAACAAGATGGCAGCCCCCGGTGGACAACTTTGAAAGCATAAATCATTACTGTAATTAGGCTTCTCAGCCTCTGGGCCCAGGCAGTAAATATAGAATGTTTATGTTCTGTATATAAAATACAGCATTTCTAATGATTTTATATTTCAGGGCTTTAGTTCCCCTTTAAGAAGACACCTATCAATAAAGTGTTTTTCATCTGTTTTTAAAGAACCACTGGCGCCCAAGTGTATTTAATGGCTCAGGCTGTGTGTGTGGAATCAATGGGGTTAACCCCTCCTTTACCAGTACTGCTTGGGCCTAGAGAGGTCCCATGTGACACGCGCCCTGCTGGGAGTTGCTGGGAGTTGCTGGGAGTCCCGCTTGCTAAGCTTACCGACAGAGGAAATCGTTGCTGGACCTTTTCAGCCCAATTCTGTATCAAACTCTGCAAAACCTTCTGTAGGGCCCTTAGCAACCATGGGCCCCTAGCAACCATGGGCCGCTGTGTAATGCCACCTCTGACGCAATATGGGGCACAACCCCACAGGGAACTTCTCGCCCCCAATGTCTCCGTGTATATGAATGTCCTGTATGTGCCGTTATTAAATAGGAACAACCCGGTTTATGCCATATAGCCGCCCGGTTTATGCCATATAGCCTCCCGGTTTATACCATATAGGCGCCCGGTTTATACCATATAGCCGCCCGGTTTATACCATATAGCCGCCGGGTTTATACCATATAGCCGCCCGGTTTATGCCATATAGGCGCCCGGTTTATGCCATATAGCCTCCCGGTTTATGCCATATAGCCGCCCGGTTTATACCATATAGCCGCCCGGTTTATACCATATAGCCGCCCGGTTTATACCATATAGCCGCCCGGTTTATACCATATAGCCGCCGGGTTTATACCATATAGCCGCCCGTATTATACCATATAGACTCCCCGGTTTATGCCATATAGCCGCCCGGTTTATGCCATATAGCCCCGTATGCCAATAGCCGCCCGGTTTATGCCATATAGCCGCCCGGTTTATGCCATATAGACTCCGGTTTATGCCATATAGCCGCCCGTTTATGCCATATAGCCGCCCGGTTTTATACCATATAGCCGCCCGGGGTTTATACCATATAGCCGCCCGGTTTATAGCCATATATAGCCGCCCGGTTTATGCCATATAGCGCCCGGTTTATACCATATAGCCGCCCGGTTTTATACCATATAGCCGCCCGGTTTATGCCATATAGCCGCCCATATTATACCATATAGCCGCCCGGGCCGCCCTATATATAGCCGCCGGTTATATATAGCCGCCCGGTTTATGCCATATAGCCGCCCGGTTTATGCCATATAGCCGCCCGGTTTATGCCATATAGCCGCCCCGGTTTATACCATATAGCCGCCCGTTTATACGGTTTATGCCATATAGCCGCCCGGTTTATGCCATATAGCCGCCCGGTTTATATATAGCGCATACCATATAGCCGCCGGTTTATACCATATAGACTCCCGGTTTATGCCATATAGCCGCCCGGTTTATGCCATATAGCCGCCCGGTTTATGCCATATAGCCGCCCGGTTTATGCCATATAGCCGCCCGGTTTATACCATATAGACTCCCGGTTTATACCATATAGCCTCCCGGTTTATACCATATAGGCGCCCGGTTTATACCATATAGCCGCCCGGTTTATACCATATAGCCGCCCGGTTTATGCCATATAGGCGCCCGGTTTATGCCATATAGCCTCCCGGTTTATGCCATATAGCCGCCCGGTTTATACCATATAGCCGCCCGGTTTATACCATATAGCCGCCCGGTTTATACCATATAGCCGCCCGGTTTATACCATATAGCCGCCGGGTTTATACCATATAGCCGCCCGTATTATACCATATAGACTCCCGGTTTATGCCATATAGCCGCCCGGTTTATGCCATATAGCCGCCCGGTTTATGCCATATAGCCGCCCGGTTTATGCCATATAGCCGCCCGGTTTATGCCATATAGACTCCCGGTTTATGCCATATAGCCGCCCGGTTTATGCCATATAGCCGCCCGGTTTATGCCATATAGCCGCCCGGTTTATACCATATAGCCGCCCGGTTTATACCATATAGACTCCCGGTTTATGCCATATAGCCGCCCGGTTTATGCCATATAGCCGCCCGGTTTATACCATATAGCCGCCCGGTTTATGCCATATAGACTCCCGGTTTATACCATATAGCCGCCCGGTTTATACCATATAGACTCCCGGTTTATACCATATAGCCGCCCGGTTTATACCATATAGACTCCCGGTTTATACCATATAGCCGCCCGGTTTATGCCATATAGCCGCCCGGTTTATACCATATAGACTCCCGGTTTATACCATATAGCCGCCCGGTTTATGCCATATAGGCTCCCGGTTTATGCCATATAGCCGCCCGGTTTATGCCATTATAGCCGCCCGCGTTTTATACCATATAGACTCCCGGTTTATACCATATAGCCGCCCGGTTTATGCCATATAGGCGCCCGGTTTATACCATATAGCCGCCCGGTTTATACCATATAGCCGCCGGGTTTATACCATATAGCCGCCCGTATTATACCATATAGACTCCCGGTTTATGCCATATAGCCGCCCGGTTTATACCATATAGCCGCCCGGTTTATGCCATATAGCCGCCCGGTTTATGCCATATAGCCGCCCGGTTTATGCCATATAGACTCCGGTTATGCCATATAGCCGCCGCGTTTATGCCATATAGCCGCCCGGTTTATGCCATATAGCCGCCCGGTTTATACCATATAGCCGCCCGGTTTATACCATATAGACTCCCGGTTTATGCCATATAGCCGCCCGGTTTATGCCATATAGCCGCCCGGTTTATACCATATAGCCGCCCGGTTTGTGCCATATAGACTCCCGGTTTATACCATAATAGCCGCCCGGTTTATACCATATAGACTCCCGGTTTTATACCATATAGCCGCCCGGTTTATACCATATAGACTCCCGGTTTATACATATAGCCGCCCCGGTTTATGCCATATAGCCGCCCGGTTTATACCATATTAGACTCCCGGTTTATACCATATAGCCGCCCGGTTTATGCCATATAGGCTCCCGGTTTATGCCATATAGCCGCCCGGTTTATACCATATAGACTCCCGGTTTATACCATATAGCCGCCCGGTTTATACCATATAGACTCCCGGTTTATACCATATAGACTCCCGGTTTATGCCATATAGCCGCCGGTTTATACTATATAGCCGCCCGTTTATGCCATATAGCTGCCCGGTTTATACATATAGACTCCCGGTTTTATACCATATAGCCGCCCGGTTTATGCCATATAGCCGCCCGGTTTATGCCATATAGCCGCCCGGGTTTATGCCATATAGGCGCCCGGTTTATGCCATATAGCCGCCCGGTTTATGCCATATAGGCGCCCGGTCTATACCATATAGCCGCCCGGTTTTATGCCATATAGCTGCCCGGTTTATACCATATAGACTCCCGGTTTATACCATATAGACTCCCGGTTTATGCCATATAGCCGCCCGGTTTATGCCATATAGACTCCGGTTTATGCCATATAGCCGCCCGGTTTATACCATATAGACTCCCGGTTTATGCCATATAGCCGCCCGGTTTGTGCCATATAGCCGCCCGGTTTGTGCCATATAGCCGCCCGGTTTGTGCCATATAGCCGCCCGGTTGTGCCATATAGCCGCCCGGTTTGTGCCATATAGCCGCCCGGTTTTATGCCATATAGCCGCCCCGGTTTGTGCCATATAGCTGCCCGGTTTGTGCCATATTAGCCGCCCGGTTTGTTCCATATAGACTCCGGTTTTGTGCCATATAGCCGCCCGGTTTGTGCCATATAGCCGCCCGGTTTGTGCCATATAGCCGCCCGGTTTGTGCCATATAGACTCCCGGTTTGTGCCAATATAGCCGCCCGGTTTGTGCCATATAGCCGCCCGGTTTTGTGCCATATAGGCGGCCCGGTTTATGCCATATAGCCGCCCGGTTTATGCCATATAGCCGCCGGTTTATGCCATATAGCCGCCCGGTTTATACCATATAGCCGCCCGGTTTATACCATATAGGCGCCCGGTTTATGCCATATAGCCGCCCGGTTTATACCATATAGGCGCCCGGTTTATGCCATATAGCCGCCCGGTTTATACCATATAGACTCCCGGTTTATACCATATAGCCGCCCGGTTTATGCCATATAGGCGCCCGGTTTATACCATATAGCCGCCCGGTTTATACCATATAGCCGCCCGGTTTATGCCATATAGCCGCCCGGTTTATACCATATAGACTCCCGGTTTATACCATATAGACTCCCGGTTTATGCCATATAGCCGCCCGGTTTATACTATATAGCCGCCCGGTTTATGCCATATAGCTGCCCGGTTTATACCATATAGACTCCCGGTTTATACCATATAGCCGCCCGGTTTATGCCATATAGCCGCCCGGTTTATGCCATATAGCCGCCCGGTTTATGCCATATAGGCGCCCGGTTTATGCCATATAGCCGCCCGGTTTATGCCATATAGGCGCCCGGTCTATACCATATAGCCGCCCGGTTTATGCCATATAGCTGCCCGGTTTATACCATATAGCCGCCCGGTTTATACCATATAGACTCCCGGTTTATACCATATAGCCGCCCGGTTTATGCCATATAGACTCCCGGTTTATGCCATATAGCCGCCCGGTTTATACCATATAGACTCCCGGTTTATGCCATATAGCCGCCCGGTTTGTGCCATATAGCCGCCCGGTTTGTGCCATATAGCCGCCCGGTTTGTGCCATATAGCCGCCCGGTTTGTGCCATATAGCCGCCCGGTTTGTGCCATATAGCCGCCCGGTTTATGCCATATAGCCGCCCGGTTTGTGCCATATAGCCGCCCGGTTTGTGCCATATAGCCGCCCGGTTTGTTCCATATAGACTCCCGGTTTGTGCCATATAGCCGCCCGGTTTGTGCCATATAGCCGCCCGGTTTGTGCCATATAGCCGCCCGGTTTGTGCCATATAGACTCCCGGTTTGTGCCATATAGCCGCCCGGTTTGTGCCATATAGCCGCCCGGTTTGTGCCATATAGGCGCCCGGTTTATGCCATATAGCCGCCCGGTTTATGCCATATAGCCGCCCGGTTTATGCCATATAGCCGCCCGGTTTATACCATATAGCCGCCCGGTTTATACCATATAGGCGCCCGGTTTATGCCATATAGCCGCCCGGTTTATACCATATAGGCGCCCGGTTTATGCCATATAGCCGCCCTGTTTATACCATATAGCCGCCCGGTTTATACTATATGCTGCCAATGCGGGCCCTAGAGAGCTGGGAAAGTTTTATTGGGCAATATTGCTTTAAGAATCCAACCCTGATGTTGCTGGACTACAGCTCCCAGCATGCCTCACCCTTCATTATATGTTACATTATTCTGGGATTTGTAGTCCGGCAGCAGCTGAATAAATCATATATAATTACTATTATGACTATGGGAGTGAGATTTGCCCCATCTCTATACCCCAAGGGCTGACCCGTTGGTATAACCGCCTGACGCTACAGCGCCCCCTATGCGCCTCAAGGATCCCAAACCCACAGAATTCTCAGTAGAAAATGAACATTTGGATCAGATGAAAGTTCCGTTTTTTTCCCGCCCATTTCCTCATTCTCACAGTTTCTCTCACAGACATTTATTACGAAAGCAAAAGTGAAAGTAAATTCCCATTCGGGTTTAATAACAGTATGAAATGGGGGGCCGGATAGTGTGGGGGGGACACACTTCCATCCGGATTCCCCTTATGTTCCTCTCGGCGCTGCTCGTCTCCCTGGCAACGGCCGGAGTGGGTGAGTACATTCCTGTCAGCCCGGGGGGGGGGACAATGTGCAGCTCCGGCGACACAGAGAATAATGGGACAGACCAACGCCCATTCCTGAAGGGTGGCTACCATACGTTCCACACTAAAGAGGTGCCGGTTAATAGAACCCCTTCTGGTTGGGGGGAAACTATAGTATTTGGTCAACAACACCCCACCCCCCCGGGGTCGAGTCCCGGGTCAGTCATAATGTCAGGCCCAAACCATTGGATTTCAATCTTTTACACAGTTGGCGGGTTGGCGGGTTTTCCGCCCAATTGGGCTACTAATTTAAAGCCCAGGCGGTACAAACCCACCAAGGGGCAAATTTGCGCTAGTTTTTGGAGCCTTGGTGGGTTTGTAGTTTTGAAACTAGCCAGTTTTTTCCCTTTCACATGCTTTTCCCAGTGCATGCTGGGTAATGTAGTTTGTATCTTTACTATTTGCCTACAGCTAAGCTTAATATAAAACTACAATACCCAGCATGCAATTATAGAGAGAAGCTCCCTTTTCTGTTCCTCTGTACTGAAGCAGCAAAACTACAATAACCTGCAGGGACTGGCACAGAGGGCAGGGGAACCCCATCCCAGTAACTGGGGAGGGGGCACAGAGGGTAGGGGAGTCCCATTCCAGTAACTGGGGAGGGGGCACAGAGGGCAGGGGAGTCCCATCCCAGTAACTGGGGAGGGGGCACAGAGGGCAGGGGAACCCCATCCCAGTAACTGGGGAGGGGGCACAGAGGGCAGGGGAACCCCATCCCAGTAACTGGGGAGGTGGCACAGAGGGCAGGGGAACCCCATCCCAGTAACTGGGGAGGGGGCACAGAGGGCAGGGGAGTCCCATCCCAGTAACTGGGGAGGGGGCACAGAGGGCAGGGGAACCCCATCCCAGTAACTGGGGAGGGGGCACAGAGGGCAGGGGAACCCCATCCCAGTAACTGGGGAGGGGGCACAGAGGGCAGGGGAACCCCATCCCAGTAACTGGGGAGGGGGCACAGAGGGCAGGGGAACCCCATCCCAGTAACTGGGGAGGGGGCACAGAGGGCAGGGGAACCCCATCCCAGTAACTGGGGAGGGGGCACAGAGGGCAGGGGACCCCATCCCAGTAACTGGGGAGGGGCACAGAGGGCAGGGGAACCCCATCCCAGTAACTGGGGAGGGGGCACAGAGGGCAGGGGAGTCCCATCCCAGTAACTGGGGAGGGGGCACAGAGGGCAGGGGAGTCCCATCTCAGTAACTGGGGAGGGGGCACAGAGGGCAGGGGAGTCCCATCCCAGTAACTGGGGGGGACAGAGGGCAGGGGAGTCCCATCCCAGTAACTGGGGAGGGGGCACAGAGGGCAGGGGAACCCCATCCCAGTAACTGGGGAGGGGGCACAGAGGGGCAGGGGAACCCCATCCCAGTAACTGGGGAGGGGGCACAGAGGGCAGGGGAGTCCCATCTCAGTAACTGGGGAGGGGGCACAGAGGGCAGGGGAGTCCCATCCCAGTAACTGGGGAGGGGGCACAGAGGGCAGGGGAACCCCATCCCAGTAACTGGGGAGGGGGCACAGAGGGCAGGGGAGTCCCTCCCAGTAACTGGGGAGGGGGCACAGAGGGCAGGGGAAACCCCATCCCAGTAACTGGGGAGGGGGCACAGAGGGCAGGGGAGTCCCATCCCAGTAACTGGGGAGGGGGCACAGAGGGCAGGGGAACCCCATCCCAGTAACTGGGGAGGGGGCACAGAGGGCAGGGGAACCCCATCCCAGTAACTGGGGAGGGGGCACAGAGGGCAGGGGAACCCCATCCCAGTAACTGGGGAGGGGGCACAGAGGGCAGGGGAACCCCATCGGGGGCACATAGGGTAGGGGGACCCCATCCCAGTAACTGGGGAGGGGGCATAGAGGGTAGGGGAACCCCATCCCAGTAACTGGGGAGGGGGCGCAGGGCATGGGGAGTTAGAGAACTAGGGGTTGGCAGAAGCTGCCTGGGGTGCAATGATGGGGGCAACAGCCAAGTACCCCTCCTGCCACCCACAGCAACATGAAGTTTTTTGTGAACACACTAAGTAGCACCCCCATTTTACCAGAACAGCCCTCAGACATGCCGGTTTAATCACTACAGATATGGGATCCATTATCCAGAAACTAGTGATGTGCCGGCAGGTTAGGGTTGATATCTAGGCGACCAGTGGTGGGTTGGGCGCGGGTCAGATTGCACAAGTGCACTTTTCCTCTGTTCCTAAAGTTTCCTGATGTTTAGTATAATTAGGTGAGTAGATTTCCAAATTATGGAAAGATCCCTTATCCAGAAAACCCCAGGTTCCAAGCATTCTGGATAACAGGTCCCATACCGGTACAGCAAATGGATAAGATGCGCCAGTATAATCACTAAAAAAATAAAGAACAGGCATTTTAACCCAAGGTGTGCCAGTATTATTACTACAGGAAATAGATAACCAGCATATTAACCCCAGACATGCCAGTATTATTACTACAGGAAATAGATAACCAGCATATTAACCCCAGACGTGCCAGTATTATTACTACAGGAAATAGATAATCAGCATATTAACCCCAGACGTGCCAGTATTATTACTACAGGAAATGGATAACCAGCATATTAACCACATACATGCCAGTATTATTACTACAGGAAATGGATAACCAGCATATTAACCACAGACATGCCAGTATTATTACTACAGAAATGGATAACCAGCAAATTAACCACAGACATGCCAGTATTATTACTACAGAAATGGATAACCAGCATATTAACCACAGACATGCCAGGATTATTACCACAGAAATGGATAACCAGCATATTAACCCAAGATGTGCCAGTAGAATTGCTACAGATAATGGATTCCCAGCATATTAACCCCAGACATGCCAGTAGAATTGCTACAGATAATAGATAATCTGCATTTTAACCCCACACATGCCAGTATTATTATTACAGGAAATGGATAATCAGCATATTAACCACATACATGGCAATAAAATAACTGAAGGGGGTCCAGCCTAATAATAAATAATAACCAGGCTTCATGGGGGGGACATTTTTATATCGTCCTTAATGAGAACTATTATACTAGGGATGCTTGGCCTATGGCTCTTCATCTGTTGCTGGACTTTAACTCCCAGAATGCCCCATTAGCTGAAGGTAAATTGGACATTAATGATTTATTCAGCTCTTTGGGTTCCATTCTACCTCAACAGCCCATAGTACATTTATATCCGTGTTTTTAACCCTTACCGTTATTTACTCTTTAGATGCTTTGGGGGTCAAAACAAGTGACGTTCCTATTAAATCCCTGAGGAACCAGGAAGCATTTATCCCGTGTACATTAATGGATTATGGTGCTGGGGATCTGGATCCAAAGCTTCTCTCTGTTCAGTGGACCAAGAAATCCATGAATGGGAGTGAAGAGTATGTGTATGTGTCTGGGGATCCCAGAAAAACCCGGCCCGGATCGTACATATTAGACAGTGACCTTATAACAGGCAATGCCGGACTTCACTTACCCCGGGTTCAGTTCACAGATGAAGGAGAATATACCTGCACTGTCTTTTATACCCCTAATAAAGCCGTGGGGCAGTCTGTCCTGCAGGTGTCAGGTAAGTGGCATTTACCTACTGCCCAGTGAGGGTATAAAGTGACTCTGAAGTATTGTAGTCCCTACAAAGGGCAAGTTTGCCTGGGGATAATACCCCAACTATTTCTTCTAAGTTGTGGCACTGAGTTGCCCTTGCTCACTTACCCTGATCTGTCTTATGTGCATGGGGTGGATTAATTCCACATAATTAGCACTTATTCAAGGACACTAGTCCCCCAGCTGAATGTAAATGTAAGGCCCACTTCAGCCCCTGGGCCCTCAGCACTTACACCTCCATCTCAGGGGTAGCACCAGGAGCCTAGAACATTACAATCCCTTTCCTTTTATCTGTAGGGTATCCCATAATATCCATGAACCAGTAGGGGAATACCTCCCATACACTGGGCACAGCTCAGCCCTATATCATTGTCTGACACTTTTATCTATATGATATCCCTACATTCATCTTCCTGACACTTTCAACATTAAATCTTACATGGGAGTGATTTTATCCCCTGAGTTGGAGGTAGATCTGCCCCCCACCTCTCCCGCCAGTGCTTACCATTCCCGCGCCAGTAACTGGAAATTCAGCTCCTAGCCTGTTCCCTATCATATCTGCATCTGTGGCTCTTGTCTTAGCCTCCCTGCTGCACCACCATAAAATAAACACTTTAATTCCCCACGTTGGGCGCCAAATGTAACACTGTTTATAAATGTGGCCCTGTACTCTGTGTTACTACTGGGCAAAGCACAGTTTTATTTCCCATTTTATGTCTCCTGTTTACTCCCAGTAACATAGGTTACATAGAAAGGTCATCTATGCTGATTCCACATTCTGAGACAATTTGCAGTTGGTCTTTATTTTTTATTTTCTGTGGTTTTAGAATCATTTTGATTTGAGTTCAGAAGCTCTCCAGCTGGTACCTGGTTACTAGGGTGCAACTAATTATTACTGTGTGTTACACTAGCACCAAGACTGTTATAATGGGACGAAAGCCCCAGTTGTACTATATAATGCTCTTTTTCTTATTTACAGCGCAACCAACTGCCAGGCTGGATCCGGATTCTGTCAGGGTTCTGGTTGGGACGGAGAAGACCGTTCAATGCACAGTCAGTGGGTTTTACCCCAAAGATATAACAATTCAGTGGGAGAAACGGCTCAGTGAGACCAACCGTATCCCCCTGAATAAGGACAGCTGCACCAGAGACACATTCGGGAATGAGGACGGGACATTCAATGTTACAAGCCAATTATCATTGAGTCCTTCCCTGGAGGATCATGGGAGAAGGTATTATTGTATCATTGAGCACCGCTCCCTGGATACAGAACTGAAACTGAATTTCACTCTCTCAGTAACAGGTCAGTTCTGAGCAATAATTGTTTTCATGCTTGTGTGCCCCCCCCCCAACACTTTGTACATCTGAGTGTGGCTCACGAGTCCCTGGGTTAAAGCATAGTGGGAGGAGCTTCTCTAACAATAAAGGGCAATGTATCAGCTATTGGTGGAAATTATGTGGTTTCACAAATTTTTATCTGAAGCAAAACGAGTTCACTCATCACAAGGGACCATAATGGGGCTCATATACCGTGCGTGACACAGTGGGGAAAGTGCAAATACCGTCGGCCATTTTGTGCCCTTTGCACACTTTGCAGTTGCCCCAGTTGGAAAAACCAAAGGGCTGTGAGATTGTTTTATGTACAAGTAGGTTGGGCGGGTCATCTTTTTATTTAGGAAGGATATTGTAGGACACGCCCACTGCTCGTTTGTAACATTGAGAGGATCAATGGGGGCTCCAATAAATGTGTAATGTAATATTCATGGGAGGGACCTAAACTCACTATGTTCCCTTTATGTAAAAGGGACAGGGAACCAACATAATGATCTTTAGTTTAACCCTTTCTTAGCAACTGATTAATGTGGGTTTTCATTTATTGCAGAGACTGATAACACAGATGCAATTATTGGAGTCATTGGAGTGCTCATTGGAGTGCTCATTATGGTCCTTATTGGAGTTGTGTATTATTTTCTCTTTAAAAAAGGTAAGTTGCACAATATTTTAGTTCTAACGGCGCTGACATGGCGGAGGGCAGATTTGTAGGGTTTGAGGATAAATCATTAGAAATGCTGTATTTTGTACACTGAACATAAACATTATGAACTTAATGCATGTTGGGAGGCGGAGCTTAGGGAACATAGCAAATTATCAAAACAACATGTCAGGTAATATCTGCCATAGAAGTTGATAATAATATGCAGACTGCACTGGTTCCTGTGTTGCCCTGTAATGTAATGTGGGTTTTAGAGTTTTTTGTGTTGTTTGATAAAACTTTCCCCGCCCCCCAGAGCCAGTGGCTACATTAATATGCAAAAGAATCCCCCAATGAGAATCCCAGCTGATGTGAGTAAATCCGGCTCCCTGTTCTCTGTTCCTGCAATTGGAGTTGGGAGCAATAAGCACAGTTTCCCAGCACTGAACAAGTCTGTCCCTTTATCCCCATGTCTGATTCCTGTGCCATATAATGACGGGAAAATGCCATCATTATCTCTATATGTAAGGTACCAGCAAGGGGCCTGACACAATTTAGTTTGCCAGCACACACCCCCCCATGCAACTGCTTCATAAACACTTTGAGAGAAGTTATAGGTTTATATCCATAGTTACATAGTTACATAGTTACGTAGGGTTGAAAAAAGACCATTGTCCATCAAGTTCAACCCATCCGAGTAAACCCAGCACACAACCTATACTAACCAATCTATACACTCACATACATAAACTATATATATACACCCACTAGTACTAACTGTAGATATTAGTATCACAATAGCCTTGGGTATTCTGATTGTTCAAAAACTCATCCAGGCCCCTCTTATAGGCATTAACAGAATCTGCCATTACCCCATCTCTAGGGGCATTCCCCAACCCCCTCACTGCCCTCACCGTGAGGAACCCCCTACCCAACACCCCCCGGCAGGGCATTCCCCAACCCCCTCACTGCCCTCACCGTGAGGAACCCCCTACCCAACATCCCCCGGCAGGGCATTCCCCAACCCCCTCACTGCCCTCACCGTGAGGAACCCCCTACCCAACATCCCCCGGCAGGGCATTCCCCAACCCCCTCACTGCCCTCACTGTGAGGAACCCCCTACCCAACACCCCCCGGCAGGGCATTCCCCAACCCCCTCACTGCCCTCACCGTGAGGAACCCCCTACCCAACATCCCCCGGCAGGGCATTCCCCAACCCCCCTCACTGCCCTCACCGTGAGGAACCCCCTACCCAACACCCCCGGCAGGGCATTCCCCAACCCCCTCACTGCCCTCACCGTGAGGTACCCCCTACCCAACACCCCCGGCAGGGCATTCCCCAACCCCCTCACTGCCCTCACCGTGAGGAACCCCCTACCCAACATCCCCCGGCAGGGCATTCCCCAACCCCCTCACTGCCCTCACCGTGAGGAACCCCCTACCCAACATCCCCCGGCAGGGCATTCCCCAACCCCCTCACTGCCCTCACCATGAGGAACCCCCTACCCAACATCCCCCGGCAGGGCATTCCCCAACCCCCTCACTGCCCTCACCGTGAGGAACCCCCTACCCAACATCCCCCGGCAGGGCATTCCCCAACCCCCTCACTGCCCTCACCGTGAGGAACCCCCTACCCAACATCCCCCGGCAGGGCATTCCCCAACCCCCTCACTGCCCTCACCGTGAGGAACCCCCTACCCAACATCCCCCGGCAGGGCATTCCCCAACCCCCTCACTGCCCTCACCGTGAGGAACCCCCTACCCAACATCCCCCGGCAGGACATTCCCCAACCCCCTCACTGCCCTCACCGTGAGGAACCCCCTACCCAACATCCCCCGGCAGGACATTCCCCAACCCCCTCACTGCCCTCACCGTGAGGAACCCCCTACGCTGCTTCAAATGGAAGCTCCTTTCCTCTAATCTATAGGGGGGGCCTCTGGTGCGCTGATTGTTTTTATGGGAAAAAAGAACCCCCCCATCTGCCTATAATCCCCCCTAATGTACTTGTACAGAGTAATCATGTCCCCTCGCAAGCGCCTCTTTTCCAGAGAAAACAGCCCCAACCCTGACAGTCTCACCTCATAGTTTAACCCTTCCATCCCCTTAACCAGTTTAGTTGCAGTCTCTGCACTCTCTCCAGCTCATTAATATCCTTCTTAAGGACTGGTGCCCAAAACTGCCCCCCATACTCACTGTTACTGCCCCCCATACTCACTGTTACTGCCCCCCATACTCACTGTTACTGCCCCATACTCACTGTTACTGCCCCCCATACTCACTGTTACTGCCCCCCATACTCACTGTTACTGCCCCCCATACTCACTGTTACTGCCCCCCATACTCACTGTTACTGCCCCCCATACTCACTGTTACTGCCCCCCCACCTCACTGTTACTGCCCCATACTCACTGGCCCCCCATACTCACTGTTACTGCCCCCCATACTCACTGTTACTGCCCCCACTGTTACTGCCCCCATACTCACTGTTACTGCCCCCCATACTCACTGTTACTGCCCCCATACTCACTGTTACTGCCCCCCCATACTCACTGTTACTGCCCCCCCCCATACTCACTGTTACTGCCCCCATACTCACTGTTACTGCCCCCATACTCACTGTTACTGCCCCCCATACTCACTGTTACTGCCCCCATACTCACTGTTACTGCCCCCATACTCACTGTTACGCCCCCATACTCACTGTTACTGGCCCCCCATACTCACTGTTACTGCCCCCCCATACTCACTGTTACTGCCCTCCCATACTCACTGTTACTGCCCCCCATACTCACTGTTACTGCCCCCCATACTCACTGTTACTGCCCCCCCATACTCACTGTTACTGCCCCCCATACTCACTGTTACTGCCCCCCATACTCACTGTTACTGCCCCCCATACTCACTGTTACTGCCCCCCATACTCACTGTTCTACTCCCCCCATACTCACTGTTACTGCCACCCCATACTCACTGTTACTGCCCCCCATACTCACTGTTACTGCCCCCCATACTCACTGTTACTGCCCCCCATACTCACTGTTACTGCCCCCATACTCACTGTTACTGCCCCCATACTCACTGTTACTGCCCCCATACTCACTGTTACTGCCCCCCATCTCACTGTTATGCCCCCATACTCACTGGTTACTGCCCCCATACTCACTGTTACTGCCCCCCATACTCACTGTTTACTGCCCCCCATACTCACTGTTACTGCCCCCCATACTCACTGTTACTGCCCCCCCATACTCACTGTTACTGCCCCCCCATACTCACTGTTATGCCCCCCATACTCACTGTTACTGCCCCCCATACTCACTGTTACTGCCCCCCATACTCACGTTACTGCCCCCCATACTCACTGTTACTGCCCCCATACTCACTGTTACTGCCCCCCATACTCACTGTTACTGCCCCCCCATACTCACTGTTACTGCCCCCCCATACTCACTGTTACTGGCCCCCCATACTCACTGTTACTTGCCCCATACTCACTGTACTGCCCCCCCATACTTACTGTTACTGCCCCCATACTCACTGTTACTGCCCCCCATACTCACTGTTACTGCCCCCCATACTCACTGTTACTGCCCCCCATACTCACTGTTACTGCCCCCCATACTTACTGTTACTGCCCCCCCATACTCACTGTTACTGCCCCCCCATACTCACTGTTACTGCCCCCCATACTCACTGTTACTGCCCCCCATACTCACTGTTTACTGCCCCCCATACTCACTGTTACTGCCCACCTGTTACCATACTCACTGTTTACTGCCCCCCATACTCACTGTTACTGCCCCCCATACTCACTGTTACTGCCCCCCATACTCACTGTTACTGCCCCCCCATACTCACTGTTACTGCCCCCCCATACTCACTGTTACTGCCCCCCATACTCACTGTTACTGCCCCCCCATACTCACTGTTACTGCCCCCCATACTCACTGTTACTGCCCCCCCATACTCACTGTCACTGCCCCCATACTCACTGTTACTGCCCCCCATACTCACTGTTACTGCCCCCCATACTCACTGTTACTGCCCCCCATACTCACTGTTACTGCCCCCCCCATACTCACTGTTACTGCCCCCCATACTCACTGTTACTGCCCCCCATACTCACTGTTACTGCCCCCCCATACTCACTGTTACTGCCCCCCATACTCACTGTTACTGCCCCCCCATACTCACTGTTACTGCCCCCCCATACTCACTGTCACTGCCCCCCATACTCACTGTTACTGCCCCCCATACTCACTGTTACTGCCCCCCATACTCAAGGTGAGGCCTTACCAGGGACCTATAAAGGGGCAAAATTATGTTTCATCCCTTGAGTCAATGCCCTGTTTATACAAGACAGCACTTTATTTGCTTTAGTAGCCACAGAATGACACTGCCTGGCATTAGACAACTTGTTATCAACAAAAACCCCTAGATCCTTCCCCATTAAGGATCCCCCCAACACACTACCATTCAGTAGATAGTTTGCGTTTATATTATTCCTACCAAAGGGCAGAACTTTGCACTTATCAACATTGAACCTCATTTCCCAGTTTGCTGCCCAGTTTCCCAGTCAAATCGCTCTGCAAAGCGGCACATCCTGCATGGAACTTATAGTTTTGCCCAATTTAGTATCAATAGAAACAGTACTGTCTATGCCCCCCCCCAGGGCATTAATAAACAAGTTAAAAAGCAAAGGCCCAAGGCCTGACCCCTGCGGTACCCACTAACATAGTTACATAGTTACATAGTTACATAGGGTTGAAAAAAGACCTGTGTCCATCAAGTTCAACCCATCCAAGTAAATCCAGCACATCTAACCCACACCTACCAATCTATACACTCACATACATAAACTATAAATACAACCACTAGTACTAACTGTAGATATTAGTATCACAATAGCCTTGGGTATTCTGATTGATCAAGAACTCATCCAGGCCCCTCTTAAAGGCATTAACAGAATCTGCCATTACCCCATCACTAGGGGCATTCCCCAACCCCCTCACTGCCCTCACCGTGAGGAACCCCCTACCCAACATCCCCCGGCAGGGCATTCCCCAACCCCCTCACTGCCCTCACCGTGAGGAACCCCCTACCCAACATCCCCCGGCAGGGCATTCCCCAACCCCCTCACTGCCCTCACCGTGAGGAACCCCTACCCAACACCCCCCGGCAGGGCATTCCCCAACCCCCTCACTGCCCTCACCGTGAGGAACCCCCTACCCAACATCCCCCGGCAGGGCATTCCCCAACCCCCTCACTGCCCTCACCGTGAGGAACCCCCTACCCAACATCCCCCGGCAGGGCATTCCCCAACCCCCTCACTGCCCTCACCGTGAGGAACCCCCTACGCTGCTTCAAATGGAAACTCCTTTCCTCTAATCTAAAGGGGGGGCCTCTGGTGCGTTGATTGTTTTTATGGGAAAAAAGAACATCCCCCAACTGCCTATAATCCCCTCTAATGTACTTGTACAGAGTAATCATGTCCCCTCGCAAGCGCCTCTTTTCCAGAGAAACAACCCCAACCTCGACAGTCTCACCTCATAGTTTAACCCTTCCATCCCCTTTACCAGTTTAGTTGCAGTCTCTGCACTCTCTCCAGCTCATTAATATCCTTCTTAAGGACTGGAGCCCAAAACTGCCCCCCATACTCACTATTACCGCCCCCCATACTCACTGTTACTGCCCCCCCCCATACTCAAGGTGAGGCCTTACCAGGGACCTATAAAGGGGCAAAATGATGTTCTCATCCCTTGAGTCAATGCCCTTTTTTATACAAGACAGCACTTTATTTGCTTTAGTAGCCACAGAATGACACTGCCTGGAATTAGACAACTTGTTATCAACAAAAACCCCCAGATCCTTCTCCATTAAGGATCCCCCAACTCACTCCCATTCAGTAGATAGTTTGCGTTTATATTATTTCTACCAAAGGGCAGAACTTTGCACTTATCAACATTGAACCTCATTTTCCAGTTTGCTGCCCAGTTATCTAATTTTGTCAAATCGCTCTGCAAAGCGGCACATCCTGCATGGAACTTATAGTTTTGCACAATTTAGTGTCATCAGCAAAAATAGAAACAGTACTGTCTATGCCCCCCTCCAGGTCATTAATAAACAAGTTAAAAAGCAAAGGCCCAAGGACTGACCCCTGCGGTACCCACTAACCACACTGGCCCAATTAGAAAATGTTCCATTTACAACCACTCTTTGTACTCTATCCTTCAGCCAGTTCTCTATCCAATTACAAATATTATGTTCTAGGCCAATATTCCTTAATTTGATCATTAACCTTCTGTGAGGTACTGTATCAAACGCTTTAGCAAAGTCCAAGTAGATGACATCAACTGCCATTCCAGCATCAAGGTTCCTACTCACCTCCTCATAAAAGGCGACTAAATTAGTCTGGCAAGATCTGTTACCCATAAACCCATGTGGCACAAACTAATAGTATTGTGAACTGCAATGTATTCAAGTACCCTATCCCTTATTACCCCTTCCAGAAGCTTTCCTACTACTGATGTCAGACTAACAGGCCTATAGTTTTCAGGCTGAGAACGGGATCCCTTTTTAAATAACGGCACCACATTAGCAATCCGCCAGTCTCTCGGCACCATGCCAGACCTCAATGAATCCTGGGAAATTAAGTGAAGAGGTTTGGCAATCACAGCGCTCAGCTCATTTAATACCCTGGGATGAATCCCATCCGGCCCTGGACCTTTGTTTCCCTTTACATGTTCAAGTCTCTTTTGAATTCCCCCCCGAGTGACCCATGCGCCAGTAGCTAAATTACTAGAACTGGGCATATTACAAGGGAAGCCTTCATTATCTGGCTCCTCAGATGTATAGACAGATGGAAAATAAGAGTTCAAAATTTCAGCTTTTTCCCCGTTTTCATCAACCAACGTACCCCCCCGTGATAATAAAGTTCCCACCCCTTCTTGCTTCATTTTTTTACTATTCACATAATTAAAAAATAATTTTGGATTCTTTTTACTCCTAGCTGCAATATCCCTTTCCATCTCTATTTTAGCTTGCCTGATAGCTTTTTTGCTGCTTTATTTGCCCCCCTGTACCTGATGAAAGCCCCAGCTGTCCCAGCTAACTTGAATGCCCTAAAAGCACGTCTTTTCTTACCAACCCCGACACTAACACTTTTATTCAGCCATAAAGGTTTTGCTTTGCGATGCCTCTCCTTGCTTACAAGGGGAATATACTGTTGTGTATACCTACAAAGCAATGTTTTAAAGATGTTCCATTTTCCTTCTGTGTCTAACCCCATGAAAAGCCTTTCCCAGCTGCCACATTGCAGAGATGCCCTTATACTGGCAAAGTCTGCACGGCTAAAATTGAGTGTTTTAGTTACTCCCTTATAGAGCTGTCTCTGCAGCATTATCTCAAAGGAGACCATGTTGTGATCACTGTTCCCCAAATGCTCACCCACACAAATGTTAGAGATAAGTTCATTATTATTAGAAATCACCAGGTCCAAAATAGCGTCATTCCTAGTGGGTTCTTGAACCGCCTGAAATAAAAAGTTGTCATTTAGCATATTTACAAACCTACTAGCTTTTTCTGACTTAGCCCCCCCATTACTCCAGTCAATGTCCGGATAATTAAAGTCCCCCATAATAACAACTTGACCCAGTTTTGAAGCCTCCTCCATTTGCAACAATAGCTGGGCCTCATCCCCCTCATCTATACGGGGGGTTTATAACATACACCAATGATCATTTTCTTTGTGACCTTCAGCCCTACTGAAATTTCTACCCAAAGAGATTGGACGTTTTCATTGGTAATGTCTTTATTACATGGCTTTAAGTCTGACTTTACGTAAAGACAAACCCCTACACCCTTTTTAATCTCTCTGTCCCTCCTAAAAAGCGTATACCCATTTAAATTCACAGCCCAGTCGCATTTATCATCCCACCAGGTCTCAGTGATACCTATTAAATCATAATTTTCAATACATGCAATAGCCTGCAGCTCCCCTAATTTACCCGACAAGCTACGCGCATTAGCCAGCATGCAGCGGAGATTATTACTTCTCCCTCTGATGTTTACATTAGCTAAGGGAGAATTAGAGCTAAGGCAATTATGAGACTGCTTTCCTTGTAACGGAAGCTCCTTATCTGATAAACTATATGCCCCCCTCACTCCTCCCCCACAACCCTTTGCTAGTCCCCCTACCCCGTCTACACTAATTTTCCCATGGAATTCTAGCTCACCCACCCCCCCCTTGTCTAGTTTAAACACTCCTCCAACCTCTTAACCATTCTCTCCCCTAGCACAGCAGACCCCCTTCCATTGAGGTGCAATCCGTCAGGGCTGTATAGATTGTACCCCAAGGAAAAGTCAGCCCAGTGCTCTAGGAACCCAAACCCTTCCTTCCTACACCAAGACTTTAGCCACGCATTTAGCTCCCTAAGCTCCCGCTGTCTCCCTAAACTTGCACGTGGCACCGGCAGAATTTCCGAAAAAATGACATTGGAGGACCTTTGCCTAATCTTAGAGCCTAGATCCCTGAACTCACTCTTTAAAGTCCCCCACCTACCGTTCATTTTGTCGTTAGTACCGATATGTACCAAGACAGCCGGGTCATGCCCAGCCCCTCCCAATAATGTGTCAACCCGATCAACCACATGCCGAACCCTGGCACCAGGAAGACAGCAAACTGTCCGGTTGAAGCGATCCGCTCGACAGATTACCCTGTCCACTTTCCTAATGATCGAATCCCCTATAACCACCATCTGTTTAGGCCTAGCTCTGCTCTCCTCCCCACCACTACTAGTGAAACTGGTCTCCCGGCTGTTAGAGAGATCAGCCTCACCTAGAACCGCCAATCCAGAGTTCACACTCCCATCTTCTTCCCACAATCTGGCAAATCTGTTGGGATGCGCAAACCCTGGAGCAGCCTCCCTTTTCCTTTTCCCCACACTAGATTTTCTAACTGTCACCCAGCTTACTGCCCTATCATCCTTTTGCTGCTCCCCTCCCCCCCTACTATCTGACCCCACTAGTTCTTGTTCAGTTAACAAGAGACCCCTCTCAAGATTGTTGATTGAACGCAGTGTTGCGACGTGTTCCTCTAGGACTCTAACGCGAGCCTCTAAAGTGGCAATTCGATCACATCCACAACAGAGGTATGCACACTGGCCCAATTAGAAAATGTTCCATTTACCCCCACTCTGTGTAATCTATCCTTCAGCCAGTTCTCTATCCAATTACAGATATTATGTTCTAGGCCAATATTCCTCAATTTGATCATTAACCCTCTGTGAGGTACTGTATCAATCTGTGAGGTACTGTATCAAACGCTTTAGCAAAATCTAAGTAGATCCCATCCACTGCCATTCCAGCATCAAGGTTCCTGCTCACCTCCTCATAAAAGGCGGCTAAATTAGTCTGGCAAGATCTGTTACCCATAAACCCATGTGGCACAAACTAATAGTATTGTGAACTGCAATGTATTCAAGTACCCTATCCCTTATTACCCCTTCCAGAAGTTTTCCTACTACTGATGTCAGACTAACAGGCCTATAGTTTTCAGGCTGAGAACGAGATCCCTGTTTAAATAACGGCACCACATTAGCAATCCGCCAGTCTCTCGGCACCATGCCAGACCTCAATGAATCCTGGGAAATTAAGTGAAGAGGTTTGGCAATCACAGCGCTCAGCTCATTTAATACCCTGGGATGAATCCCATCCGGCCCTGGACCTTTGTTTCCCTTTACATGTTCAAGTCTCTTTTGAATTCCCCCCCCCCGAGTGACCCATGCGTCAGTAGCTAAATTACTAGAACTGGGCATATTACAAGGGAAGCCTTCATTATCTGGCTCCTCAGATGTATAGACAGATGGGAAATAAGAGTTGAAAATTTCAGCTTTTTCCCCGTTCCCATCAACCAACTTACCCCCCCGTGATAATAAAGTTCCCCCCCTTCTTGCTTCATTTTTTTACTATTCACATAATTAAAAAATAATTTTGGATTCTTTTTACTCCTAGCTGCAATATCCCTTTCCATTTCTATTTTAGCTGCCTGATAGCTTTTTTGCTGCTTTATTTGCCCCCCCTGTACCTGATGAAAGCCCCAGCTGCCCCAGCTAACTTGAATGCTTTAAAAGCAGGTTTTTTCTTACCAACCCCGACACTAACACTTTTATTCAGCCATAAAGGTTTTGCTTTGCGATGCCTCTCCTTGCTTACAAGGGGAATATACTGTTGTGTATACCTACAAAGCAATGTTATAAAGATGTTCCATTTTCCTTCTGTGCCTAACCCCATGAGAAGCCTTTCCCAGCTGCCACATTGCAGAGATGCCCTTATACTGGCACAGTCTGCACGTCTGAGCGTATTAGTTCCTCCCTTATAGCGCTGTCTCTGCAGCATTATCTCAAAGGAGACCATGTTGGGATCACTGTTCCCCAAATGCCCCCCCCCCCACACAAATGTTAGAGATAAGTTCATTATTATTAGAAATCACCAGGTCCAAAATAGAATCATTCCTAGTGGGTTCTTGAACCGCCTGAAATGTCCCCACAACTAAAGCCAATAATGTACATTAGACATGGGGGAGATTGCAAGATGCTATGTAAATCAATATATTACTAATAGAGAAGCCTTTGCAATGGAGCAATTAATTCCCAGAGGGACTGGAACTTAGTTTGTGTCTCTATATAATAACTGCTCAGTGCCGGAATCTCCATTGACTTTGCTCTATATACAATAAGTTGTATTTTTTGTTATGTTTGTCCCCTATGTGGGAGGGGCATATGGTGCTGTCACTCTATGGTATATAAGTGATAGAATCAGCCTATATTTATGTTTAATTAAGAATATAATGTATATAAATAATTGGGCTGAATTCAGTGTCTGTAAGTTCTGCCGGTGTTTCTATCCTGTGTAACAAGGGGGAAAGAAAAGTCCCACAATAAGGATTCAGCTAAAGTCTCTCCCCAAGCTCAAAGTGCCAGACAGGACTGTGATTGGTTGGCCTGTATGCATGTAGGGAACAGGCAGAGACTAGAGCAAGCAGGCAGGGGAAAGAAGAATATTGGGAGTCGCTCCCTAAGCTCAGTGACATCAGCCAAGAGCAGACTGAGCATGTGCAGTAGTTGGGCAAAAGATGGAGAGCTACTGTGGGCATCTTCAGGGGCATGGGGCTTTATTTCTATAGAGCTTTGGGGGCTTTGGTCTGGTACAGGGGCTCAAACCCCACAGCTAAACATTTCTAGCCATATTCTTTTTTAGGCTTTAGTTTCCCTTTAAGGAGCCAAAAAACACTATTGCTCAGTTTTTGTTTATCATCTTTTTATCCTGCCCTTCCGTCTCCCATTTACACCACTGCCTGGTTGCTAGGGTACATTGAATGCTAGCAACCAACAAACTGCTAAATAAAAAGCTCAATTATTTTAAAAAAAAACACACTAAAAGGACATTTACAAATGAGCTGCCCCTTCAGTAAACAAATTAATTAAAAATGTGTTACATTTTTTCAGTTTTTTAGCATTAATAACACAAACATTTTATTTTTTCTTTTCTCATTGCTGACACTTTACAGCAACTCCCACTAAATGGGTTTATTTGTTACAGAACCCCCCAAACTCTCTCCCATTACCGGAGCGGAACATTTGGTGCATATGAACGAGGCGACTCTCTCCTGCCAGATCTCTGGTTTCCGACCCAAACCCATCAGAATTACATTGTTTTTGAGAAGAAAAGGGGGAGAAGTGATGGAAATTTACTCCTGGGATTCTGAGGCCCAAACTGGTTCCGCTGCCCCAGTGGCACATCACAGAGATGAGCAGCGTGTGATTATTGCGCCAGAGAGAGAGGGGTTAATGGGAAATGGGAATGTGCAATATCTGCCCCCGGCACAGAGGGCGCTGCGAGTGGAAATGGTTCCTGTAATAACAACAAGTAAATATCGTATTTCCAACTGTCAGTGCACAATCCGTATAACCCCCGACATAGAGGAAGATGATGGGGCAGAACTGACTGTGAGGGTCACTCACTCTGCCCTGAGGGGCCCCATCTCTGTGTCCCATCAGCTGAAGGTCACGGGAGGTAAGATATTTTTCCCTCTTTTATGTTGTTATTTATGAACCTCAACAGACCTGCAGTGAGTGGGAGTTAGAGCACAAGGGTTGGGCAACTCACCCCCGACCCCCCCAGACTCACATTTCCACTAAGAAAGTGCCTGATGGTGTCGCATTCACTCCGTCTCCTCCTTCCTTTCTATCGGGCTCCCTAGTGATAAGCCGGGCAGAACGGGTGGAATGGTTCCCTGTAGTGATTGCAAGTCGAGAAAATGTTGACCTGCTCCCAACCCTCCCCCTCTCCCAACCCAAACCCACCCCCTCTCCCAACCCTACCCACCCCCTCTCCCAACCCTACCCACCCCCTCTCCCAACCCTACCCACCCCCTCTCCCAACCCTACCCACCCCCTCTCCCAACCCAAACCCACCCCCTCTCCCAACCCTACCCACCCCCTCTCCCAACCCTACCCACCCCCTCTCCCAACCCTACCCACCCCCTCTCCCAACCCTACCCACCCCCTCTCCCAACCCTACCCACCCCCTCTCCCAACCCTACCCACCCCCTCTCCCAACCCAAACCCACCCCCTCTCCCAACCCAAACCCACCCCCTCTCCCAACCCTACCCACCCCCTCTCCCAACCCAAACCCACCCCCTCTCCCAACCCTACCCACCCCTTCTCCCAACCCTACCCACCCCCTCTCCCAACCCTACCCACCCCCTCTCCCAATCCTACCCACCCCCTCTCCCAACCCTACCCGACCCACTCCTAACCCGCCCCCTCTCCCAACCCTAATGATTGCCCCATCCAATGATTGCCCCAGCCAAGGATTGATCTCTGTCAAGATAAACCCGATGCCCCATGATACGGGATGGAAGTGTAGAGGCCATATCACTCCTATGTAGGCTTCACATTTAGTCTGTGCTACATATTCACAGAGGTCCCAGACATGTGGCCAATGGCCAATGGCACAAATACAGAGTTGCCCTTTATTTCTGTGTGGGAACAAAGGGTAGAAATAGATGGAAGGAGTCACTATAGAGACTTGGAGAAGGAAGAGGTGAGGAGATTAAATGGTATGGAGAGTGGCCCTTTGGTTTAAAGGTTTCTAGTGGGTCCCTGGAATCCCAGACCAGTTGCCCATAGCAACCAACCAACGCTTTGCTTTCATTTTGAAACTTGTATTAATCTGATCACATGGCTAATTGGCTGCTATGGATAATGGTTCTAGTGCAGCCCTACCCTGACTTGTTGCCGTTGCTTTATTCCCATAATCCTCTCTGTGTTGCTTCTCTTTACGTTACAGTCCATTCCCCAACTGTAAGTGACATTCAGTGCACCCCCACCCAACCCCAGTGGGGCAAACCCGTCAGGCTCTTCTGCGCGATCAACAATTTCTTCCCCCAGTATTGTTCCACTCGTTGGTACCGGGGCCAGGAGATCCTGCCTCAGTCAAGTGTTAAAGAGGACCAAGTGGAAGATCCAGAATCGGGGCTTTTCTCCAGAACCACGGCCGTACAATACACTCCTACTGTGAATGACCACGGGACAGAATTTTGCGTGGAAATAACTCACCACAAGGAGAATATCAAAAAGACATTTCCTATGAAACTAAAAGGTATTTATTGGCAAGAAATGTTGCTTTTTTTCTTTGTGTAGAACCAGTGCCATAAGAAGCCTCCACGGGTCCAAAAACAACCCTCCTACCTTGCCAGAGATTGAGGCGCACCCCACAAACCTATTGCTTCTTGTAGCCCCATTATAAGATGCCCAAGCCAATGTGTGACCAGTAGATTCCATGGGATTAATTCCTGGAATCTTCTCTTTACTTTCCAAAGGCTTGAGGGCAAAGTGACTCCACATGGAAACCAATTTGGGGCAAACAAGTAGAATGTCCGGCATGTCCACCTTTATTCTCTAAGGTTTATTTCCCCACTAAGTGAAGGCACTGATGTCAGTCTGTACCCGGGTATATCAGGGTGGCATCAGGATTGTCCCAAACCCTTTTCTTCTTGCCCCAGGGAAACAAGATTGTGGTAGTCCCCATGGCAAGAAAACAGCTTGGGCTTCCTTACTCTGATGACTGAAGACCACCCTAAATTCCCCACAGGAACCAAAATCTTCTGGACCCTAGTACTTTAAGTGGAGTGTAGATAATCTAAATAAACAAATGGAATTCTGGGAATAAACCCCAAGTTAAACCCATTTACATGGGTCAATCCAATAGGCTAATACTCACCCACTGAGCTTTTACAGCAAAAGCCAAAATAACAGGTGATCAGATACAGGCCGAGCCATGAGTTTCACAAACGAATCATTAAGGTTGAGGAGACTGCCTCATACAGATACAAATAAACAAAAGGAATTCTGGGAATGAATCCCAAAGAGCTCCAATAAAAATGTACATGGGTTTATATATTATCCTGGATTCTGCTCCAAAAGCCCCGTGGGTGAGTTTTAGCCTTTAGGATAAACCTGAGTAAATGGGATTTTTTTAGGAGCCAGAATCCCAGAATCCCTTTGGTCTATTTGAATACATATGAGGCGGTCTCCTGAATCCCCACTCCTGACTCTCCCTAAGCTGATCAGATAACCCTGCACTACACTGATGAGCCCCAAGAAAGGCAAAACCGGTCTGTAGTTGGGAATCTGATCAGCTATTATCCCGGCTTTTGTTTAAACCCAGTGGGTGAGCTTTAGCCTATAGGGTAACTTCATGTAAATTAATTTAAGGAATTTATTCCCAGAATCCCTTTAGTCTTTTGGAGCTCTTTGGGATTCGTTCCCAGAATTCCTTTTGTTTATTTGTATCCACATGAGGCAGTCTCCCCAACCCTAATTCTAAATACAATGTTTATTGACCAATGGCTGAAGTTCCCCCCACCTTCAAGGAACCAGCAGCTCCACGTTCTCCCTGTGTCAATAGACACAATTGCATTAAATTCAGAACAGGAGGTGGGTTGGACCTGTGATACTGAGAATAAATGTATGGAAGTGCAAGGGGTGCAAATATAGGTTACAAAGGTTGTACCCATGATACACCTGTGTCTTTAAGCCAATGGGATAATTTGGCCAGTATCATTTATGGGAATCCCTCCAGGATCCATTTTTTTTACCTGAATTGTGCTGTTTTGATAATTTACTACAATCCCTAAGCTCCGCCTCCCAACAGCAGCCCAGAGCCCACTGAGCATGTGCGTGGTCTTGGTCTTAAAAAGATGGTCTTGCAAAGTAACAAGATGGCTGCTCCCTGTGGAAAGCATAAATCATTACTTTAATTAGGCTTCTTAACCTCTGGGCCTGGGCAGTAACATAATAAGTTAGTTAGGTTGAAAAAAGACATACGTCCATCACGTTCAACCATAGTCAGGTCAGAATGTTTATGTTCTGGATACAAAATACAGCATTTCTAATGATTTCTATTTTAGACTTTAGTTCTCCTTTAATATATAACCCACATGTTCCCTTGCAGGGCTGCCTTACATTGAATCTATCACTTGTAACAGAGACAGCCCAAAGGTTGGAGAAGAGCTAACACTTCAGTGCACGGTGACTGGCGCTAACGCACGGAACATCACAGCCAAATGGCGGGCAGGTTCTGACCCAATCACAGGAGAAATGAAAACAGAAATAAACCGAGACACCGTCACCTTCCTGCTCAGACTGATTTCTACAGTAGAGCATTATGGGAAAATATTCACCTGCCTAATAAGGCACGGGGATCTGCAGGAGCCAATGGAGAGAAATATAACCCTAAAGTGGGCCGGTAAGTGCTCCTTGGCTGATTCTCCATAGAATACTGAATACAATACCCAGTTACTTATTCTGTGTGACCAGCACCTCTCTTCTTTCCCAGACAACCCTCCTACCTTGTCAGAGATTGAGGTGCTCCCCACAAATCCAGAGGTCCATAAGGAAGCCACCTTCAGAATAACCATCTCGGGTTTCTCGCAGAAAGATCACCAAGTCAGGTGGTTCCTACAAGGTTCTCAGATTCCAGAATCCCTAAAAAAGGTCTGCTCCGACCCTAAAATTGATGCCCCCAAGGAGGAGGAAGATGCCCCCAAGCTGATTGAGACATCGGAGCTGCAGATTGGGGAGGACGGGTTGTACGTTTGCTCCAGCACCCTGAGATACACCCCCACCGACAAGGACAACGGCACCTTTATTCGCTGTGTATTTACTGCTAAAGGGATCATTAGCAAGAAAAAGTATCAGCTTAGTCTGACAGGTAAGTAGTTCCGCTGTCACTTACCCAGACACCAGGTCACAATAATTAAGGAGTCTACAGTACCCCCAAATCTGCCATTTTCATTAGAGTCTGGTGCAAGAGGGAAGCTCACTAGTTATGGCACCAACCCCACCATATTTGCCTGTAGAAGGACCTCATTTCTACAGGAGGTGGGATTCAAGCTTAGGACTTGAGGGTTTCCTTTCCCTTCTCTCTCTCCGGGTTCCTGTGCACCCAATATCTGCCATTATGGTTATACCGGACGATGACTGTCCATGGCTTCAGGAATGGACATCTGGCCAAGATAGAGAGGTGCAGAGAAGAACTTCATTCTCCACTTCAGATAAATACAGGACAAAATAAAGAAGAGTGGGTTGGCTCCAGGAAGGGACATGATAAGGCCACACCCACAGGTTTAGGCAGCAAATGGTACGGAGCAGTTAATTGTCCATCATGCACCTGGGTCTTCTCTTTAGATTATGATGTCTTCTACCAACCACTATAGTTCCCTATGATATAAACCTTCCCCTATTATTTTCTGTTTCCGTTCCACTCATCGTTGCTCTTG
Source organism: Xenopus tropicalis (assembly GCF_000004195.4). Classification (NCBI taxonomy): domain Eukaryota; kingdom Metazoa; phylum Chordata; class Amphibia; order Anura; family Pipidae; genus Xenopus; species Xenopus tropicalis. Next base: position 1,233,748 of record NC_030680.2, on the reverse strand, counting down.
GTTCTTAGTGTATGTGCAGCCTTCAGTGGGAGACTTTTTGGGGGCCAAAGCCCCTGTTTTTAGTTTTGTTTTACTTCATATCAGTCCCCAGAGATATGTAGCAAAAACATCTTTACTCCAAGTCTCACCCTGGTCTTCAGGAACATCTAGGAGATGTCCCAGGTCCAACATGAACTGGCCTTCACAATGGAACCCCAATGTACTTCTCTGGGCTCCCCTGGGTGACTGCCCCACGGTTTGGGACGCTTCTATCTTCACATTCATGGGGGTGAAAACAAATCAGAAAGTTCAGATTTAGACAGAAAAACTGCCCACCCTATTTACATGAATGGGGTGGAGAGATGGCTGTTGGGTCATAGAGTCAAACCAATCATGATGCAGTGGTTTCCGTATTAACTTTAATGTGTTTTCTCTAAGGAGCTGAAATGAAGGAGCCAATGATTGAGTGTGTGACCCTCGACCCCAGGAAGGGAGAGGCTGTTACCCTTGAGTGCATTATTAGAGGGGTGGGTGTGAGTCACGGCATCTTCTCCTGGAGTGACGGAATATTCCCCATTGACGAAGGCCTCATAGACAACTCCAACCTCCCTGATGGCTCCGGCTGTATCTCCAGGGTCACCTTCACTCCTGATGATGGGCATATCAGATTTGAGGCCACATTTAACTCCGGAACCATTGAGAAAACCTACCAACTCCCATGGGTGTGAGATTTGCTGTGTTCTTCTAATGAAAAACGGATGATAAAAATCTCAACTGTCAGAACTGCTGAGCCCAGAAGTTCCACCTCTATGAGAAGAAAAATGGCTGCCAGGAGACCCAGGGGCCATTCTGAGGGGACCATATAACCCACCAATATAGATATCAATGGTGAGGAGAATGTTCTGGGTCTATAAAGTCCTAGGAACAATAGATTACGGGCTGCTGCTATAAATGGGACAGAACTTGGTGCTACTGGTGCTGCTGGTGCTACTGGTGCTATTGGTGCTACTGGTGCTACTGGTGCTACTGGTGCTATTGGTGCTACTGGTGCTACTGGTGCTACTGGTGCTATTGGTGCTACTGGTGCTACTGGTGCTATTGGTGCTACTGGTGCTATTGGTGCTACTGGTGCTACTGGTGCTACTGGTGCTATTGGTGCTACTGGTGCTACTGGTGCTATTGGTGCTACTGGTGCTATTGGTGCTACTGGTGCTACTGGTGCTATTGGTGCTACTGGAGAACATTCGCTGTTATACCACCTTCATCCACAAGGAGCAGCGTGTAGCCCCACATCTTCCCTAATTCCCCCGGGGCAAAAGGGAAAAAACAAACAAACAAAAAAAAACAACAAATCATCACTGTGTAGTGTGGGGAGCACCCGCATTTAATTGCATCCACATGTCTCTCCTTCTGCCCGAGGGGCATTTATGGATTTTTATTTTTTATATTCTATTCTTATAGTATTTTTATTGACTCTTTCTTAGACCCGCAGGGTATTCAGCAGTGAATCAGCCTTAATAACACAGAGATGAGATATTTCTCAGATCTGAAAAAGAGGAGTTAAAGGGGATGTAAATCCTACAATAACGCTGCCCCACGGCGCCCCCTAGTGTTGCTATAGAAGTTGCCAAAAAACAATTATAGATGCAAGAAAATTCACCAATGAGAATTCAACTGATAAATAACTTCATTATAGATGCAGAAGAAGTGACCAATGAGAATGCTGATTCCCTGTGTCCGGCCCCTTGCTGGTACCTTACATATAGAGATAATGATGGCATTTTCCCGTCATTATATGGCACAGGAATCAGACATGGGGATAAAGGGACAGACTTGTTCAGTGCTGGGAAACTGTGCTTATTGCTCCCAACTCCAATTGCAGGAACAGAGAACAGGGAGCCGGATTTACTCACATCAGCTGGGATTCTCATTGGAGGATTTGGGGGAAAGTTTTATTGGACAATATTGCTTTAAGAATACAGCCCTGATGTTGCTGGACTACAGCTCCCAGCATGCCTCACCCTTCATTATATGTTACATTATTCTGGGATTTGTAGTCCGGCAACAGCCAAGTAACGTTGGGTTGAGCCGCGCTGTGCCGCAGGGTTTAGTTTCCCTTTAACAAATAACTGGTGAAATTAGCGCTGAATCTGCCAATAAGCAATAGTTTTCTCTCTGGGGTCAGAAACTTCAGATTTAATGAGATTCAGGGAGGGAATTGCCACATAACTTTCTATATAACTTGACTCTCTGTCATTTGTAATAACTAAAAAAAAAAACATTTTTATGAAGTTTTGTCTGATTTGACATTTGCTTTAGTCCCTATAGGGGTTTATGGGCCCCGTCCGTACAGTGTTGGTCCCTTTTCCCTTTATATAAGGACATTTTTTACATTCAGAATAGAAACCGTTAATATAAAGTTGAGTTTAGACAGAATCAAAGTGTCTGAGATGAAGCCACAATGGGGGGTATGAAATAAAAGGCCCAGGAGCAGTTACCCATAGCAACCAATCAGCGGGCAGCGTTTACTGGTCACTTGTTTAAAAGCAAACATCTTATTGGTTGCTATGGGTTACTGGGTTAACTTAATGCTTTTCTTTTTACATACGGGTATTGATGAGGGGCAAAAGGGACAAATAGGGTTGGATTGGGCCTCGGGGGCACCGGGAAACCCCCCCCCCAAGCCACCGGTTTCTCCCCCCCCGACGGATAGAAGTTATGTTTAATTTACGTGCGCTCAGGGGAGGGGATTGGTGGGGGCCAATTGGGGTGCAAGAGCCCCTGAGGCAGTAGCCCCAGCCCTGCACCCCCAGTCTGACCCCGAGAGTGTATTTTTGGGCAATAAGTAATGAAATACATTGATATATTTAGGACCAACTGACTCCCCCCAGTTTCTCAATAGGTGAGTTTGGGGGTTCACCCTCTTTCCTGCTGCTCAATGGAACCCCGGAAAACATGTGAAAAACCTTTAAAAAGAATTCAGTTTCTGCCCAAATCCCAAAAAGTTGATATGTGAAGTATATAAAATGCTCTTGCCAACTGTTGGGACCCCATTTGAGGATGATGAGTGGGATGAAGTAACAAGTGACCTATACAGCTTTCTGATATCCAGGACAAGATGATTCAATTTGAGATAATACATAGAACATACATTACTCCCATGCGCCTAGTGCTGGGCGGTATACCGCTAAAAACCGAACACCGTTTTTTAAAAAAAAAACGATATAAATTTTTTACATACCCCCATACCGGTGTGCGCGCTTCCTGGCAATTTTTCCAAATACTTCCGGGTGCGCGCGTGACGTCAGCGCCATCACTAGGGGGCATCATTCAGAGTCCGATACCAATGTGAGCTGTCGGGGGGGGGGCCTGCGGCTGCCTGGCCAGTAATTATATTTTATGTGAAGGGGATGGGGGGTGTTTGGGGTGGGGTGGGGGGTTATATTTATGTGATGGGGATGGGGGGTGTTTGGGGTGGGGTGGGGGGTTATATTTATGTGAAGGGGATGGGGGGTGTTTGGGGTGGGGTGGGGGGTTATATTTATGTGATGGGGATGGGGGGGTGTTTGGGGTGGGGTGTTATATTTATGTGATGGGGATGGGGGGGTGTTTGGGGTGGGGTGGGGGTTATATTTATGTGATGGGGATGGGGGGGTGTTTGGGGTGGGGTGGGGGGTTATATTTATGTGATGGGGATGGGGGGTGTTTGGGGTGGGGTGGGGGGTTATATTTATGTGAAGGGATGGGGGGGTGTTTGGGGTGGGGGGTTATATTTATGTGATGGGGATGGGGGGTGTTTGGGGTGGGGTGGGGGGTTATATTATGTGATGGGGATGGGGGGTGTTTGGGGTGGGTGGGGGGTTATATTTATGTGATGGGGATGGGGGGGTGTTTGGGGTGGGGTGGGGGGTTATATTTATGTGATGGGGATGGGGGGGTGTTTGGGGTGGGGTGGGGGGTTATATTTATGTGATGGGGATGGGGGGTGTTTGGGGTGGGGGGTTATATTTATGTGAAGGGGATGGGGGGGTGTTTGGGGTGGGGGGTTATATTTATGTGAAGGGGATGGGGGGTGTTTGGGGTGGGGGGTTATATTTATGTGATGGGGATGGGGGGGTGTTTGGGGTGGGGGGTTATATTTATGTGAAGGGGATGGGGGGGTGTTTGGGGTGGGGGGTTATATTTATGTGAAGGGGATGGGGGGGTGTTTGGGGTGGGGTGGGGGGTTATATTTATGTGAAGGGGATGGGGGGTGTTTGGGGTGGGGTGGGGGGTTATATTTATGTGAAGGGGATGGGGGGGTGTTTGGGGTGGGAGGTTATATTTATGTGAAGGGGATGGGGGGGTGTTTGGGGTGGGGGGTTATATTTATGTGAAGGGGATGGGAGGGTGTTTGGGGTGGGGGGTTATATTTATGTGAAGGGGATGGGGGGGTGTTTGGGGTGGGGTGGGAGGGGCTTGCGTGCGGATGGGGGGGTGGCGGGGGGGGTGTTTGGGGTGGTCACCTAATCATGCATGGGGAAAAAAAAATACCGTCAAATACCATGATACCGATATAATTTTGAAAAATACCGTGATATAAATTTTTGGTCATACCGCCCAGCACTAACCGAGGCCGGGTTTTTCCACTTAATATGGACCTGCCCCACAATACTCAAATATTGGACAGAGGTAACTAAACACTTGAGCAAATCCCCCTGCCGGGAATTCTATCCCCAGAAGTCTCGTAGGCCTTATTGGCGCCCTAGTCCCCCCCGGAACAGAACCAGAATACTGCTCAGATCACTGTACTTTTATACTAAAAAGGTGATTGCAATGAAGTGGATGAGCCCCCCCTGATCTCCATCAATGGACACAACCGCTCCACTCTAGGCTCCCCCTCATCAAGCTGACATACCTGGCCAGGGGTATGTAACCAGCTCAGACTAAGCCTATGGTCACGGCACTGTATATTGTATATGTGAATGTGCTTTTATGTTGTGTTTGTTAAGAAAATGAAAAAAACCTTTTTAAAAAAAAAAAAAAGAATTCAGTTTCTGGCAAATTCCTTTGTTTTTCCAGGGAAAAAAAGATCAATTTTCTGTTTGATCCGAAAAAAAAAACAAAGTGGAAGAAATGGGAAAATTGTATTTTTTTCAAAGTCAACTCTTCCCAGTGAATTAAAGGAGAAATTCACCCAAGTTACTGACAGACTCAGCGAAGGGAATGAGGTTTCTATGGATCAGATGGGAAAATAATCCCTGAATGTTCCATTTTACCCGCGGAAGGTTCCGCCTTGTTCTCCAATAACCGTTGTTTCCATTTTGTCTCTATTTATTCGCTGCCCCCCCCCCCCCCATATGTCCCCATAAGGAGCTGGGCTTCAGCTGAACCCTGAATTCAGTGCACCCCGAGTTGTGTGGCCCCTCAAACACTTTCCTTCCCCCTCGTAATGATCCCAAATGTTATTGCCCCCCAACTTAATTTAGGGTTCAGTGCATAATGATGAATACAAGGAGGGGGAACCCATAGAGGGGGGGTCAGGGACAGAGAAACCATATGGTTGGTACATTATGTTTGTGTCAGTATCAGTAATACCAATATCTGGTCATTTTTTAAGCTTTAGTTCCCCTTTAATTGCCAACTATAATCCCACAAACTCCTCTGTGTTACTTTAGTATTCAGTTTGTGCCCTGCAGACCCCCTGTGTGTGCCAACCATAGTACTGCCATGTCTGTGCCCACGCTGCCCCAGTCTGTTGCCTAATGGGCTTCTGCTAGCAAAACAGTCACAACAAAGGTTGCAGGGAGGGGCTTGTATACTAGGAATCTATTTATCTACCTTACAAGGACCATGTGTTTAGGGGGGGCCCAATTGTGTTGCACAGTGATGCAGACATGGATTGTGTGGGGGCATGAAAACATCTTATGGGGGGGAGCTTGGCCCCCCAGCAAGAAAAAGTCTTCAGAGGGACCCGGCCTTCCCGCTGCCTCCTTAGTTACATGTTCCTGACTGGGGAGGGCGGATTAATGTGAAACCCACAGTCCGGCCCCCCGGGCCCCCCCCCCCCCTCCGACTGCTTCCGCTATAGTTACACGCCCAGCCCACGGGTTATTGTTAATGTGACAAAATGGCAGCGGAATTTGGAGCGGTTTCTGGGCGCAACACCTGGGCAGGGGGGTAGGAAGCCAGACTATTGCCCATTGGCAGTGCCAGCGCCAGGGGTCTTTTTATTTCATGTGTGTTAGTGGGGTGCCGTGCCCAGACTGGGGGGGTCAACATATAAATTGGGGGCAGTAAGAATTACTCTGAACAATGGTTTTAAAACAAATAAATGAAAAATATATCATTTAAAAGGGATCTGTGCCCAACTTGGTGCCAGGGGCTGCAGGGAATGGGGGGAATTGGGGGGAATCATTTCAAAAAGGCAGGTTTTCCTCCAACTGCCCCATTGCCCTCACTCCATAAGTGCATTGGGGGCACTTCCACCACGGGCCCCTCACTGGGCAAAGTCAATTAACAGCAATTATTCCAGGTCACAAGCTGAGAAAAAACCCAAGTGTAACCCCTTAATCAGCCAAGCCCCAGAGTCACCCCATTATTATGTCAGGGCACAACAAAGTCACCCCCCAATCTTGTGTTTCCAATATCAATGCCAGGAACCAATCAGCGCCAGCAAATAAAATCTGTCAAAGGGGTCGTTCACCTTATAATTAACTTTTAGTAAGAAATAGAGATTGAAATTCAGAGTCAATTTGCAATTGGTCTTCATTTTTTATTTTCAATGTTTCTTTCTTACCTATTTAACTTTTTGTTCAACTGTTTTCCAGTTTGGATTTACAGGAGCAATATGGTTGCTAGGGTCTAATTTACCCTAGCAACCGGGCAGTGGTTTGAATGAGACGGGTATATGAATAGGGGAGGGGCTGAATAGAAAGATAAGGAGTAAAAAGTAACAATAACAATAAAACTGGAGCCTCATTTTTGGCTGCCGGGGTCAGTGACCCCCATTTTAAAGCTGTGTATTGTCCAGAAAAAGAAGGCAAATTATTCAAAAACTATAGGAAATAAAACAAAATGAAGACCAATTGAAAAGTTGCTAAGTATTGACCATTCTATAATATAAAGTTAACTTTATGGTGAACTGACCCTTTGAATCAGTTAATTCTCAGCAGTGCTGCTCTCGGTGTAGTTTCCTTAGATTCCACTAGGTGTCACTATCGCTCTGTGTCTTTTGTGTGTTTTGTCTTATTCATTTCTTGGCTTTTATCTGCTCTTTTATTGCACTTTTTTTATGATGAGAATAATTAATGTAGAATGTTAGTAATTATAACCCTACATTACAACTGGGATTAAACTAGGGGGGGGGGGGGGGGGGTTGTATCATCCTGCACTGATGTATCTACATATATATATATATAGCGAATAATGTACCCCCCATTGTTATATATAAGGTTATTATAAGTCAAGGAGGAGTTTCATGAACATATAAACACACAAGACCAAAGGCAGAACCCTAGGGGACACCTAATATCCTTATATATTAAAACAGGGGATTCATTATTCATTACACATATTCCAGTGAGTCATGTGACAAAAATGACATCACTAAGCATATTCATGGCTCTGGTGTAGTATATACTGTATATACTTTATGCTGTTGGTTTCATTATATCAAAAGTGCAATATTATTTCTTTATTTTTCTTCTTGTATTTTTTCTTTTCAGTTCTTTGCTCTCTGCTGGCCCCTCCTCTTTATGGAGGGAGAATTCCGGTGACCCGTCTGTAGATCCGGGGTCTGTGCCCGGGAGAAGGAGAATATTCCATTTCTGACTGATATTTATAGGTTATTATTATAACAAAGTGACGGAGCGCTGAGTGGGGAAAAGAGAAAGCGAACATAAAGGTGCAATGACCATCAGTGGCCACTAGGTGTCAGGATGACTGCGCAGTAAAGGGAAAAAGAAATCGCTGAAACATCGGGAAGTTAATGCTTTTTGGTACAATTGGTGCAGATCAGAGACCCAGAACCTGCCGACTCATATTTTGTAAGACACAAGGTCCATAAAAAACTAGAGGGTATTTATTGGAAGTGATTGGGGAACTTTTCTTTTTCTCTCCCAGCAGAGATCGGGCAGAGTTCATATAACTGCCCCAGACTAGTGCCCCAATCTAACTGGGCTCAGTGTAGGGGTGGGACTGTGTCTCCCTTCATCCCTCCCCCCCCAAAGAAAGGACCTTATTATATTATTTATGTCTCCCCCAAACCCACTCCCCAGCCCAGTGTTAGAGCGGCCGGACCTCGGCGTTGGTACCAAATCGCTGGGTCTGGTTTGGGCAGATCAGATAATTCATTGGGGTCTATAGGGACCTGAGGGGGGGAGATGAACACATCATGGTTCTGATTTTTGGCCAGATATCCCCCCCCCCCCCAAGGGGCCCAATACCCTGCCAGGGGCTAAATCTGTGTAACCCCCTGAGACAGAGACTGAGACAGAGGCTGAGAGAGACTGAGACAGAGGCTGAGACAGAGACTGAGACAGAGGCTGAGAGAGACTGAGACAGAGGCTGAGAGAGACTGAGACAGAGGCTGAGAGAGACTGAGACAGAGGCTGAGAGAGACTGAGACAGAGGCTGAGAGAGACTGAGACAGAGGCTGAGAGAGACTGAGACAGAGGCTGAGAGAGACAGAGAGAGACTCAGACTGAGACAGAGACTGAGACAGAGACTGAGACAGAGGCTGAGACAGAGGCTGAGAGAGACTGAGACAGAGGCTGAGAGAGACTGAGACAGAGGCTGAGAGAGACTGAGACAGAGGCTGAGAGAGACAGAGAGAGACTCAGACTGAGACAGAGACTGAGACAGAGACTGAGACAGAGGCTGAGAGAGACTGAGACAGAGGCTGAGAGAGACTGAGACAGAGGCTGAGAGAGACTGAGACAGAGGCTGAGACAGAGACTGAGACAGAGGCTGAGAGAGACTGAGACAGAGGCTGAGAGAGACTGAGACAGAGGCTGAGAGAGGCTGAGACAGAGGCTGAGAGAGACTGAGACAGAGGCTGAGAGAGACTGAGACAGAGGCTGAGAGAGACTGAGACAGAGGCTGAGAGAGACTGAGACAGAGGCTGAGAGAGACTGAGACAGAGGCTGAGAGAGACTGAGACAGAGGCTGAGAGAGACTGAGACAGAGAGAGACTCAGACTGAGACAGAGGCTGAGAGAGACTGAGACAGAGAGAGACTCAGACTGAGACAGAGGCTGAGAGAGACTGAGACAGAGAGAGACTCAGACTGAGACAGAGGCTGAGAGAGACTGAGACAGAGGCTGAGAGAGACTGAGAGACAGGGAGAGACTCAGACTGAGACAGAGGCTGAGAGAGACTGAGACAGAGAGAGACTCAGACTGAGACAGAGGCTGAGAGAGACTGAGACAGAGGCTGAGAGAGACTGAGACAGAGAGAGACTCAGACTGAGACAGAGGCTGAGAGAGACTGAGAGACAGGGAGAGACTCAGACTGAGACAGAGGCTGAGAGAGACTGAGACAGAGGCTGAGAGAGACTGAGAGACAGGGAGAGACTCAGACTGAGACAGAGGCTGAGAGAGACTGAGACAGAGGCTGAGAGAGACTGAGACAGAGAGAGACTCAGACTGAGACAGAGGCTGAGAGAGACTGAGAGACAGGGAGAGACTCAGACTGAGACAGAGGCTGAGAGAGACTGAGACAGAGGCTGAGAGAGACTGAGACAGAGGCTGAGAGAGACTGAGACAGAGGCTGAGAGAGACTGAGACAGAGAGAGACTCAGACTGAGACAGAGGCTGAGAGAGACTGAGAGACAGGGAGAGACTCAGACTGAGACAGAGGCTGAGAGAGACTGAGACAGAGGCTGAGAGAGACTGAGAGACAGGGAGAGACTCAGACTGAGACAGAGGCTGAGAGAGACTGAGAGACAGGGAGAGACTCAGACTGAGACAGAGGCTGAGAGAGACTGAGAGACAGGGAGAGACTCAGACTGAGACGGGGGGGGGGGGGGCTGTAATATTTATAAATTGCCTTGAATAGAATCCAATTGAAGAGGAGGAAAGGTTGGACACAGAGAGACGGCCTTCAGGTGAAATCCATTGGAGGCAGAGATTAAAGGGGAACTAACCCTCCGGGTGATGAGGATAAAGATACAAATACGAGGTCCCCAAACGAGCGGAGCTTCTCCCTGAGACCCACACTGGGTGCCGATATCCGGCCCGAGGGCCAAACGATCACATTCAATAAAGGGGAGAAGTCGGAGCATATTTTCGATATTGGCCAGTTGGCCAGTCGGGGGCCCATACAGGGGCAGATAAGCTGCTGAATCCGTTTGAAGGACCTGAATTGGCACCTACATCTGCCCATGGGGGGGGCACCTTCACTCTCTTATTTCATTATCAAATTGACCCACTGGGGTGCAGGCAGGGGCAGTTGCTCTCAGCCTTAACAGCAGCCTGGGGGGGTTAATGTGAGGCTCTGATTGGCCAGACTATAGACATAAACAGCCCCCCCAGCCTATCAGAGCCGTGTGTCCCCCCCCCCCCATCCCAGCAAGTGTGGCTGTGGGACCAGCAGCTCAGCCCCCGCAGGTAATGGGATTTGGGGGCAAAGAGATGCCCCCCCCCCCAGGGTAAGTGGGGTACAATGGGGCAGGACTGATTAAATGATACTCTGTTTAACCCTTTCCTTGCCAGTTGGTTTGCTTCAGTCCTTTATGGATTAACCTGGATACACAGTCTTGGGGGGGGGGGGGGGGGCATGTGGATCATATAAGAACCAGCCAGTCGCCCCAATGCTGCCCTGTCCCCCCCCCAGTGTGTGGGTGTAATTTCCCTTTGTACATTATCATGGGGGGGGGGGGGGCATTACTGTTACTGAGCCTTTCCCTGCTCTCATTATCTCTCCCAGTATCTCACTATCTGGGTCCCATATCCTGAGTCCGGTCCTGTTCCTTCATTTCCCATGGGACCCCACACCCTCCTCTGATTGGCCGCCCCCATCCCCTGTGCCCCCCCGTGTTTCTGCCCAATCTCAATATATTAACAGTTTGGTCGGTTGCTCTGTGTCTTCTCCTTTGTGTTTGAAGGGTTAAACCCCTGTGGGGCAATTTCTGTATAAAATATAAATTACAGGGATACTTTCCCTTTAAGGCAGGATCTCCCCTTACACTGCAGGTTCCGACTGTCTGAATAATTGATGGGGATTGAGTCGCAGCCTTGAAACTGCTGAGAACATCGGTTGCCAGGGAAATATTCCTGGGGCCACACTGGGGCGTTATTGCCCCCCTGATACATGCCCTGAGCCAACTGCCCCAACCAGAGCCACATTCTGGCCCCAGGATGCCCCCGGCCCCTCTCCTGCCCCCTCTGTCCTGTATGCATTGCCATTGGCTGCTGAGCTTGTGTAGTTGAACAACATCCCACCTTCTGCTTGATCCTGATACCATAGAGCTGATATCATGTTCATCAGTGTATAGACAGGCGGGGGGTTAGGGGCCATAGAGCTGATATCATGTTCATCAGTGTATAGACAGGCGGGGGGTTAGGGGCCATAGAGCTGATATCATGTACATCAGTGTATAGACAGGCGGGGGGTTAGGGGCCATAGAGCTGATATCATGTTCATCAGTGTATAGACAGGCGGGGGGTTAGGGGCCATAGAGCTGATATCATGTACATCAGTGTATAGACAGGCGGGGGGTTAGGGGCCATAGAGCTGATATCATGTTCATCAGTGTATAGACAGGCGGGGGGTTAGGGGCCATAGAGCTGATATCATGTACATCAGTGTATAGACAGGCGGGGGGTTAGGGGCCATAGAGCTGATATCATGTTCATCAGTGTATAGACAGGCGGGGGGTTAGGGGCCATAGAGCTGATATCATGTACATCAGTGTATAGACAGGCGGGGGGTTAGGGGCCATAGAGCTGATATCATGTTCATCAGTGTATAGACAGGCGGGGGTTAGGGGCCATAGAGCTGATATCATGTACATCAGTGTATAGACAGGCGGGGGGTTAGGGGCCATAGAGCTGATATCATGTACATCAGTGTATAGACAGGCGGGGGGTTAGGGGCAGATGGGAAGTTCCAGGGCTGATCCCCTCCTCAGGGAATAGTAAGAACAAACCCAGGGAATTCCTGAAAGTCCCATTGGCCATAACTGGGCACTGAGGGGAAAACCCCCGGGAATGGTATATTCCACCCAATGCCCCACCTACCCCCTGTACCCGCTGTACCCCCTGCCCCCGTCTCTCACTGCCCTTTGTACCAATATCACCGGGTCACAATATTCCCACTGGATTCAGTGTCACCGAGGGATTTACCCCCATGACCCCGCGCAAAGTACCCACCTGTATCCAGAGCTTCTCTCTTCCATTTCCAGATTATAGATTCCTCAGTGACTGCTAATATCCTTATCATTTACAGTAGGGGGTACATTATCCCTTATAATACATGAGTGATACTCAGAGTTCCCTGTATAACTCAGCCTGCAGCCTTGTGCCTTTATATGGGGGGCACAGAACCCCTCAGTGACTGCTAATATCCTTATCATTTACAGTAGGGGGTACATTATCCCTTATAATACATGAGTGATACTCAGAGTTCCCTGTATAACTCAGCCTGCAGCCTTGTGCCTTTATATGGGTACAGAACCCCTCAGTGACTGCTAATATCCTTATCATTTACAGTAGGGGGTACATTATCCCTTATAATACATGAGTGATACTCAGAGTTCCCTGTATAACTCAGCCTGCAGCCTTGTGCCTTTATATGGGGGGCACAGAACCCCTCAGTGACTGCTAATATCCTTATCATTTACAGTAGGGGGTACATTATCCCTTATAATACATGAGTGATACTCAGAGTTCCCTGTATAACTCGGGGGAAGGAAATGTCGGGGGAACCTGTGTGTTTGTTTAGTAAATAACTCGGGGGGGGGCGAAATGAACCCCAAAAATCCACATGTCACAATAAAACAAATGGGGGGGCCGTTTATTAAAAGAGTTTATTGGATCCGCGGGTTTTGCATATAAATCACAGATTTCCCATAATATAAAAGTCACATGCGGCGGGTTCTGCCCCGGGGGGGGGGGGGCAGGGGGGGTATTTGCTCCTTTAAGACATTCAGTAACACTTTCTATATTTATCTCCCCCCCCCCCAAACTGCCCCGCCCAGTGCCAGCTGCTCCCCCCCCAGTTCAGCAAATAGGAGGGGAATTAAAGGGGAAGTGGCGCTGCTTGTAACAAACCATTTCTGGGGGGGGGGGGTTATTATATATCACATTATAGGGAAATAACGGGGGGGGGCACATCCCTCACTTGTTGCCCCTCCCTGACCTGAACAGCAGGAAGATACAATGAACTGAACGGATTTACTTCCCCTTTAAATGGGACACTGCAGTCACATGACCATTATCCCCATTATATTATTATTATTGCCGATTCCCGCATCGCTGCTGAGCTTCCTTATCCCTTTCCCTCGTTCCATCGGCCGCAGGTCTCGCCGGGCAGCAGTGCTGCAAATGGTCACATGGGCACCAGCATTAAAGGGGCCGGCGCATTTTTTTAAAAGTGAAACAATTTCCCCTTTAAACCCCACAATTTGACCCGATATCCCTGAAACTCTGTACATAGAGCACTAGGAGGGGTCTTCTGGGGGGGCTCCCGGGGGGTTAAACAGAGCAGTAGGTTGTGGGGGGGGGGCAATCTATCTCCTTGGAGCTGACTGCTGGGGGTTAAACAGAGCAGTAGGTTGTGGGGGGGCAATCTGACTGCTGGGGGTTAAACAGAGCAGTATCGGGGGGGGGGGCAACTTGTCTCCTTGGAGCTGACTGCTGGGGGTTAAACAGAGCAGTATGGGGGGGCAGATTTGTCTCCTTGGAGCTGACTGCTGGGGGTTAAACACAGCAGTATGGGGGGGGAAATCTGCCTGCTGGGGGTTAAACAGAGCAGTATGGGGGGGACAACTTGTCTCCTTGGAGCTGACTGCTGGGGGTTAAACAGAGCAGTAAGTTGTGGGGGGCAATCTGACTGCTGGGGGTTAAACAGAGCAGTAAGTTGTGGGGGGGCAATCTGACTGCTGGGGGTTAAACAGAGCAGTATGGGGGGGGCAACTTGTCTCCTTGGAGCTGACTGCTGGGGGTTAAACAGAGCAGTAAGTTGTGGGGGGCAATCTGACTGCTGGGGTTAAACAGAGCAGTAAGTTGTGGGGGGGCAATCTGACTGCTGGGGGTTAAACAGAGCAGTATGGGGGGGGCAACTTGTCTCCTTGGAGCTGACTGCTGGGGGTTAAACAGAGCAGTATGGGGGGGGGCAACTTGTCTCCTTGGAGCTGACTGCTGGGGGTTAAACAGAGCAGTATGGGGGGGGCAACTTGTCTCCTTGGAGCTGACTGCTGGGGGTTAAACAGAGCAGTATGGGGGGGGCAACTTGTCTCCTTGGAGCTGACTGCTGGGGGTTAAACAGAGCAGTATGGGGGGGGGGCAACTTGTCTCCTTGGAGCTGACTGCTGGGGGTTAAACAGAGCAGTATGGGGGGGGCAACTTGTCTCCTTGGAGCTGACTGCTGGGGGTTAAACAGAGCAGTATGGGGGGGGGGGCAACTTGTCTCCTTGGAGCTGACTGCTGGGGGTTAAACAGAGCAGTATGGGGGGGGCAACTTGTCTCCTTGGAGCTGACTGCTGGGGGTTAAACAGAGCAGTATGGGGGGGGCAACTTGTCTCCTTGGAGCTGACTGCTGGGGGTTAAACAGAGCAGTATGGGGGGGGGGGCAACTTGTCTCCTTGGAGCTGACTGCTGGGGGTTAAACAGACAGTATGGGGGGGGGCAATCTGCCTGCTGGGGGGGCTGTAAATAGCTCCGGGTGTCAAGGAGCCGAATTCCACACGGGGTGCAACGCTGTCGCCGCTGATCCCAGGAATAAAGGGAAAGTTGCGCAAAGGTGGAATTTCAAGGGTAACTAAACCGCTGAGATTATAAAAGTGAATAAAAGGGTAAGTGCTTCCAGTCATGATATGAAATTCTGCATAAATACCTGATCCACTCCAACACTATTGGCTGCTCCCAATTGCATATAAAGTATCACTTGCCCCTGGGGGGGGTACAAGTCAGTCCTTTGTAAATAAGGCAAATCCCACCGGGGTGGGGGGGTCAGGAAGGTTCCTCAAACAGGGTGAACTTTGGTTTTGCCCCCCTCACAGTCATATTCCTCCTCCGGACTGTGCTCCTGGGGGAGAACTTGATGTTGTCCAGGGCGCTCCGATCCTCCTCCAGTTCCCTGGGGGTGCAATGGGGGGTCGGGGCGATGACCGTGTTGCCAAATTTCGAGTAATCGACGCAATATCTGCCGTCCTCCTCGGCCACGATGGGGACGAACCTCTGCCCCCAGCGAATCTCATCGGCCAGGTAGGACGTCCTCGCCTGGGTGGTTATCCCCGTGGTCTCCACCACCCCCTCCAGGATGACGATGATCTCCAGGTCTTCATGGTGGGTGAGGTGGTTGGGGGAGATGTCGTACAGGGGGCTGTCTCTGGTGATCGTGTGGCAGATGATGAGGGGGGAGACCAGGAAGATCCCATTGGTGCTGATTGGGTTCTCCATCTGGATATCAATTTGGTTGAGAGGTAGAACTTCACCTTCTTGGCTGCTGGACTTCCTCACCACCTGCATACGGATGGTGGCACTGATAATCATACTCTTCCTCAGGTCGCCCACCCGGAACATGAAGCAGAGCTTGCCGTTCCTCAGGGCAATGACGGCGTGCTTGCTGAAGATGAGGGTCTCGGCTCTGCGGTGGGCTTGGGCGGTCTTCATGAAGATACAACCCAACATGATGGCGTTGATGACCAAGCCGACGATGTTCTGGATGATGAGCACCAGGATGGCAGAGGGGCACTCTTCCGTGACCATCCGACCCCCAAAGCCAATGGTGACCTGCACCTCAATGGAGAACAGGAAGGCGGCGGTGAAGGACTGGACGCTGGTCACACAGGGCACGAAGCCCTCCTCGTTGGTGTCCAGGTCGCCGTGGGCAAAGGCAATGAGCCACCAGATCATGCCAAAGAGCAGCCAGGTGCAGAGGAAGGACATGGTGAAGATGAGGAGGGTGTAGTGCCACTTGAGGTCCACCACGGTGGTAAATACATCCAGGAGGAACCGGCCCTGCTCCCTGATGTTCTTGTGGGCCACATTACAGGTGCCATTCTTGGCCACAAAGCGAGCCCGTCTCTCCTTGGCTTGGTACTTGGGCTCCGCGATGTCCTCTGCCAATCGGGTAGTGAGCACATACTCCTCGGGGATAATGCCCTTCCTGGAGATCATGGCTGGCCCATAGTATTTGCCCTCGGAGGGGGTAGGAACGGACTCACCGAGGGGCCACTGGTCCCAGGTCTGAGCGGCTCTGAGTCCTGCTGGGTCCGGTCCCGACAGTCAGACCCATCTGCCCACGCCAATCAGTCCGGGGAGAGAGGGGAGGGGTGGGAGGGCACCTCATCGTCAAGGCGCCCACTGAGCGACTACTACCGACTGCGATCGATCTGCGCTGCCATCCTGCTCGGTGAGAAAAGGAAATGTGCGATCTAAAGCCGATAACTGGCGGACAATGAGGCTGCGCCGGGGGGGGACGGGGGGGCTGTTCCTGCTGCACCTGCAGTCTGATGGGAGCTGCGCGTCTGCCGGCGGCCACTGGGGGGCGCACAGGGACAGGCAATCCGGAGTCTAAAGCCCAGCGAGTGAATGGAACAAAAGGAAGGTGTGTGGGGAGGGGGCACGGCCATAGGTGGGCACTGGGGAGGGGGGGGAGCTGGCAGTGAGGGGGGGACTGGCAGTGAGGGGGGGTATCAGGGAATGAGAGAGAGTGAGTGCTGCAGGGGTTAATATTAGATCCCAGGTGCGGAGTGTGTGTGAGGGTCTGGGGCAGAACTGGGGCAACTCAATTATTTACCGGCACCAACGGAACCCGAGTCTGTGTATGGGATCCGGTTTCACCCCCCCCCCCCCATTCCTCCAACTGCGGATTCAATTACTGAGCGGATCCCGTTACATTCAGGGGCCCCCAGAGACCAGGTGCTGCCCCCCAGGAGCTTCCCATTCACTCAATATCCCATGGTGCCTGGGGGGATGGCTATCCTAATAATTATGCTGATGGTGAGATCCCCTTTCCTCCCCTCCCCCAATGTATCACTCATTCCCCCTCTCTGGGTAGGGAATCCCATAACCTGACTGCCCTTACAGTAAGGAACCCCTTCCTATGCTGATGGTGAGATCCCCTTTCCTCCCCACCCCCAATGTATCACTCATTCCCCCTCTCTTGGTAGGGAACCCCATAACCTGACTGCCCTTACAGTAAGGAACCCCTTCCTATGCTGATGGTGAGATCCCCTTTCCTCCCCACCCCCAATGTATCACTCATTCCCCCTCTCTTGGTAGGGAACCCCATAACCTGACTGCCCTTACAGTAAGGAACCCCTTCCTATGCTGATGGTGAGATCCCCTTTCCTCCCCCCCAATGTATCACTCATTCCCCCTCTCTGGGTAGGGAACCCCATAACCTGACTGCCCTTACAGTAAGGAACCCCTTCCTATGCTGATGGTGAGATCCCCTTTCCTCCCCACCCCCAATGTATCACTCATTCCCCCTCTCTGGGTAGGGAATCCCATAACCTGACTGCCCTTACAGTAAGGAACCCCTTCCTATGCTGATGGTGAGATCCCCTTTCCTACCCCTCCCCCCCCCCAATGTATCACTCATTCCCCCTCTCTGGGTAGGGAACCCCATAACCTGACTGCCCTTACAGTAAGGAACCCCTTCCTATGCTGATGGTGAGATCCCCTTTCCTCCCCACCCCCAATGTATCACTCATTCCCCCTCTCTGGGTAGGGAACCCCATAACCTGACTGCCCTTACAGTAAGGAACCCCTTCCTATGCTGATGGTGAGATCCCCTTTCCTCCCCACCCCCAATGTATCACTCATTCCCCCTCTCTGGGTAGGGAACCCCATAACCTGACTGCCCTTACAGTAAGGAACCCCTTCCTATGCTGATGGTGAGATCCCCTTTCCTCCCCACCCCCAATGTATCACTCATTCCCCCTCTCTGGGTAGGGAATCCCATAACCTGACTGCCCTTACAGTAAGGAACCCCTTCCTATGCTGATAGTGAGATCCCCTTTCCTCCCCACCCCCAATGTATCACTCATTCCCCCTCTCTGGGTAGGGAACCCCATAACCTGACTGCCCTTACAGTAAGGAACCCCTTCCTATGCTGATGGTGAGATCCCCTTTCCTCCCCCCCAATGTATCACTCATTCCCCCTCTCTGGGTAGGGAATCCCATAACCTGACTGCCCTTACAGTAAGGAACCCCTTCCTATGCTGATGGTGAGATCCCCTTTCCTCCCCACCCCCAACGTATCACTCATTCCCCCTCTCTTGGTAGGGAATCCCATAACCTGACTGCCCTTACAGTAAGGAACCCCTTCCTATGCTGATGGTGAGATCCCCTTTCCTCCCCACCCTCAACGTATCACTCATTCCCCCTCTCTTGGTAGGGAACCCCATAACCTGACTGCCCTTACAGTAAGGAACCCCTTCCTATGCTGATGGTGAGATCCCCTTTCCTCCCCACCCCCAATGTATCACTCATTCCCCCTCTCTTGGTAGGGAATCCCATAACCTGACTGCCCTTACAGTAAGGAACCCCTTCCTATGCTGATAGTGAGATCCCCTTTCCTCCCCACCCCCAATGTATCACTCATTCCCCCTCTCTGGGTAGGGAACCCCATAACCTGACTGCCCTTACAGTAAGGAACCCCTTCCTATGCTGATGGTGAGATCTCCTTTCCTCCCCACCCCCAATGTATCACTAATTCCCCCATGTGCCATGGCCGTGCCAGTTGGACCCTATGGGGGATTTTATGGCTCTGTTGGAAGAATAGCGCCCCCTCCCTCTGGGCACTGGCTGTACCCTGTGTTATTATATAGTGATATAAAGCCTTGCAGGGAGGTGCTGGGGTTCCCCCTACAGTAGGACTATATTTCCCAGCGTTATATTAAATTCCCATGTTGGAATAGTGTGTGGCCCCTCGGGGACCCAGCAGAGATAACGGACCCCTTTATAATCCCATATAAACCAGAGTGTGAGCCCTTAAGCCCAGATATGGTCCATATGTGATTATTAATAACTGATACAATGAAATCCTGGGTCTTATGGGACGGGGGGGGGGGGGCGCTGATCCAGTCGGTTCCTTTCTGCCGCTTCTCCTTTCATTCCAAGGTCCTTCTGCCCTCGGCCAAATATAATGCAGTCCCGATCCCCCCCCCCCGGTATTGAGCTCAGATATGGGGGGGGGGGCAGTGAGTCCAATGAATAATGTTTCTCCGCGTTAAACAAAAGGAACAAAAGGAACCAGTTTATTTTCAGGGCCATTTAACTGTAGCGCTGCAACAGGGCCCCAGGGACTGCACTGGGGGGGGAGAAGATAATGGCGGGGGCAGGGGGAGAAAGTATGGCGGGGGGGCAGGTAAATAAAATGGGGGGGGGCAGAGGTAGGGTTGGGGCAGGAGGGGGAGAGAAGGGGCATTAGGGAAGGGAGATGGGGGTGAGTGGGGCAGGAGGAAGCAGAGGGGCAAATAAAATCTATTAAGGGCAGATTTACTGCCAATCAGAGTAAGAGAGGGTGGTGTCTCTCTGGGAAAAAATACCCTTATTTTTATTATTATTATTATTATTATAGTCGGATCATTTTGTCCCATTGTACCAGTGGGCAGCAAGTTACATGCCATGGCAGCTAGCCCAAGGAACTGACACTCCAATGATATTCTGCCCCCCAATACACTTGTGCAGGATTGTTACACAGGCTGAGAGGGGATGCTGGGAGTTTTCCTATTAAACATACACGATGTTCCACTGGGCCGGGGTGTTTGTCCCCTTCCCATAGAGATCCGTGTAACACCAGCCCGGCGCTGACAGCCAGAAATGGGATCAGTTCTGTCACAGGTCCGACTGTCTCAGCCCCCAGGAATGTGTCAGACCCCCCCGGCCCATCGGCCAAATATAGGAACCGAGACTCCCAGCAACGTGCAGCTGTCTCTCCCTGCGAGACTACTGGGCCGGGTACTACAGAACCAGACCCGGA
Source organism: Xenopus tropicalis (assembly GCF_000004195.4). Classification (NCBI taxonomy): domain Eukaryota; kingdom Metazoa; phylum Chordata; class Amphibia; order Anura; family Pipidae; genus Xenopus; species Xenopus tropicalis. Next base: position 1,213,634 of record NC_030680.2, on the reverse strand, counting down.
CTGGCAATCTGTGGGTTCTGGCCAGGGGGGCTGTAAGGTGCCACAGACAGTCACTATTTATTGGGCTGGGGGGGGGCTGTTTGTGCCTCTGGGTACTGGGAATGCCAGGGGGGCTGTAAGGTGCCACAGACAGTCACTATTTATTGGGCTGGGGGGGGCTGTTTGTGCCTCTGGGTACTGGGAATGCCGGGGGGGCTGTAAGGTGCCACAGTCACTCACTATTTATTGGGCTGGGGGGGGGGGGCTGTTTGTGCCTCTGGGTACTGGGAATGCCAGGGGGGCTGTAAGGTGCCACAGACAGTCACTATTTATTGGGCTGGGGGGGGCTGTTTGTGCCTCTGGGTACTGGGAATGCCAGGGGGGCTGTAAAGTGCCACAGACAGTCACTATTTATTGGGCTGGGGGGGCTGTTTGTGCCTCTGGGTACTGGGAATGCCAGGGGGGCTGTAAGGTGCCACAGACAGTCACTAATTATTGGGCTGGGGGGGGGGGGCTGTTTGTGCCTCTGGGTACTGGGAATGCCGGGGGGGCTGTAAGGTGCCACAGACAGTCACTATTTATTGTGCTGGGGGGGCTGTTTGTGCCTCTGGGTACTGGGAATGCCAGGGGGGCTGTAAGGTGCCACAGACAGTCACTATTTATTGGGCTGGGGGGGCTGTTTGTGCCTCTGGGTACTGGGAATGCCAGGGGGGCTATAAGGTGCCACAGACAGTCACTATTTATTGGGCTGGGGGGGCTGTTTGTGCCTCTGGGTACTGGGAATGCCAGGGGGGCTGTAAGGTGCCACAGACAGTCACTATTTATTGGGCTGGGGGGGGCTGTTTGTGCCTCTGGGTACTGGGAATGCCGGGGGGGCTGTAAGGTGCCACAGACAGTCACTATTTATTGGGCTGGGGGGGCTGTTTGTGCCTCTGGGTACTGGGAATGCCAGGGGGGCTGTAAGGTGCCACAGACAGTCACTATTTATTGGGCTGGGGGGGCTGTTTGTGCCTCTGGGTACTGGGAATGCCAGGGGGGCTGTAAGGTGCCACAGACAGTCACTATTTATTGGGCTGGGGGGGGCTGTTTGTGCCTCTGGGTACTGGGAATGCCAGGGGGGCTGTAAGGTGCCACAGACAGTCACTATTTATTGGGCTGGGGGGGGGGCTGTTTGTGCCTCTGGGTACTGGGAATGCCAGGGGGGGGCTGTAAGGTGCCACAGACAGTCACTATTTATTGGGCTGGGGGGGGGGCTGTTTGTGCCTCTGGGTACTGGGAATGCCAGGGGGGGGCTGTAAGGTGCCACAGACAGTCACTATTTATTGGGCTGGGGGGGGGGGCTGTTTGTGCCTCTGGGTACTGGGAATGCCAGGGGGGGGGCTGTAAGGTGCCACAGACAGTCACTATTTATTGGGCTGGGGGGGGGGCTGTTTGTGCCTCTGGGTACTGGGAATGCCAGGGGGGGGCTGTAAGGTGCCACAGACAGTCACTATTTATTGGGCTGGGGGGGGGGCTGTTTGTGCCTCTGGGTACTGGGAATGCCGGGGGGGGCTGTAAGGTGCCACAGACAGTCACTATTTATTGGGCTGGGGGGGGGGGCTGTTTGTGCCTCTGGGTACTGGGAATGCCAGGGGGGGGCTGTAAGGTGCCACAGACAGTCACTATTTATTGGGCTGGGGGGGGGGGCTGTTTGTGCCTCTGGGTACTGGGAATGCCAGGGGGGCTGTAAGGTGCCACAGACAGTCACTATTTATTGGGCTGGGGGGGCTGTTTGTGCCTCTGGGTACTGGGAATGCCAGGGGGGCTGTAAGGTGCCACAGACAGTCACTATTTATTGGGCTGGGGGGGGGGGCTGTTTGTGCCTCTGGGTACTGGGAATGCCGGGGGGGCTGTAAGGTGCCACAGACAGTCACTATTTATTGGGCTGGGGGGGGGGCTGTTTGTGCCTCTGGGTACTGGGAATGCCAGGGGGGGGCTGTAAGGTGCCACAGACAGTCACTATTTATTGGGCTGGGGGGGGGGGGCTGTTTGTGCCTCTGGGTACTGGGAATGCCAGGGGGGCTGTAAGGTGCCACAGACAGTCACTATTTATTGGGCTGGGGGGGGCTGTTTGTGCCTCTGGGTACTGGGAATGCCAGGGTGGGGCTGTAAGGTGCCACAGACAGTCACTATTTATTGGGCTGGGGGGGCTGTTTGTGCCTCTGGGTACTGGGAATGCCAGGGGGGCTGTAAGGTGCCACAGACAGTCACTATTTATTGGGCTGGGGGGCTGTTTGTGCCTCTGGGTACTGGGAATGCCAGGGGGGCTGTAAGGTGCCACAGACAGTCACTATTTATTGGGCTGGGGGGGGGGCTGTTTGTGCCTCTGGGTACTGGGAATGCCAGGGGGGCTGTAAGGTGCCACAGACAGTCACTATTTATTGGGCTGGGGGGCTGTTTGTGCCTCTGGGTACTGGGAATGCCAGGGGGGCTGTAAGGTGCCACAGACAGTCACTATTTATTGGGCTGGGGGGGCTGTTTGTGCCTCTGGGTACTGGGAATGCCAGGGGGGCTGTAAGGTGCCACAGACAGTCACTATTTATTGGGCTGGGGGGGCTGTTTGTGCCTCTGGGTACTGGGAATGCCGGGGGGGCTGTAAGGTGCCACAGACAGTCACTATTTATTGGGCTGGGGGGGCTGTTTGTGCCTCTGGGTACTGGGAATGCCAGGGGGGCTGTAAGGTGCCACAGACAGTCACTATTTATTGGGCTGGGGGGGGGGCTGTTTGTGCCTCTGGGTACTGGGAATGCCAGGGGGGCTGTAAGGTGCCACAGACAGTCACTATTTATTGGGCTGGGGGGGCTGCTAGCTGGGCCCAATAGGACCTACTGGTTCTGCTGTACATGAATTGTGGGTAAGTTGTGCTGCTCCAATAGCCCCGGTGTCGGTACCGGCATTAAGGCCCAAACACCAATACAAACACTGCAATTACCCTGGGGTGGGGCTTTATTTGAGTCCAGTGCTTCCCTGGGTACTGGATCTCCAGCTGCCCCGACCCTCCCTGATTGGCCCAAGTCTGCAGAAAAGGGGGGTACCCCCACTCCGACCCCCTGATGGATTCAGCCACAAGTATCTGGTGGGAATAGTTTCTTAAGAAGTAGTTATGTTTCTATATAGACACCCCTAAAGCTGCCCCCCCCTGAGCATGGGCCCTTAGGTGCCTGTAGAAATGTGCCCCCACCATCAGGGCAAGTCTGGCAGCACCCATGGTCCGTAGCACCCATGCACCCAGTACATCAGGCAGGACCGGCACATTGGCACTACACAAGTAGGGGTGCCACCATTTTTATACCCCCCCCATAAATAACATTGGCATCAGGCATCATTTTCCCGAAGCTTTGGAGCCACAATTCCCACATTCGGCGCCGGGATCAGGTTGTGGAGCTTCTACTGGTTCTGCTGGTACCGCCCAGAATCTGCCGACTCAGGGGAATGGGGCGGGGCTCAGGGTTTCACTGGGTCGTGACTGTATCCCATAATCCCCCGGTGCCACCTGATCTGCTGGTGCCGCCTGTGCCCAGATGGTACCATTGTCACTTAGCGCCGGGGGTCCCGGGGGGGGGCAAGTGATAATTAACCAGATTCACACATTGGGCCCCTGTGCCGTGATTCTTCCTAACGAGATTAATTACCCGTTCATTACAGTTCATCAGGGCACTATAGGTCCTTGTGTTGCCATGGCGATGCCATAATTATACGTTGGTTCAGGGCTGCAAAAGGCTTCGCCCCCTAAAAAATATCTGCTCCCCCTCTCTTTATTCCTCTAACGCTCTTTATCTCTAATTCCCCCTCTATTGCCCCTCAGGCCGGGGGTACATGGAGTACAGGGGGTACAGGGGGTACGTAGGGGATATGGGGTACAGGGGGTACGTAGGGGTACAGGGGATATGGGGGGTACAGGGGACATGGGGAGTACAGGGGTACGTAGGGGATATGGGGGGTACAAGGAGGGGGGTACAAGGAGTACAGGGGATATGGGGGGTACAGGGGATATGGGGAGTACAGGGGGTACGTAGGGGATATGGGGGTACAGGGGATATGGGGGTACAGGTAGTACATAGGGGATATGGGGGGTACAGGCGGTACATAGGGGATAAGGGGGTACAGGGGGTACGAGGGGTACAGGGGATATGGGGGTACAGGCAGTACATAGGGGATATGGGGGGTACAGGGGGTACATAGGGGATATGGGGGTACAGGGGGTACATAGGAGATATGGGGGGTACAGGGGATATGGGGGGTACAGGGGGTACATAGGGGATATGGGGGGTACAGGGGTACGTAGGGGATATGGGGGGTACGGGGGTACAGGGAGTACAGGGGATACGGGGGTACAGGCGGTATATAGGGGATATGGGGATACAGGGAATACAGGGGGTACAGGGGATACGGGGGGTATATAGGGGATATGGGGGTACAGGGAGTACAGGGTATACAGGGGTACAGGCGGTATATAGGGGATATGGGGGTACAGGGAGTACAGGGGATACGGGGGTACAGGCGGTATATGGGGGTACAGGGAGTACAGGGTATACAGGGGTACAGGCGGTATATAGGGGATATGGGGGTACAGGGAGTACAGGGTATACAGGGGGTACAGGGGGTATATAGGGGATATGGGGGTACAGGGAGTACAGGGTATACGGGGGTACAGGCGGTATATAGGGGATATGGGGGTACAGGGAGTACAGGGTATACGGGGGTACAGGCGGTATATAGGGGATATGGGGGTACAGGGAGTACAGGGTATACAGGGGGTACAGGGGGTATATAGGGGATATGGGGGTACAGGGAGTACAGGGTATACAGGGGTACAGGCGGTATATAGGGGATATGGGGGTACAGGGAGTACAGGGTATACAGGGGGTACAGGGGGTAGTACACGGGGGCAAACGGGCGCCATTAATAACCAGGAAGCATTTGTTGTTATGAAATAATCAATACTATTTGTATTTACAGGTTATTTACACGCGTATAAAAGTGGCGGAATTGCACTTATTTGTCGGCCTGTACGTAGGAAGCGAACATGCTGCCCCCCCCCTCCAGCAGCGCCTCCGGCTTGTCGTACTCCATGATGGCCCCCCGCTTCATTACAATCACCAGGTCTGCGTTCAGGATGGTGTGAACCCGATGCTGGGGGGAGAGAAAGGGGGGGCAGTGTCAGTCTGTGGGGGTCTCATTCCTGATCCAGCCAATCCCTAACCCCCCCATATCTATCTCTGGGGGGGCTGTGCTGTTGCCTGGATACCAGTGCTGCCTGCTGAGCTGAGAATCCTGGGATTGGTAATTAAGGGATGAACTGGTTTCCCACCCGCAGTGATACCATCTGCCTCCCTCACTGCCAGCTGGGCACGGGGCACGGAAATGCCCATAAATATGGCGCCCATTCATCTCACTGCCTCAGCTCTACTGACAGGCTCAGTATCACCCTCAGAGAGACATTGGCCACTGCTCTGGGCCACTTCCTCTGGGGAGGAAGATGAGGAAGAGGGATGGGGAGGAAGAGGGACGGAGAGGAACAGGAATGGGGAGGAAGATGAGGAAGAGGAATGGGGAGGAAGATGAGGAAGAGGAATGGGGAGGAAGATGAGGAAGAGGAACGGGGAGGAAGCTGAGGAACAGGGAGGAAGATGAGGAAGAGGAACGGGGAGGAAGATGAGGAAGAGGGATGGGGAGGAAGATGAGGAAGAGGAATGGGGAGGAAGATGAGGAAGAGGAACGGGGAGGAAGATGAGGAAGAGGAACGGGGAGGAAGATGAGGAACAGGGAGGAAGATGAGGAAGAGGAACGGGGAGGAAGATGAGGAAGAGGGATGGGGAGGAAGCAGAAGGAAGTGGAATCGGGAGGAAGATGAAGATGGATAGGGAGGAAGAGGGACGGAGAGGAACAGGAATGGGGAGGAAGATGAGGAAGAGGAATGGGGAGGAAGAGGAACGGGGAGGAAGATGAGGAACAGGGAGGAAGATGAGGAAGAGGAACGGGGAGGAAGATGAGGAAGAGGGATGGGGAGGAAGCAGAAGGAAGTGGAATCGGGAGGAAGATGAAGATGGATAGGGAGGAAGAGGGACGGAGAGGAACAGGAATGGGGAGGAAGATGAGGAAGAGGAATGGGGAGGAAGAGGAACGGGGAGGAAGATGAGGAACAGGGAGGAAGATGAGGAAGAGGAACGGGGAGGAAGATGAGGAAGAGGGATGGGGAGGAAGCAGAAGGAAGTGGAATCGGGAGGAAGATGAAGATGGATAGGGAGGAAGAGGGACGGAGAGGAACAGGAATGGGGAGGAAGATGAGGAAGAGGAATGGGGAGGAAGAGGAACGGGGAGGAAGATGAGGAACAGGGAGGAAGATGAGGAAGAGGAACGGGGAGGAAGATGAGGAAGAGGGATGGGGAGGAAGCAGAAGGAAGTGGAATCGGGAGGAAGATGAAGATGGATAGGGAGGAAGAGGGACGGAGAGGAACAGGAATGGGGAGGAAGATGAGGAAGAGGAATGGGGAGGAAGAGGAACGGGGAGGAAGATGAGGAACAGGGAGGAAGATGAGGAAGAGGAACGGGGAGGAAGATGAGGAAGAGGGATGGGGAGGAAGCAGAAGGAAGTGGAATCGGGAGGAAGATGAAGATGGATAGGGAGGAAGAGGGACGGAGAGGAACAGGAATGGGGAGGAAGATGAGGAAGAGGAATGGGGAGGAAGAGGAACGGGGAGGAAGATGAGGAACAGGGATGAAGATGAGGAAGAGGAACGGGGAGGAAGATGAGGAAGAGGGATGGGGAGGAAGCAGAAGGAAGTGGAATCGGGAGGAAGATGAAGATGGATAGGGAGGAAGAGGGACGGAGAGGAACAGGAATGGGGAGGAAGATGAGGAAGAGGAATGGGGAGGAAGAGGAACGGGGAGGAAGATGAGGAACAGGGATGAAGATGAGGAAGAGGAACGGGGAGGAAGATGAGGAAGAGGGATGGGGAGGAAGCAGAAGGAAGTGGAATCGGGAGGAAGATGAAGATGGATAGGGAGGAAGAGGGACGGAGAGGAACAGGAATGGGGAGGAAGATGAGGAAGAGGAATGGGGAGGAAGAGGAACGGGGAGGAAGATGAGGAACAGGGAGGAAGATGAGGAAGAGGAACGGGGAGGAAGATGAGGAAGAGGAACGGGGAGGAAGATGAGGAAGAGGAACGGGGAGGAAGCAGAAGGAAGTGGAATCGGGAGGAAGATGAAGATGGATAGGGAGGAAGAGGAGGCTGATCTAACTGAGCTAAACCCATACGGCTCTCCATACCCCCCCCATCTGCTTGCTCCCCATTCATCCCCTGCTCCTTACTTCTGCCACCCCCCCAGTCTCTCCCGTGCCCCCCGATACCCAGGGCTGAGGGGCCCCACACTGTAAGATCTCCTGATGTGCCCCCTAAGGTGGGGGATATGGGGCTAATTCGGGCTGCCGGACTGTACCAACAAGCCAATGGGGCCCCCGATCTGACAGAAACCAAAGCTGCCCAATGTTGGTCGGGGCACCCCTCGGGGGAGGGGCCATACAGGGGCAGATAAGCTGGCGAATCAGTTTAAAGGACACAAATCAGCAGCTAAAATCTTCCCGTATATTTGCCCCTCTAGTGGGAGAATCTTGGGGGGCAGCGGGGGCAGGAGAGTGAATGCTGTGAGTGACAGCGCCCCCTGCTGTACGTTCCCCACTGGAGCGATGGGGAGGGAGGAGCCCGCTGGGGCCCATATACAGTATATACACCTATAGGTATAGGCTGTGGGATAAGAAAGAGTTAAGGAACAGGCGGGGGGGGGGCTCCCACTGCTACTGACCCAGATCTTTCTCTCACTGAGGGGGGGGGGGGCAGGGGGCGGGACTCAGATTCAGGCAGGAGATTGGGCCGTGGCTGCAGCATTATAGCATTACAAGATGGACCAATGAGAGGAGCCGGTAGTGTCAGTAACACTGCAGCCCCCCCCCCCCCGGGATTACAGGGGGGTCCCTCACACTTACTGCGATGGTCACCACCGTGCGATCATCAAACGCCGTCATCACCACCTTCTGTAGGATGTTCTCCTGGGGGGAAAGGGGGGATAGAAATCAGCAGAGAAACATTTGGGGTTCCCCTCAGATAGGGGCGTCCCTATTCCCCCCCCCCAACCCAATGGGCCTGAGCTGCTCCCCCATTCTGGGCAGAGAGACTGGCACCCACTGTGCCACATTTATATTCAAGCTGAATTTACCCTTTACCTACTTTTCACTCACTAACTGGGCACTGGCGCTAACCGGGCACTGGCGCTAACTGGGCACTGGCGCTAACCGGGCACTGGCGCTAACCGGGCACTGGCACTAACTGGGCACTGGCACTAACTGGGCACTGGCACTAACTGGGCACTCTGTGCCAGTCTCTGTACCACTCTATATGCTAGTTGCTGTGCCATTCTGTGTCACTCTCTGTAACACTCTATATGCCACTCTGTGCCAGTCTCTGCGCCAGTCTCTGTGCCAGTCTCTGCACCACTCTGCGCCAGTCTCTGTGCCAGTCTCTGCACGTCTCTGCGCCAGTCTCTGCACGTCTCTGCGCCAGTCTCTGTGCCAGTCTCTGCACCACTCTGCGCCAGTCTCTGTGCCAGTCTCTGCACGTCTCTGCACCAGTCTCTGTGCCAGTCTCTGCACGTCTCTGTACGTCTCTGCGCCAGTCTCTGCACCAGTCTCTGTGCCAGTCTCTGCACCAGTCTCTGTGCCAGTCTCTGCACCAGTCTCTGCACCAGTCTCTGCACCAGTCTCTGCACCAGTCTCTGCGCCACTCTGTGCCACTCTCTGTGCCAGCTCCTATCTCTAGAGACAGCTGCCAGTCTCTGCGCCAGTCTGTGTCAGTCTCTGTGCCAGTGCCTATCTCTAGAGACAGCTGCCAGTCTCTGCGCCAGTCTGTGTCAGTCTCTGTGCCAGTGCCTATCTCTAGAGACAGCTGCCAGTCTCTGTGCCACTCTCTGTGCCAGTCTCTGTACCACTCTATATGCCACTCTGTGCCAGTCTCTGTGCCAGCGCCTATCTCTAGAGACAGCTGCCAGTCTCTGCTCCAGTCTGTGTCAGTCTCTGTGCCAGTCTCTGTACCACTCTATATGCCACTCTGTGCCAGTGCCTATCTCTAGAGACAGCTGCCAGTCTCTGCGCCACTCTCTGTGCCAGTCTCTGTACCACTCTGTGCCAGTCTCTGTACCACTCTATATGCCACTCTGTGCCAGTGCCTATCTCTAGAGACAGCTGCCAGTCTCTGCGCCACTCTCTGTGCCAGTCTCTGTACCACTCTGTGCCAGTCTCTGTACCACTCTATATGCCACTCTGTGCCAGTCTCTGTGCCAGCGCCTATCTCTACAGACAGCTGATACCGGAGCGGCCACGTGAGGCCCTAAGTGCTGAGCTGGGGGTTATTAATAGGACCCTTGAGTGCCCCACTCTGAGCCAAGTGCCCCGTTCCTGCCCCCGGGGGGGCACATTACCCACCGTTGCCATGTCTATGGAAGCCGTGGCCTCGTCCATGATGAGGATGCTACTCTTGCGCACGAAGGCTCGGGCCAAACAGAAGAGCTGCCTCTGCCCCACGCTGAAGTTCTCTCCCCCCTCCGTCACCAGCGCGTCTGCAAAAAGCACCAGGGTAACTACCCCCAGGGGCAAATACAGTCCTCATGCCCCCCCCCCCCCGCTGTTAGCCACGTGGCACCATAGTGATGGGCACGGCACATACCAATACGGACCCCGCGGGGGGGACAAGCCCAAATCACATGCATTTTCCATTATTGGCAAACTCACCCAGCCCCCCCGGCAGAACCTTCACTACGTGTTTGAGTTGCGCGATCTCTAGCGCCTCCCACAGCATCGCGTCCGTGCACTTGTTCTCTGGGTCCAGGTTAAACCTGCGGGAACGGTTCTGTATCACTTACTGACCCACTATACATGCAATTATATGGGCCCTGTACTAAGCACAATTCAGCAGGAACAGCCCCCTAAGTTTGCCCATAGCCTGTACAGAGAGATACCATAAAACTATGGCACATAGGGATTCCCCTGTACTAAGCACAATTCAGCAGGAACAGCCCCCTAAGTTTGCCCATAGCCTGTACAGAGAGATACCATAAAACTATGGCACATAGGGATTCCCCTGTACTAAGCACAATTCAGCAGGAACAGCCCCCTAAGTTTGCCCATAGCCTGTACAGAGAGATACCATAAAACTATGGCACATAGGGATTCCCCTGTACTAAGCACAATTCAGCAGGAACAGCCCCCTAAGTTTGCTCATAGCCTGTACAGAGAGATACCATAAAACTATGGCACATAGGGATTCCCCTGTACTAAGCACAATTCAGCAGGAACAGCCCCCACAACCCTACAGACATACCGGATCGTGCCACTGAACAATATGGGGTCCTGCAGGATGATTGACAGTCGAGATCTCAGGGTCTGCAGAGGCAGCTTGGCAATGTCTATCCCATCAATGATGATCCTGCCTGGGGGGGGGCAGACAAAAGTATTGGGGTGTCACAGTGGGGAAAGCAGAAAGGAATTCTGGGAATACAGAAGCCCCCTACAAAAATTGTATTTATACCAATCACTCGCAGGCTCCCGTGGCCCCCAGTGCCGGAGGAAGGGCCCCAGTGACTGTGAGACAGGGGCATTGTTGGGGCAATTTATCAGTAGGTACAATGGGGGCAATATTGAGGCCCCAGTGACTGAGAGAGAGAGGGGCAGGTTTATCAGGAGGGAACAGTCAGAATGGCCAGTTGGCCACTTACCCTGGAACGTATCCACCATTCGGAAGAAGGCCAATGAGAAGGAGGACTTGCCACTCCCAGTCCGACCACAGATCCCAATCTGAGCAAATCAGGGGCAGAAGGAGAGAGGCTTTGATTGGTGGAAACATTCGGAAATACAGTAACAACCCTAATACCCTGGGGGTCTCCCCCATCTCTTGTCCCTCATATAACAGCCAAAAGCCCCTTCCCTTGGATCAACCAGAAGCTGCATGGAAGGGTTGGACCTGATGGATTTATGTCTTTTATCAACCTTAGCTGCCATTCTAGTACCTCTCTAAGCCCCTCCCCCTGCTGGTACCAAACTCCAGTCTGCGTATGTGAGTGTGTGAGTGAGTGTGAGTGGCAGTGTGTGAGTGTGTGAGTGAGTGTGAGTGTGTGAGTGAGTGTGAGTGGCAGTGGGTCAGAACCAGCAGTACAGTGATAGAATACCACAGCCTAACGGAGCAGTACCTTCTGGCCCGGAGTGATGTGGGCATTGACATGCTTCAGAACCGGCTTGAGGGAGGAGTCATAGCGAACACTCAGGTTCTGGATCTGGATTTCCCCATTCTCTGGCCAGTTGGGGGGGATCTGCGTGGGGGCTGTACCAATGGGAGACAGAGGGGGTATTAGAGAGGCTCAGTTGCCCAACAGAACCGGGATCCCCCCGTTACTCACACAGAAGCCCCTTGTAGTTCTCTGGTTCCGTTTTGAGGAGCCCATTGATTCGCTTCACTGCCCCGAGTTGGATCTCCATGTCGGACAAGTTCCGCACCATCCAGTTCAGGTAGTTGGACACCTGCCCAATGAGACGGGGGGGGGCAGTTAGGAACCAAGAGCTTGCAATCAATATTCTGTATAAATCAATACGCTGAGCGGCGCCGGCCCATTACTGCGGCGGAACTGCCCGGATCGGAACAGCAATTCCAGCCTCATATAAAATGCAGATTGGATTAAACCCATGGAATAAATTCTCTCTGGTTCCGACTCATGAATCATTAAAGGGGCGGCGCCATCATTTCTATTCATCATCTTTTCCGCTTTTATTATTTATTCATTAATTGGGGGGGGGGGCTGTACAATAGGGCCAAGCCTCCTCGGGATTGGCTAGAAGCTAATGGGGCCATTGTGGGCCGAACTCTTTTGCCTTTGATTTCACAACAGCCCAGAGCCGGGCTCTGATTGGGCAACTGCAGAACCAATCAAAGCAAATGTCTTATAATAAGAGATATAATATCATTTCTGTGACTTTGCACCCAACTGGTATAATATATATATAAGACATTAGTGGAGGCGGCAGGCAGGGCGGCGCTGCAGAGCAACGTGGGGCAGTTACCATGAGTGCGTAGGTGAGACCCAGTCCCACGAGGCCGGACGACAGGTTGTAGTGCAGCGAGTTGGTGATGGAGGCGACGGCGGCGATTAGCACAACGCAGGCCCCGATATACTCCTGAAATAAAGGGCAAACAAACCTCTAATACATGAGAATCTCAGTTGCAAGGGGAAGTCTTCCCACCCGAAACAGACACAGACAAAGCTGCACTTGCCATTCTCACTTCTAACCAGCGGTTGGCAGCGGTGAGGAACAGGGAGGCGATGTTGTTGGAATCCGTGTGTTCCAGAAGCTTCTGCCGGAAGCGTGGCTCGTACCTACGGACGGACGAGGAAAATGACATTAACCACAGAGACATTTACGTTGCCGGGGCTACTGCCCCTAGCAACCAGAAAGAATCTTGTGTTTCAGATGAGAGTGAATGTAACTATTTGCTATTACAGTCTGCTCTGTATATACTGTCTTCCTCACATTCTGTCTCCCATAATGCACCCTGTGTGGGGCCCCCCCATGCGCACCCCCACCCTGACATCTGCAGGATCCACAGACTGATTGTCCCTAATGTACCCCCATGTTATAAACAGCCACCTCCCCTTGTGCTGCCCCTGGGGAAGCCTTAGTGGGGACACACTGAGTGGGGAGTTGCAGTTCAGCAAGCAATTTTATAACTGCCCCCAAGACTGTTATGTCACCCCCTGAATCATCTCAGATTCCCCCCCCCCCCCGCCCTGGAATGGGTGGGGTTTGTATCAGAGCTGGGGGAAAGCCCTGCCTGGGGTACATCCCAGTTCTCAGGACCCCCCTCCCTCTACCCCAGGGGCAAATACCTGAAAGCTCGGATGGTCGTCAGTCCTTCAACCGTTTCTGCAAAATGGGAGAGAAGGGGGAGCTGCGTGCTGTCCTCCAGCTGCTGCAGGTCTCTGGGGGGGGGGGGGTACAAGCAAAGGGTTAATGGGGCTTGGTATAAAGGGAAAATACACAAGGGATGAACCTTTCCAAGGTACAGAGGAAACCTCAGTGGAAAGAAAGCAAAGTACATGTGGCTCTGTCTCCCCCCGCAGGCCAGTGGGGGCATTACACCGACATGGGGGGCAGTTCCCTTGGTTTCATGCTCTGCAGCAGGACTTGGCCCCCCAGCTGTTACTCTGTGTCACAGGGACAGGATCAGGGTTCATAGAGATGGGGGGGGGAGTTAGGGGAAATTCTACACAATTAACCCCTTCCCTACTGGTCCATAATCACCACAATTTTGTTTTATCTATTGATCTTTATACCCACAACGTGCAAGGAAAATGCCCCCCCCCCATATGTCCCTTGGAGAAAGAAAGTCAATATAGCTACATAGGGCATATTATATTATTACATTAATATACAGTAATAGCAAGAGATAGGAAATTAAAAAATAACGGTTAACCTGCTTTTTGTTTCTAGGCAGCACTGACCCTAGCAACTAGACAGTGGCAGAAAAGTTTTACAAAAACACAGAAAAGTTAAAATAAGACCAACCGCAAACTATTACTGGGTAAATTAGCGTAAAAGCTTTTTTCAGCATTAATATCCCCTTTAATACAGACTTATCCATCTGGAGGGCCACAGTATTCCAGTGGGGTTAGTGGCCCCGGGACTGCTATAGGGCCCCATGGATATATGGGTGCAACATAACTGTGGGTGCAACATAAGTAACATAACTGGGCCCAAGAATGTGGGGGACAATGGCATAACCAAAGGGGGAGCAGACCCCATGGGGGGCCCAATGGGGACATACAGGATATATCTCCATTCTGATTGGCTGATAAATGTGGGGCCCGGGCTACTGAGATGGGAATATGAAATAATGAGCCCCTTGCATAGAGATTAGTGGGGCAGCAGCCTGGGGTCTCTCCGCAAAGCTGGGTCTGTGGTACCAACAATAGAATAGATAGGGGCGGACCCTTCTATGACCAAGGGGGGGAGGGGGGTATTTTGCCACATTGTGATGTCATTTTGCCCCATTTGTGCCTCTGTCACTTTGTCACTAATTTAGGCACAAAAAGGTCTGAAATAGAATCAGCGCCAAACTGTACATTGGGCTCCGTGGTGCCAGAATAGCAGCAAAGCAGGTGTCAGTGTCGGGGGTATTTACCCAGCTGGGCTCATGAGCTCCCATTCCTGGGGCAAATGGACTGGGGCTGGAGAGTTTGGAGAATGTTGCCCCCTGGGCCCAACTTACAGTCTAACCAAAAGGCACTGGGCCCGTTACCTGGACGCCACGCGGAAGTATTTCTGGATGAAGTAACAGATGATGGCGAGGGGCACCAGGGAGATGAGGAAGACGGGGGTCACGTAGGAGATGACGGCGAGAGCGGAGACGCATAGCAACGTGGAGCGGCTCAGACATTCCAGGGTGGCCGGGATGTGCTGGGGGAACAGGGAAAAAAGCTCTCAGAACTGGGAATTAGAACCGACTGAGCCGGGATTAACGGGGCGACTCCCGTGCCTGTGGGTCTGACACTAAAGCACTAATATCCCCTACATGGCAAATACATAAGATTCCGGGGTAGACATTGATATTCTGAGGCAATTTGCAATTGGTCTTCACTGTTTTTTTTTTTGTATGGTTTTTCAGCTTTGTGTTCAGCAGCTCTCCATTTGGTATTTTAGCAGCCTTTCTGGTTGCTAGGGTCTTATTTACCCTAGCAACCAGGCAGCGGTTTAAACAAGAGATGGGAATATGAATAGGGGAGGGGCTGCATAGAAAGATAAGGAATAAAAAGTAACAATAACAATAAAACTGGGGCCTCACAGAGCAATAGGGTTTGGCTGCCGGGGTCAGTGACCCCCATTTGAAAGCTGCAAAGAGGCAGAAGAAGAAGGGAAAATAAATAATGAAGACCAATTGCAAAGTTGCTTAGAATTGACCATTCAGCATTCCCCACATATAAATGTGACTCTCAGAACCTCCCTGGGCCCCTGAGCCTGGGGCCCCCATACTGGGCCTGTGATTTAATCACCCCCGGGGGGGCGGGTATTATTTCCCCCCATTTCATTTGGCCAGAGATTAGCGGTGATTCGTTGCTATGAGGGATTTAGCACAAAGCGGCCGAGAAAATCTCTTTATTCCATCAGTTCCCTGAGTTACGGGGCCCATTAATGTGAGAGATAAAGCCCTAATGGAAAATATAAATAAATCCCCCCCCCGGGCCCATCCCCCACTTACCTGGTCTATTGTATTGAAGTCGGCAGAGAAGCGGTTCAGGATGCTGCCCAGGGGGGTCGTCTCAAAGAACCTGCAATAAATGGTCCCACACACATTAGCTCCGCCCCTTACTGGGGGGGTTCAAGGGTAAGTGGGACCCTTCCTACAGTTATATATTCCCAGATTAAACAGAATAACCCCAATGCCCCAACACTCGGCCCTATTGCCCCAACACTCGGCTCTATGGCCCCAACACTCGGCTCTATGGCCCCAACACTCGGCTCTATGGCCCCAACACTCGGCCCTATTGCCCCGATACTCGGCCCTATTGCCCCGATACTCGGCCCTATTGCCCCGATACTCGGCCCTATTGCCCCGATACTCGGCCCTATTGCCCCAACACTCGGCCCTATTGCCCCAATACTCGGCTCTATGGCCCCAACACTCGGCTCTATGGCCCCAACACTCGGCTCTATGGCCCCAACACTCGGCAGGGATAGAGGGATACAGAGATACAAGGGATAGAATATAATACAGAAGAGATACACTGTAACACAACAGGGACACAATGTAACACAACAGGGACACAATGTAACACAATAGGGACACAATGTAACACAACAGGGACACAATGTCACACAACAGGGACACAATGTAACACAATAGGGACACAATGTAACACAACAGGGACACAATGTAACACAACAGGGACACAAAGTCACACAACAGGGACACAATGTAACACAACAGGGACACAATGTAACACAACAAGGACAAAATGTAACACAGCAGGGGCACAATGTAACACAATAGGGACACAATGTACCACAACAGGGACACAATGTAACACAACAGGGACAAAATGTAACACAGCAGGGGCACAATGTAACACAATAGGGATACAATGTAACACAATAGGGACACAATGTACCAATCACAGCCGCACTCACCTCATCGGGGCTAAGATGATGGCATTGAGGAGGCTGCTGTGCAGTTTCTTGGCCACCCGGAGGCCGGTCCATTCCACAGCAATGGAGGTCGCCAGACACATAATGATCCCCACGCAGGAGAGGATGCTGAACGCCATCGAGTACGGCGAGTGATCAAAGCGGCAGGTCTGGGGGGGGGGCAATAGGGTATGTATTAATGGCAGCGCAGTACCCA
Source organism: Xenopus tropicalis (assembly GCF_000004195.4). Classification (NCBI taxonomy): domain Eukaryota; kingdom Metazoa; phylum Chordata; class Amphibia; order Anura; family Pipidae; genus Xenopus; species Xenopus tropicalis. The sequence goes on along the minus strand of NC_030680.2, from coordinate 1,197,179 downwards.
CAATCCCTCTCCCTGACTTGAGTAAAGTCATGTGACCTTTAAAAGTGTTTCCCTGCAAGTTATTGCCCCATTCTAGGCTCATGGGGGGAACTTAGTTAGTGGCCTCATACTAAGAGATAAATATAGTTTTGATGGTACCAGGGGTCCCAGTATCAGTTCTGCTTTCGGCCCAGTGTCCCAGTATCCCAGTGTCCCAGTGCCCCAATGTCCCAGGTGTCCCAGCGTCCCAGTGCCCCAGTGTCCCAATGCCCCAGCATCCCAGTGCCCCAGTATCCCAGCGTCCCAGTGCCCCAGTGTCCCAATGCCCCAGCATCCCAGTGCCCCAGTATCCCAGTGTCCCAGTGCCCCAGCACCCCAGTGTCCCAGCGCCCCAGTGTCCCAATGCCCCAGCACCCCAGTGTCCCAATGCCCCAGCACCCCAGTGTCCCAATGCCCCAGCACCCCAGTGTCCTAATGCCCCAGCGCCCCAGTGTCCCAATGCCCCAGCACCCCAGTGTCCCAATGCCCCAGCACCCCAGTGTCCTAATGCTCCAGTGCCCCAGTGTCCCAGCTACCCAGTGTCCCAATGCCCCAGTGTCCCAGCTACCCAGTGTCCCAATGCCCCAGTGTCCCAATTCCCCAGCACCTCAGTGCCCCAGTTTTCCAATGCCCCAGCACCCCAGTATCCCAATACCCCAGTGTCCCAGCACCCCAGTGTCACAATGCCCCAGCACCCCAGTGTCCCAGCTCCCCAGTGTCCCACTATCCCAGTACCCCAGTGTCCCAGCTCCCCAGTGTCCCAATGCCCCAATACTCCAGGGTCCCAATATCCCAGTGTCCCAGCACCCCAGTGTCCCAGCTCCCAAGTGTCCCAATGCCCCAGTGTCCCAATGCCCCAGTGTTCCAGTGTCCCAATGCCCCAGCGCCCCAATGCCCCAGTGACCCATTATCCCAGTGGCCCAGCGCCCTGGTGCCCCAGTGTCCCAGTATCCCAGTGCCCCAGCGCCCCGGTGCCCCAGTCTCCCAGTATCCCAGTGCCCCAGTATCCCAGTGCCCCAATGCCCCAGTGCCCCAATGTCCCGGTGTCCCAGTCTCCCAGTATCCCAGTGCCCCAGTATCTCAGTGCCCCAATGCCCCAGCGCCCCAGTGTCCCAATGTCCCGGTGTCCCAGCGCCCCGGTGCCCCAATGCCCTAATGTCCCAGTATCCCAGCGCCCCAATGCCCCACTACATGTTCTGGGTTATAGGAAACACAGTGAATCCACCTACCGGCCTCCCCGAGCAGTTGGCCACCGACAGGTTGGTGATGGCGGCCGATGTCCACTTTGCCAGCCAGAAGTCAATGGCCACCATGACAGAATGTTTGAGCAGCTGGGAGAGCACCAGTAGGGGGAGCAGCAGGATGCCGGCCGAGCTCAGGTACTTGCCACAGGCCCGCCAGGGCATCTTTGCTCTTTGGTGCAGGACGGACGAGAGGTTGTCATCATCTTCCTCACTCTCCGATATCTCCTCTGTCACAGGCATGGAATGGGTTAATGAGGGGTAACGCAGGCAGCTGGGGGCACTATTGCCCCCCCTCAGCTCACTGGCACAATGCTTAGGGGAAACAGCGCCCCCTGCTGCCTCAGCAAAGAGATTTATTGCTTTTATTGATTGTATTTAATAATTGGCTTTTAATTTACCTTCATCCTCTTCATCATCCCCCAGAAGGGCGTCTCGGGGGTAAATGGTTCTCGTTAAATTCATCCGCTCCCCCCCGGCTTTCCGGTCTAAAATGATCTCCTGGGGGAGGAAGTGAAAGAATTGGGTTGGATCTGACCCCTGGGAGGCACCGTAGGAAAGTGCTGATTGGCCAGAGACAGACAGGACACGTATGGGTTAAACTTTACATTCTGAATGATTTGCCTTCACTTTTGCCTGGTTGTTAGGGACCCTGACCATGGCAACTAAAAACTGTTTTTCTTTAAGACCTTAGTGCTATGGTTATTGCTTAAAGTCAAAATGAAAAAACTAATTAATTCTAATTTACACCAAAATGAGTGTTCAACTTCCCCTTTAATATGACAAATGGTATTAAAGGGATTAATATCCCACCACGGGTACTGGAAACTACATTTCCCACAATTCCCAGCCACCCAATGCCAGGATTATGTGCTAAATAACAAAAGGAAGGAAATACAGGGACAAACCTGGCCACGCCCCTTCCCATGATCCTCCTTCCCACACACCTTGTACACTTAACCCCCCCATCCCCATATATATTGTACCCCCCCCAACCAACATACTTTCTCCAATTCCTGGTCCTGCCGGTTCATGAGGGTTTTCCAGTGTTCGTAGAGTTCGGGGTCTGATTTCTGGATGTCCTTGAGGGTCCCCTCCCTCTGAATTGTCCCGTCCTTCATTGCGATGATCTGCGGGGATTAAAGGGCAACTTAACACTCAGAATTGGTTTTCTTCCTGTGTGCCCCCCCCCAACTGTTTGGCCTTATTCCCCCCCATTCTACCTCTTCTTCTACCCCCCCTTCTATATTTCCCCTCTCCCCCCATTTGTCTCTCTACTCCCCGAACCCCCTTTCCCTTCCCCTCTCCCCCCATTTGTCTCTCTACTCCCCGAACCCCCTTTCCCTTCCCCTCTCCCCCATTTGTCTCTCTACTCCCCGAACCCCCTTTCCCTTCCCCTCTCCCCCATTTGTCTCTCTACTCCCCGAACCCCCTTTCCCTTCCCCTCTCTCCCCATTTGTCTCTCTACTCCCTGAACCCCCTTTCCCTTCCCCTCTCCCCCCATTTGTCTCTCTACTCCCCGAACCCCCTTTCCCGTCCCCTCTCCCCCCATTTGTCTCTCTACTCCCCGAACCCCCTTTCCCTTCCCCTCTCCCCCCATTTGTCTCTCTACTCCCCGAACCCCCTTTCCCTTCCCCTCTCTCCTTCTGTCTCTCATCCCCTCTCCTTTCCTTTTCTATTCCCCCCCCAACTGTTTGGCCTTACTCCCCCCCATCCTCCTCTTCTCCCCCCTTCTATATTTCCCCTCTCCCCCATTTGTCTCTCTACTCCCCGAACCCCCTTTCCCTTCCCCTCTCTCCTTCTGTCTCTCATCCCCTCTCCTTTCCTTTTCTGTTCCCCCCCCCCCAACTGTTTGGCCTTACTCCCCCCCATCCTCCCCCTTCTCCCCCCTTCTATATTTCCCCTCTCCCCCATTTGTCTCTCTACTCCCCGAACCCCCTTTCCCTTCCCCCTCCCCCCATTTGTCTCTCTACTCCCCGAACCCCCTTTCCCTTCCCCTCTCCCCCATTTGTCTCTCTACTCCCCGAACCCCCTTTCCCTTCCCCTCCCCCCATTTGTCTCTCTACTCCCCGAACCCCCTTTCCCTTCCCCTCTCCCCCCATTTGTCTCTCTACTCCCCGAACCCCCTTTCCCTTCCCCTCTCCCCCCATTTGTCTCTCTACTCCCCGAACCCCCTTTCCCTTCCCCTCTCCCCCCATTTGTCTCTCTACTCCCCGAACCCCCTTTCCCTTCCCTCTCCCCCATTTGTCTCTCTACTCCCCGAACCCCCTTTCCCTTCCCCTCTCTCCATCTGTCTCTCATCCCCTCTCCCATTCCCCGGGGGGGGGGGGTAGTTACCCAGTCGGCATGGGGCAGGTACTGCAGTTTGTGGGTCACTAGGACGGTCGTTCTCTTATTGTCGCGGAGCATTTTCAGGATCCCCTCGTGCATCAGGTGGTCACTAAGGTGAATGTCGAGCGCAGAGAAGGGGTCGTCCTGTCGGACACAGAGAAACATTTATTGCACTTTGGACCCATCAGAACAATCAAATCTACAACCCCCCCAAATACTTGAACGTGATGGACGTGCGTCTTTTTTCAACCTAACTTACTATGTTACTATGTTACTGTGCCCCCCCCTATAACTCACACACAGGTGGATTCTGGGAGTTGGAGTCCAAGATGAGGTTTTGGATCTCTAGTTGCTCCGCCCAGTGACCCGGGGGGGGGTGGAACCGACACAATGACACTGAGAGTAATTAGCGCTAATGGGGGGCAGAGGGGAAGGTAGAAGAGCCCATTCGGGGGCAATAAAAAGCCCTTCTGCTCAATCCCACTCAGCTCAATGATTCAATGAATTGATTGGGAGCCGGGGGATACGGTAAGTAATACCCCCCCCCCCCCGGGGTAATGAGCCAATGAACTGGCAGCATTAGGGGCAAGTGATGGGCAAACAGCCCGTGTTGCACTATTCTCACTATTAAATACTGATCATGGGGGGGGTATGGCCTCATTATCTGGGTATTGGGGTGCGGGAAGGAAATGACACTTATTGTTGCTTATTGAGCTGTTTATTAAGAGAATAAATCTGTATATTTATGGCTCCGACCTGAGCAAACAGAGCAGCGATTCCATCCATATTGGGGGGGCAATAGGGGTAATACCCAGAGGCACCCCATAAGCAGCGCAGTGGGAGGGGCTCTTACCAAGAACACCACGCTGGTTTGCTGGTACAGGACTCGTGCCACGCTGATTCGCTGCCGCTGCCCCCCGGACAGGTTGATCCCCTGCAGGAGACATAAAGTGATATTGGGGGTACAGGGAATGTAGGGGGTCCAGCTTGTGTTCATATCTTGTATAGAGGGGCCCCAAACTTGTACTGCCCCCAGAGGGGCAAATAGTGAGATCCTGCTGGCAGTGGGGCTACAGATTTGGGTGCATTAATATAAAATACACAGTGCTGTACAGTGAGACACAATCTCTTCTTGCGCCACAGAGCTTGCACTCTAACACACAGGCCCAACCCTCTTATGGACCCATGTGTGGCAGTTCTGTAGCAAAAAGAAGGTAAAAAGGGAATGGCCTGTGTTTAATAGGAGCATGCTGATAGGCTAGGAATGGCATGAATGTATTAGAAGCACACTGATAGGCTAGGGATAGCCTGTGTTTAATAGGAGCATGCTGATTGGCTGGGAATGGCCTGGGGTTATTAGGAGCATGCTGATTGGTTGGGAATGGCCTGGGGTTATTAGGAGCATGCTGATTGGTTGGGAATGGCCTGGGGTTATTAGGAGCATGCTGATTGGTTGGGAATGGCCTGGGGTTATTAGGAGCATGCTGATAGGCTAGCAGTGGGCTGGGTAACAGTACTAGTACAAGTATCTTGTGTTCTGCATAAACCAAGAGCCACATCCCTGTCCCCAAAGTTCCCCCAAATAATTCTACTGACCCGCTCCCCAATCTGTGTCTGGTCTCCGTGGGGCAGAATATCAATATCCGGCTGTAGGGAGCAGGCATCTATAATGGCTTTGTACCTGCGGGGGGAGAAGCAAGAGATGAGGAGGAGGAATGGGCGGGGGGGCAGAGACCTGACTGGGACACCCCCAATGTACCGAAGGCTTCTGGGTAAAGCTTGGGGGTCACTTTTATTAAAGGCAGCGCATAATGTCCCCGGGGCACAATTTCTCTGGTGAAGGAAGATTTTGCCTTTATTAAAAATGGCTCCATGGCTTCTACCATCCCTGTCTGTGTAGCCCCATGTTCCATTGTCTGTTACTGAATCTGGGCAGGGAGGAGACTGGGGGCACCAGTGAGAAATAAATGGAGAATATGACTAGGGTTGGGGTTAGGGATAGGGATAGGGATAGGGTTAGGGTTAGGGATAGGGTTAGGGATAGGGTTAGGGATAGGGTTAGGGTTAGGGATAGGGTTAGGGATAGGGTTAGGGTTAGGGATAGGGTTAGGGATAGGGATAGGGATAGGGTTAGGGTTAGGGATAGGGATAGGGTTAGGGTTAGGGATAGGGATAGGGATAGGGTTAGGGATAGGGTTAGGGATAGGGTTAGGGATAGGGTTAGGGTTAGGGATAGGGTTAGGGATAGGGTTAGGGTTAGGGATAGGGATAGGGTTAGGGTTAGGGTTAGGGTTAGGGTTAGGGTTAGGGATAGGGTTAGGGTTAGGGATAGGGTTAGGGATAGGGTTAGGGTTAGGGTTAGGGATAGGGTTAGGGATAGGGTTAGGGATAGGGTTAGGGTTAGGGATAGGGTTAGGGATAGGGTTAGGGTTAGGGATAGGGTTAGGGATAGGGTTAGGGTTAGGGATAGGGTTAGGGTTAGGGATAGGGTTAGGGTTAGGGATAGGGTTAGGGTTAGGGATAGGGATAGGGTTAGGGATAGGGTTAGGGATAGGGATAGGGTTAGGGTTAGGGATAGGGTTAGGGATAGGGTTAGGGTTAGGGTTAGGGATAGGGTTAGGGTTAGGGATAGGGTTAGGGATAGGGATAGGGATAGGGTTAGGGTTAGGGATAGGGATAGGGTTAGGGTTAGGGATAGGGATAGGGTTAGGGATAGGGATAGGGATAGGGATAGGGTTAGGGATAGGGTTAGGGTTAGGGTTAGGGATAGGGATAGGGTTAGGGATAGGGATAGGGATAGGGTTAGGGATAGGGTTAGGGTTAGGGTTAGGGATAGGGATAGGGTTAGGGATAGGGATAGGGTTAGGGATAGGGTTAGGGTTAGGGTTAGGGATAGGGTTAGGGATAGGGTTAGGGATAGGGATAGGGTTAGGGATAGGGTTAGGGTTAGGGATAGGGATAGGGATAGGGTTAGGGATAGGGATAGGGTTAGGGATAGGGTTAGGGATAGGGTTAGGGTTAGGGTTAGGGATAGGGATAGGGTTAGGGATAGGGTTAGGGTTAGGGATAGGGTTAGGGATAGGGTTAGGGTTAGGGTTAGGGATAGGGTTAGGGATAGGGTTGGGGTTAGGGATAGGGATAGGGTTAGGGTTAGGGTTAGGGTTAGGGATAGGGTTAGGGATAGGGATAGGGTTAGGGTTAGGGTTGGGGTTAGGGATAGGGTTAGGGATAGGGTTAGGGATAGGGTTAGGGTTAGGGATAGGGATAGGGTTAGGGTTAGGGTTAGGGATAGGGTTAGGGATAGGGTTAGGGTTAGGGTTAGGGATAGGGTTAGGGATAGGGTTGGGGATAGGGATAGGGTTAGGGTTAGGGTTAGGGATAGAGTTAGGGATAGGGTTAGGGATAGGGTTAGGGATAGGGATAGGGTTAGGGTTAGGGATAGGGTTAGGGATAGGGTTAGGGTTGGAGTTAGGGATAGGGTTAGGGATAGGGTTAGGGATAGGGTTAGGGTTAGGGTTAGGGTTAGGGTTAGGGTTAGGGATAGGGTTAGGGATAGGGATAGGGTTAGGGTTAGGGTTGGAGTTAGGGATAGGGTTAGGGATAGGGATAGGGTTAGGGATAGGGTTAGGGTTAGGGTTAGGGTTGGGGTTAGGGATAGGGTTAGGGATAGGGTTAGGGTTAGGGTTAGGGATAGGGTTAGGGTTAGGGATAGGGTTAGGGTTAGGGTTAGGGTTGGAGTTAGGGATAGGGTTAGGGTTAGGGTTGGAGTTAGGGATAGGGTTAGGGATAGGGTTAGGGATAGGGTTAGGGATAGGGTTAGGGTTAGGGATAGGGTTAGTGTTAGGGCTAGGGCTAGGGTTAGGGTTGGAGTTAGGGTTAGGGTTAGAGTTAGGGTTAGGGTTGGGGTTAGGATTAGGGTTGAGGTTAGGGTTGGGGTTGGAGTTAGGGTTGGGGTTGGAGCTAGGGTTGGAGTTAGGACTAGGGTTAGGGTTGGGATTAGGGTTAAGGTTAGGGTTGGGATTAGGGTTGGGGTTGGAGTTAGGACTAGGGTTAGGGTTGGGATTAGGGTTAGGGTTAGGGTTGGGATTAGGGTTGGGGTTGGAGTTAGGACTAGGGTTAGGGTTGGGATTAGGGTTGGGGTGGGAGTTAGGACTAGGGTTAGGGTTGGGGTTGGAGTTAGGACTAGGGTTAGGGTTGGAGTTAGGACTAGGGTTAGGGTTAGGACTAGGGTTAGGGTTGGGGTTGGAGTTAGGATTAGGGTTAGGGTTGGAGTTAGGACTAGGGTTAGGGTTGGGGTTGGAGTTAGGACTAGGGTTGGGGTTGGAGTTAGGACTAGGGTTGGGTTTAGGGTTGGGGTTAGGACTAGGGTTAGGGTTGGGGTTGGAGTTAGGACTAGGGTTAGGGTTGGGATTAGGGTTAAGGTTAGGGTTAGGGTTGGGATTAGGGATGGGGTTGGAGTTAGGACTAGGGTTAGGGTTGGGATTAGGGTTAGGGTTGGGATTAGGGTTGGGGGTTGAGTTAGGACTAGGGTTAGGGTTGGGGTTGGAGTTAGGACTAGGGTTAGGGTTGGAGTTGGGACTAGGGTTAGGGTTGGGGTTAGGACTAGGGTTAGGGTTGGGGTTGGAGTTAGGACTAGGGTTAGGGTTGGGGTTGGAGTTAGGACTAGGGTTGGGGTTGGGTTTAGGGTTGGGGTTAGGACTAGGGTTGGGGTTAGGGTTAGGACTAGGGTTAGGACTAGGGTTGGGGTTGGGTTTAGGGTTGGGGTTAGGACTAGGGTTAGGGTTGGGGTTGGGGTTAGGGTTGGGGTTGGAGTTAGGACTAGGGTTAGGGTTGGGGTTAGGACTACGGTTAGGGTTGGGGTTGGAGTTAGGACTAGGGTTAGGGTTGGGGTTGGGGTTAGGACTAGGGTTAGGGTTGGGGTTGGGTTTAGGGTTGGGGTTGGAGTTAGGACTAGGGTTAGGGTTGGAGTTAGGGTTAGGGTTGGAGTTGGGACTAGGGTTAGGGTTGGGGTTAGGACTAGGGTTAGGGTTGGAGTTGGGACTAGGGTTAGGGTTGGGGTTGGAGTTAGGACTAGGGTTAGGGTTGGGGTTGGAGTTAGGACTAGGGTTAGGGTTGGAGTTGGGACTAGGGTTAGGGTTGGGGTTAGGACTAGGGTTAGGGTTGGAGTTGGGACTAGGGTTAGGGTTGGAGTTAGGACTAGGGTTAGGGTTGGGGTTGGAGTTAGGACTAGGGTTGGGGTTGGGTTTAGGGTTGGGGTTAGGACTAGGGTTGGGGTTAGGGTTGGGGTTAGGACTAGGGTTAGGGTTTGGACTAGGGTTGGGGTTGGGTTTAGGGTTGGGGTTAGGACTAGGGTTAGGGTTGGGGTTAGGGTTGGGGTTAGGACTAGGGTTGGGGTTAGGACTAGGGTTAGGGTTGGGGTTAGGGTTGGGGTTAGGACTTGGGTTGGGTTTAGGGTTGGGGTTGGAGTTAGGACTAGGGTTGGGTTTAGGGTTGGGGTTGGAGTTAGGGTTAGAGTTGGGGTTGGAGTTAGGACTAGGGTTAGGGTTGGGTTTAGGGTTGGGGTTGGAGTTAGGACTAGGGTTGGGTTTAGGGTTGGGGTTGGAGTTAGGGTTAGAGTTGGGGTTGGAGTTAGGACTAGGGTTAGGGTTGGGTTTAGGGTTGGGGTTGGGTTTAGGGTTGGGGTTGGGGTTGGAGTTAGGACTAGGTACAGGGTCAGTGATGTATGGGAGCCCCATTACACCAGCCTACACTGCTATAGCCCAACTGGGCCCACAGAGCTAACAATCTATGGGAATATGTAATTCCTTGGGCTCAGCCAATGGAGCGACACATTAGTTCTGACAGATTCGGGTCACACACAGACGGGGCAGCGCCTCTCACTTCTGCTTGTTGAACGGACTCTCGAACGTGATGTTCTCTTCCACGGTGGCGTTGAGCAGCCAAGGCTTCTGGGAAGCGTAGGCCACGGCCCCTCTCCTCCTATAGCGAGAGAGCAGCAGCAGTCAGGGAGTTATCGGCTCGGGGGGGGCTCCTTATTGCTACACATTCCCATTCATCTCCCATTGTTCTGCCCCTGCTTCCTTATAATAACCCTAAGCCCTGCCCCCCCCCCCCGCTGCCCCCCCCCATTGCCCCGGGGCCCCTCAGTGGGACGAGTGACATCCCAGTGACAGGGATTCTCTTTCCATGTGACCCACACTCAGCGCAGGGATGTCACATGTATCGTCGGCACGGACACGTTGCACACGCGGGGGGGGGGGGCTCATGTCATGCAATGTGACTGGCAAAGGCTCTAAAGGGGTTGTGGATACAGGGAACGGCAGCCAGTGGGATACTGGGAATTACCCAACAGAATATGTCCCTTTGCACTTCATTTGCTGTACTCAGTTGGCCAGTGGGCAAATAACAATGGTGTCAGTGGCTACCCCCTCCCCCCCATCTATTGCACAGTGCAACTCCCTGTATCCCTATCCTGCCAAAGAGCATGCTGGGAGTTTTAGTCCAACAACAGGATTACATGGAGCCGGGTACATACGTGTTTAAAATAACTGAGTTTGGGGGGTAGATATGGGGCATATTCCCCACTGGAGGCAGTTCTGGGGTTCAAGTGGAGGAGGGGCTAAATATTTAACTAGGGTGTTTGTGATTGGCCGAGAGTGGGTTCAGAGGCAGCTGCTCCATATTCAGGGGGTGACAAAGTGCTCCCTTACCCCTATAGCACCCAGTATACCCAGTACCCATACAGTATTTGCCTCCATAGTGCCGTGCCCAGGGTGGGGCACATTAGAGTGTGAGTAATTGGGCCCAGAGGGCAGAGGGCGAGACTAATGCTCGGAACCAGCAGGGAGAACCCTATGGATAGAATATTCTGGGGAGTCGGAACTTACTGGGGTTCCGGGGCGCAATATTGGCTGAATGAGAGACTCAATGGGCCAATAAAATACAGGAGTTCTGCTTTAAAGGGGAAGTTGCCCCTCACACAGGACAAATGGGGGTAAAATGAATGTTTAGTCGTTACTCAGTTCCTAGGATCTTTATAATGAATTGCCTGATGATTAGCCCCGCCCCCTGCCCCCATGGGATTGTGGGAAATGTGTGACACCTGGAGATGCCCCAGGAGTAACTATCTCTGATCCTTAGGGCAAAACCCAACTGCAAGGAGCTTGGTCACATGATCGGTTCAGTTGATTTCGGTTGCTAGGGGTAACTAGGAGGTGCAGAATGGGCCAGGATAAAGGGTAACTGTTCCCAAGCAGATGGTGCTGATACCCAGGGCAGTGTGTGTGCATTGGGGGTGGGTAACCAGGAAGCCCCCGGGGGTGGGGGGGCATTTCTGTTCTTCTGAGATAAAGGAGTTAGAGATACAGTGCAGCTCAGCCCGGCAGAGAAGGGAGCAACCATAGAGACCGGAGCTGAGTGGGTAATAGGATCCCTGTGTTACTCGGGGGCGGAGCTACTCCCACGGGGGGGGGGGGGGGGAAATACCAATTAAACTGCCCCAGGGAATGAACTAACAACACCGGAGCCTCTTGTGCTTCTCTTTCCCTTCAGCCTCATATTCACCTTATATTTATATTTAGCAACAAGAGGGAGGGTTTGTATCCCCTTTAATCCCTATAAATCTGACTCTGCAGGATGAAAGCTCGCTGCTGATTGGCTCATACTGATTACTACACTGGGAAATGAGTAAATTAGCCCAATTAACTAAAAATGCTCTCCCCCTCCCCCCCCCCCCCCGGGCCCCCTGTGTCTCTGTACCAGGAATGACCAAGCGCAGGGCTGTAAGAACCCGTCACAGGCACCGGATCCCTGGCAGGATCCATCAGCTCCGCTTCCATGAGCCCCCGGGGGTGTTACATCTCATCCAATCAGCAGGAACGGCCCATTCACTCAGCACCTTCAGTCTCCCCCCCCCCCCCATCCCTTTGGGGTAATGGGCAGAACTGCGGGTACCAGGGAGATAGTACTGCCAGTGGATGGGATATGTGTGTATGGGGGGGTATATTAATGTGTGTATGGGGTAACAGAGTCTGGGGGGGGTATATTAATGTGTGTATGGGGTAACAGAGTCTGGGGGGGTATATTAATGTGTGTATGGGGTAACAGAGCCTGGGGGGGGTATATTAATGTGTGTATGGGGTAACAGAGTCTGGGGGGGGTATATTAATGTGTGTATGGGGTAACAGAGTCTGGGGGGGTATATTAATGTGTGTATGGGGTAACAGAGTCTGGGGGGGGTATATTAATGTGTGTATGGGGTAACAGAGCCTGGGGGGGGTATATTAATGTGTGTATGGGGTAACAGAGTCTGGGGGGGGTATATTAATGTGTGTATGGGGTAACAGAGTCTGGGGGGGTATATTAATGTGTGTATGGGGTAACAGAGCCTGGGGGGGGGGTATATTAATGTGTGTATGGGGTCACAGAGCCTGGGGGGGGGTATATTTATCTGTGTATGGGGTAACAGAGCCTGGGGGGTATATAAATGTGTGTTTGGGGTCACAGAGCCTGGGGGGGGTATATTAATGTGTGTATGGGGTCACAGAGCCTGGGGGGGGGCATATTTATCTGTGTATGGGGTAACAGAGTCTGGGGGGTATATTAATGTGTGTATGGGGTAACAGAGTCTGGGGGGGTTATATTTATGTGTGTATGGGGTAACAGAGCCTGGGGGGTATATTAATGTGTGTATGGGGTAACAGAGTCTGGGGGGGTATATTAATGTGTGTATGGGGTAACAGAGTCTGGGGGGGGTATATTAATGTGTGTATGGGGTAACAGAATCTGGGGGGTATATTAATGTGTGTATGGGGTAACAGAGTCTGGGGGGGTATATTAATGTGTGTATGGGGTAACAGAGCCTGGGGGGGGGTATATTAATGTGTGTATGGGGTCACAGAGCCTGGGGGGGGGTATATTTATCTGTGTATGGGGTAACAGAGCCTGGGGGGTATATAAATGTGTGTTTGGGGTCACAGAGCCTGGGGGGGGGGGTATATTAATGTGTGTATGGGGTCACAGAGCCTGGGGGGGGGTATATTTATCTGTGTATGGGGTAACAGAGTCTGGGGGGTATATTAATGTGTGTATGGGGTCACAGAGCCTGGGGGGGGTATATTAATGTGTGTATGGGGTCACAGAGCCTGGGGGGGGTATTTTTATCTGTGTATGGGGTAACAGAGCCTGGGGGGTATATTAATGTGTGTATGGGGTAACAGAGTCTGGGGGGGGTATATTAATGTGTGTATGGGGTAACAGAGTCTGGGGGGGGTATATTAATGTGTGTATGGGGTAACAGAGTCTGGGGGGTATATTAATGTGTGTATGGGGTAACAGAGTCTGGGGGGGGTATATTAATGTGTGTATGGGGTAACAGAGTCTGGGGGGTATATTAATGTGTGTATGGGGTAACAGAGTCTGGGGGGGTATATTAATGTGTGTATGGGGTAACAGAGCCTGGGGGGTATATTAATGTGTGTATGGGGTAACAGAGTCTGGGGGGGTTATATTTATGTGTGTATGGGGTAACAGAGTCTGGGGGGGTTATATTTATGTGTGTATGGGGTAACAGAGTCTGGGGGGGTATATTAATGTGTGTATGGGGTAACAGAGTCTGGGGGGTATATTAATGTGTGTATGGGGTAACAGAGTCTGGGGGGTTATATTTATGTGTGTATGGGGTAACAGAGTCTGGGGGGGTATATTTATGTGTGTATGGGGTAACAGAGCCTGGGGGGTATATTAATGTGTGTATGGGGTAACAGAGTCTGGGGGGGTTATATTTATGTGTGTATGGGGTAACAGAGCCTGGGGGGGGTATATTTATGTGTGTATGGGGTAACAGAGTCTGGGGGGGTTATATTTATGTGTGTATGGGGTAACAGAGTCTGGGGGGGTTATATTTATGTGTGTATGGGGTAACAGAGTCTGGGGGGGTTATATTTATGTGTGTATGGGGTAACAGAGTCTGGGGGGGTTATATTTATGTGTGTATGGGGTAACAGAGTCTGGGGGGTTATATTTATGTGTGTATGGGGTAACAGAGTCTGGGGGGGTTATATTTATGTGTGTATGGGGTAACAGAGTCTCGGGGGGTATATTTATGTGTGTATGGGGTAACAGAGTCTGGGGGGGTTATATTTATGTGTGCATGGGGTAACAGAGTCTGGGGGGGGGTATATTTATTGTGTGTATGGGGTCACAGAGTCTCGGGGGGTATATTTATGTGTGTATGGGGTCACAGAGTCTCGGGGGGTATATTTATGTGTGTATGGGGTCACAGTATCAGTAAGTTTATGGCCCTGGGGGGGGTATATTACACATGACTGCAATTCTGGGCCCTGGGCAGTAGGTGGCGCCACTATAGTGATTATACAAGGGGTGAGACTATAACGACCCAGTCAGTACCGATGCCCAGTTAGTGATTGTGGCAGAACGATGGATGACCCCCCCCCCCCCCCCCCCGGGACTCAGAAACAGACTTGTCACTCACTTTATTAACCTATTCATTATCTGAACACACTGTGCCCCCCCCCCTTATAACTGCCCCACAGAAACAAATCCCATTGGCTTCTTACCCCCCAGCACATAAAACAGGGGCAGATTTTATTACCTGGTCTCCACGTCGATGGCCGTCTCCTTATCTGGGCTGTGGGAGAGAGAGACGGGGGCAGATTACGGGCAGATTAGGGGCAGATTAGGGGCAGATTAGGGGGCAGAATGGGGCAGCAGTGCGAGGGTTAAAGGCAGATCAATAACATGGGAGTCGTTACGCTGATGGGGCAATTCAGTCATTAAAGGGAAATACAGATCAATAGGAAGGTGTAACACAAGGGTAATTAGGGATGTGATCCTGGGGGGCCGGGGGGCCAGGGGGGGGGATATATAATAGGGAGCCTATTGATTGGCTGAGATTCTATATATGTCATTTATTCCATCATGGTCTGGAATTATCCCATTGAATTTAATGGCTTGTATTCTCTATGGGCATGGCCAGGGGGCTGCTGGGAAATATTAACCCATTGTATTGCCCACTACTATGGGCATGGCCAGGGGGCTGCTGGGAAATATTAACCCATTGTATTGCTCACTACTATGGGTATGGCCAGGGGGCTGCTGGGAAATATTAACCCATTGTATTGCTCACTACTATTGGCATGGCCAGGGGGCTGCTGGGAAATATTAACCCATTGTATTGCCCACTACTATTGGCATGGCCAGGAGGGTTGCTGGGAAATATTAACCCATTATATTGCCCACTACTATGGGCATGGCCAGGGGGCTGCTGGGAAATATTAACCCATTGTATTGCTCACTACTATGGGCATGGCCAGGGGGCTGCTGGGAAATATTAACCCATTGTATTGCTCACTACTATGGGTATGGCCAGGGGGCTGCTGGGAAATATTAACCCATTGTATTGCTCACTACTATGGGCATGGCCAGGGGGCTGCTGGGAAATATTAACCCATTATATTGCTCACTACTATGGGTATGGCCAGGGGGCTGCTGGGAAATATTAACCCATTATATTGCTCACTACTATGGGCATGGCCAGGGGGTGCTGGGAAATATTAACCCATTGTATTGCTCGCTACTATGGGCATGGCTAGGGGGCTGCTGGGAAATATTAACCCTTTGTCTTGCTCACTACATATGCCATATACACTGTATCTATCTATAGGGGCACATTCACAGGGCTGCCTTCAACTGGTATGGCGTGCCAATGTAATGGGTAAGGTGCCAATGTAATGGGTAAGGTGCCAATGTAATGGGTAAAGTGCCAATGTAATGGATAAGGTGCCCATGTAATGGGTAAGGTGCCAAAATAATGGGTAA
Organism: Xenopus tropicalis; assembly: GCF_000004195.4. NCBI lineage: Eukaryota > Metazoa > Chordata > Amphibia > Anura > Pipidae > Xenopus > Xenopus tropicalis. Next base: position 1,181,751 of record NC_030680.2, on the reverse strand, counting down.
GGTGCCAATATAATGGGTAAGGTGCCAATGTAATGGGTAAGGTGCCAATATAATGGGTAAGGTGCCAATGTAATGGGTAAGGTGCCAATATAATGGGTAAGGTGCCAATGTAATGGGTAAGGTGCCAATATAATGGGTAAGGTGCCAATGTAATGGGTAAGGTGCCAATATAATGGGTAAGGTGCCAATGTAATGGGTAAGGTGCCAATATAATGGGTAAGGTGCCAATGTAATGGGTAAGGTGCCCATGTATGGTGTGAGGCACTCCCTGCAGGCGCTAGGGTGCCAGGGTGCCCGGGAGTTGGAATTACTGCCCCCCTTGCCTCGTACAGGGGCAGATTCCCCAGGCACAGAGTAAAGGGCAACTCACTTGACATCCTCGCCAGTCTCGCTGTCGGGCACGGTGCTGCACAACAAACACACGAGTGTCAGTAAATGGGAACAATCAGGCGCTGAGCAAACATATTACCCCGCTGATTGGCGCAGGGAGGGGCTCATTACCCCCCGACCCGTATGGCTGGCAGTTTATATAGAGCGCAGCATCTGTCACTTACCTGAAATAGTCACTGCCAGCGGATGTCTCGGGTCATTAGGCAAATGTGCCCATATCCGACGGGCACTTACCCCTCCCTGTGCCCAACTGCCCCCCCAATACACTCATATACAGTCACCTGTTCCAGGACACGTCCCCCGAAATCTTATGCATCTCCCCCAGGGTGGCCAAGAGCAGCGACGACTTGCCACAGCCTACCTGCCCCACAATCATTGTCAGCTGACCTGGGGGGGCAGAAAGTGTATTTTATAGGCGCATCTACGGCACTGGGGGCATTTTAGTGGCTTTTATCAGATTTTTAAACTGTAGAAACCCACCTTGGGGAATGCGGATATCGATGCTGGACAGCGCCGGGGGTCCGTCTGGGGTCCAAGTGAAGAACCCGCTGGTAACCTGGATACGGGCACAAAGAGCGTCACTAAATTGGGCTTTACTGTGCCAGGGCAGTATATACAGTATATATATAATACAGAGGGCAGTATATATATATACTATAGAGGGCAGTATATATACAATACAGAGGGCAGTATATATATATACTATAGAGGGCAGTATATATACAATATAGAGGGCAGTATATATATAATACAGAGGGCAGTATATGTATAATATAGAGGGCAGTATATGTATAATATAGAGGGCAGTATATATATATAATATAGAGGGCAGTATATATATACTATAGAGGGCAGTATATATACAATATAGAGGGCAGTATTTATATATAATATAGAGGGCAGTATATATATAATACAGAGGGCAGTAAAGGGAAAGACATGCCCCAGGCCCATTTTCACACTGGTGGGTGTGGCTAGATTTTACACTCCTCCCCCTCAGTAAACACGGAACTCAAATGACAAATCTATGGGAATTAGTATATTATTAGGGTGTTGGGTGGGCAACTTACTATGATGGGGGGCAGGTACCCATTAATATTGTCCCATAATAAAAGAAGCCAGTCTGATAATATACTATGCCCATGCCGGGCAATGTGAGGGTGAATCTTTCTACCCTTATGCCCTGTATGAGGGTATATAGAGTGGGAACCAAACAGAGGGCATTGGAATGGGGGTCTGCTCCATTGCCCCAGAGACCCACAGCAAGAAGATACCAAATGCCCAATGGTATGGGTGGCAATAAGGATGGGCTGATGGGTAATGGCTGGGGCCCTGTAGGGGCCGGACTTGGGGCACAAGCAGCACAGAGATGGGTGCAAGACTGGCATCCAGGCCCATGCCCGCAGATACCGTGCCCCCCATGACGTGCAGAGGGTGAGGAGGAGACGTGTGGGGGCATCACCTTTATACAAAACTCATTTCCTTCCGTGGGGTTAGGGGCCCCCCGCTGCCGCGAGTTGAAATGGTTCCAGTCGTCCCGGATGGGCCTCTTACGGTTAACAACTTTGAGGGGCTGTGCAAAAGTGGGGAGACAGAGACACCAGTGAACAGGGTGGGCGAGTGGGGTTTATTGGTGGGGGGGGGGGTGTCAGGCATTGTCACTAGTAAGGGTTAATGTGCCCACTGAGGGCCCGGGGGTCACACTTACCACTGCCTGGTACTTGTTCTGGGGGACAGATTTGTTGGACGGGGGGCACTTCTCCACCTCTTCCCCAATCTCTTCACTTGAGAAGAACTCGCTGAGTTTCTGCACACTGAGGGTACAAACGGTACTGAGTCACAACCTGCTTGTACCACGGGGCCCATATCTATTAAATAACTGCCCCCCCCCAATCCCCAGTCGTCCAGTGTATCGGCCAAAATGCGCAGGAGTTTCCCAATGTGAATAGAACATGTGACCTGTTATTAAAGGGCCGGTAGCACCAAAACCTCAGCTTCCAAGGTTCTGGTATTGATTCTATGGATCAGTCGCCGTGTAACCCTGGGGGCTGCCGGGCCGAACAGCGGCAATGGGACAGGCAGATACATAGCAATAACAGATAATCTGATTGGATACAATGGGCTTAGTGCTTAAGGGCAGATAAACAGTGCAGTGCAGATGGTTGAACGTGATGGACGTACGTCTTTTTTCAACCTAACTTACTATGTTACTATGTAACAGGGGTCAGATGTCACTCATGGCCACGCCCACATCTATTGGGCGAAACCCACTCCTATTCCCAGTGGCGCTGCGGCACCGTATTTGTACCCCCAGGAGGGGCAGATATAATTACCCATAGATTTGTTCTGACTCGTAGTGATACCGGCCCTTTAGTTACTGCCTCAGTGACAATCAAGCAGATTACAGGGTCCTGTCTGATTATTGCCCAGGGGGCTTATTGATCTGATGGACCCCTTAACTCTCCTTGGGGACAAAGGAAGGTCCTTGAGGAATTGATTGAGCTGAAATGATCCATCATTAGAATCACCCGGATCACACACAAAGCACATTCATTCTTTGGGATCAATTAGAGTGTAAGCTCTGTGGTACCGGCACTGAACAAGTGAACTGTGGGTAGGGGCTGGGTGTAGAACGCACTGCGCCAGCAGCAATTAGTGGGGTAATTAATTGATTCACTAGTGGCTGGAAACGACTCAATCAGCAGGGGAGCAATTTGGCCTAACGAGCCCGGCCAACGATTAATTGTTCTGCTAACGTCCCATTAACGTAGGGTTGGAGGGGGGGGGGGTTATTCTCAATGAGACTCGGATCTCAGCGCCAGGTCTGAGCTGGATGGGCCGACACCGAATATACTGGGGGGGCCCAAAGTATTGGAGAACTCATCATTGTCTATCAATATATTGGGGTGAACATGGACCCAATGTTATGTGGCCCCAGAGCTGCCGTGGAACCCCCATAAACTGAACCCCACAAAGGCAGAGAGCAATGATTGAGTGATGACCCCCCCGGGGCCCCTTGGGGTTCAGCTCCATCTCACCTGACTAGGGCCTTGACAGTGGATCGGACCACGCTGGAGAGCAGGAATAGGGGGGTGACGAGGATGTGGAAGAGCGAGAGGGAGGCGAAGGCCACGGCCGGGGAGAACTGCTCTCGGTGCAACAGGTGAACATGGACCACGAACGTCTGAAGGGGAAACAGAACCAGAGACGGAATGGTCAGAGCAACAACTACCCATAACGCCATAGGTATCAATGTGTGTTGGTTCTGTAGGTACCGGCCCATTCCTCCCCCCTCGACCCAACACTTTCCCTCTCTCAGCTCTTTCCCCCGACCCCCAGAAATCCAATTTCCTCTCTCTCTCATCTCCTGTCACCTCCGCCTCGTCCTGCCCTGTCTCCTATTAATAGAGAGCCCCCCCCTCCCTGCACTGCCCCCCCCCTCCCTGCACTGCTCCCCCCCTCCCTGTACTGCTCCCCCCCCTCCCTGCACTGCTCCCCCCCTCCCTGCACTGCTCCCCCCCCCCCTGTACTGCTCCCCCCTGACTGAGCAATAAGAGGAGGAGGATGAGGAAGATGCAGATAAGAACAAAGCAGCACCGAGTCCAACGATTCCTCTGTCAGGGGCTTCTCTGATAAGCACCTCCCACAGCCCCCCCCCCAACCGCACTGCTCAGGGGGAGACAATTATGGGAGCAGGGTGGTCTGGCCCCCAGGTTATCTCCTCTCCCCCCATTTGTCTCTCTACTCCCCGAACCCCCTTTCCCTTCCCCTCTCTCCTTCTGTCTCTCATCCCCTCTCCTTTCCTTTTCTATTCCCCCCCCCAACTGTTTGGCCTTACTCCCCCCCCATCCTCCCTCTTCTCCCCCCTTCTATATTTCCCCTCTCCCCCCATTTGTCTCTCTACTCCCCGAACCCCCTTTCCCTTCCCCTCTCTCCTTCTGTCTCTCATCCCCTCTCCTTTCCTTTTCTATTCCCCCCCAACTGTTTGGCCTTACTCCCCCCCCCATCCTCCCTCTTCTCCCCCCTTCTATATTTCCCCTCTCCCCCCATTTGTCTCTCTACTCCCCGAACCCCCTTTCCCTTCCCCTCTCTCCTTCTGTCTCTCATCCCCTCTCCTTTCCTTTTCTATTCCCCCCCCCAACTGTTTGGCCTTACTCCCCCCCCCCATCCTCCCTCTTCTCCCCCTTCTATATTTCCCCTCTCCCCCCATTTGTCTCTCTACTCCCCGAACCCCCTTTCCCTTCCCTCTCTCCTTCTGTCTCTCATCCCCTCTCCTTTCCTTTTCTATTCCCCCCCCCCAACTGTTTGGCCTTACTCCCCCCCATCCTCCCTCTTCTCCCCCCTTCTATATTTCCCCTCTCCCCCCATTTGTCTCTCTACTCCCCGAACCCCCTTTCCCTTCCCTCTCTCCTTCTGTCTCTCATCCCCTCTCCTTTCCTTTTCTATTCCCCCCCCAACTGTTTGGCCTTACTCCCCCCCCATCCTCCCTCTTCTCCCCCCTTCTATATTTCCCCTCTCCCCCCATTTGTCTCTCTACTCCCCCGAACCCCCTTTCCCTTCCCCTCTCTCCTTCTGTCTCTCATCCCCTCTCCTTTCCTTTTCTATTCCCCCCCCCCCCCAAACTGTTTGGGCCTTACTCCCCCCCATCCTCCCTCTTCTCCCTCCTTCTATATTTCCCCTCTCCCCCCATTTGTCTCTCTACTCCCCGAACCCCCTTTCCCTTCCCCTCTCTCCTTCTGTCTCTCATCCCTCTCCTTTCCTTTTCTATTCCCCCCCCACAACTGTTTGGCCTTACTCCCCCCATCCTCCCTCTTCTCCCCCCTTCTATATTTCCCCTCTCCCCCCATTTGTCTCTCTATTCCCCGAACCCCCTTTCCCTTCCCCTCTCTCCTTCTGTCTCTCATCCCCTCTCCTTTCCTTTTCTATTGCCCCCCCCAACTGTTTGGCCTTACTCCCCCCCATCCTCCCTCTTCTCCCCCCTTCTATATTTCCCTCTCCCCCCATTTGTCTCTCTACTCCCCGAACCCCCTTTCCCTTCCCCTCTCTCCTTCTGTCTCTCATCCCCTCTCCTTTCCTTTTCTATTCCCCCCCCCAACTGTTTGGCCTTACTCCCCCCCATCCTCCCTCTTCTCCCCCCTTCTATATTTCCCCTCTCCCCCATTTGTCTCTCTACTCCCCGAACCCCCTTTCCCTTCTCTCTCCCCCCATTTGTCTCTCTACTCCCCGAACCCCCTTTCCCTTCTCTCTCCCATACTCTCTCAGGAGCAGAACAGATATAATGGGGTGACAGTTACATAGTTCATTTGGGTTATGGGGGGGCCTTGCTGGTTATTAACATAAAACAGAGTGAAAGTGTCACTTACAATAAGGACGGCTGCAATCGGTATGGCCGCATTCATAAAAACTGCAGAGAAAAGGAGAAAAGATGTTAGAAAATTGTATGTACCCGCGGCCTGTGTAGCAAATATACATTCTATCTCTCTGTGCCCTGAGAGGGGCAGGAAATAGTAACTATAGGGATTCCCCTGTACTAAGCACAATTCAGCAGGAACAGCCCCCTAAGTTTGCCCATAGCCTGTACAGAGAGATACCATAAAACTATGGCACATAGGGATTCCCCTGTACTAAGCACAATTCAGCAGGAACAGCCCCCTAAGTTTGCCCATAGCCTGTACAGAGAGATACCATAAAACTATGGCACATAGGGATTCCCCTGTACTAAGCACAATTCAGCAGGAACAGCCCCCTAAGTTTGCTCATAGCCTGTACAGAGAGATACCATAACCCTCCCTTATCCCCCCAATTACTGCAGTTGAGTCTGTTAAGGCCTCTCTAGCTATGAGGCTGTACCTGTCAGCACTACCCCTGAGTTACTGATATGAGGCTGCTCTGCAGTTTCCTGGGGGGGGGGGGCTCATTACACAGAGAGAATCCCGGCCATAAAGCAAGGAGGCAGCGAGGAGCAGTTGGATCAGTACAGGGAATACACACGAGACTGTATATCTCTCACCAATAAAGGAACTTGTTCTGCCCCCCCCCCCCCCCCAGGATGCCCCTTGTTGCCCAGACTGATACACAAAGGCCTCACGGGGGCCACAATTAACCCCTAAAGCAGTGATATTTATGCAGAGAGAGAGGTAGAGACACACAGGGGGGCACAGTCCTGACCCCTATAAAGATGGGTGGGTGTGAGGGTTGGGGTTCATTCATCGATTGGCATATAAATCAATGAGAGGTTCCTGGGGGGGGGGGATTGGGATATTTATGGGCCGTCCAGCCGAGGTCACATTATTATGGGAAGAATTTATTTCTAACCCAGAGGGTAACAAGGTTCCCTGTGTGTCAATGTCAAGTGCCCCCCCCCCCCCAAGAGGTAAATTGCCCCAAGGACAATCAATATGGCAGCGCTACAGTATATTCTGCTACATTGTCAGATATGGATCCGACTCCCAGGGGGGTCACGGCCACACGGCCACCAACCCACCCTCATTCTGCCCACACGGGGGCTTCTCTAAACCAACGTAACACCCGGGTATCTGCAACTCCCGGCCCGTAACCTGCTATGGCAACTCCCGGCACCCCTGCCCGTAACCTGCTATGGCAACTCCCGGCACCCCTGCCCATAACCTGCTATGGCAACTCCCGGCACCCCTGCCCGTAACCTGCAATGGCAACTCCCGGCACCCCTGCCCGTAACCTGCTATGGCAACTCCCAGCACCCCTGCCCGTAACCTGCAATGGCAACTCCCGGCACCCCTGCCCGTACCTGCTATGGCAACTCCCGGCACCCCCTGCCCGTAACCTGCAATGGCAACTCCCGGCACCCCTGCCCATAACCTGCTATGGCAACTCCCAGCACCCCTGCCCGTAACCTGCAATGGCAACTCCCGGCACCCCTGCCCGTAACCTGCTATGGCAACTCCCGGCACCCCTGCCCGTAACCTGCTATGGCAACTCCCGGCACCCCTGCCCGTAACCTGCTATGGCAACTCCCGGCACCCCTGCCCATAACCTGCTATGGCAACTCCCGGCACCGCTGCCCGTAACCTGCTATGCAACTCCCGGCACCCCTGCCCGTAACCTGCTATGGCAACTCCCGGCACCCCTGCCCGTAACCTGCTATGGCAACTCCCGGCACCCCTGCCCGTAACCTGCTATGGCAACTCCCGGCACCCCTGCCCGTAACCTGCTATGGCAACTCCCGGCACCCCTGTCTATAACCTGCTATGGCAACTCCCGGCACCCCTGCCCGTAACCTGCTATGGCAACTCCCGGCACCGATATAAACATATCCTTATATATAAATACTCTATGGTTGCCAGGGTTAAATAATCTTTCTGTAACTCGGGGTGTAACAATGGTATCTGCCCCTGGTACCCCTGGGGGGTTATTGCCTACGTCACATGATTAGATGTGTCGGTACCATGAGACCAGTAAATGAATGGGCCTAATGGAGCGTGCCCGGCGCTCTCACACAGCGGCCCATTTGGCACCAACACAATACCCCCATATCTGAGATATCTGCCCCCCCCGGGCATTATCTGCTAAATGAAGCAGCAGTCACACTTCCCAGTAACGAGATAAGGTTCTGCAGTTCTGACCCATTCAGCGGCTGCCGGGCAGCGGTATCAGTCACATGATGCACAGAATAAAGAGAATGAGCCCCCACTAGCCGCCAGCATTAAAGGGCAAGTTTACTATTTCTATAGTCTGGGTCAGTGAGAGGGAAACTACAGATATAAAACAATATGGGCCCCCCCTGGAATTTTTTATTCTGTTTTAGCCTTTGGGTTCTGCATTAGGGGAGTCAAACAAAGAAGAGCAACTGCAAGGCTGCTGATATTCCCCAGTAAGAGAGAAGCAGATGAGGCCGCTGGGTCCCCGGGGGCACAGACCGTGGGTGCAAATTGCCTCTCTATCGCCTGCCGGGGGAGGGGGGGGTGCTGCTCCCCCTGAGGTTTCCGCTCAGGATTCATTCACTTACTGGCAGAAAATTAGATTTTAGTGCAACTGAGCCGACTCATTCCGATCCAGCAACAAACGGGCATTTGGGCACAAGGATCCCTGGCACTCACACACTGGCACTCACACACTGGCACTCACACACTGGCACTCACACACTGGCACTCACACACTGGCACTCACACACTGGCACTCACACACTGGCACTCACACACTGGCACTCACACACTGGCACTCACAGTAGGGCAAGATGGAGACAGTAGGACAAGATGGAGACAGTAGGGCAAGATGGAGACAGTAGGGCAAGATGGAGACAGTAGGGCAAGATGGAGACAGTAGGGCAAGATGGGGACAGTAGGACAAGATGGAGACATTAGGATAAGACAGAGACAGTAGGGCAAGATGGGGACAGTAGGGCAAGATGGAGACAGTAGGGCAAGATGGAGACAGTAGGACAAGATGGAGACAGTAGGGCAAGATGGAGACAGTAGGGCAAGATGGAGACAGTAGGGCAAGATGGAGACAGTAGGGCAAGATGGAGACAGTAGGGCAAGATGGAGACAGTAGGACAAGATGGAGACATTAGGATAAGACAGAGACAGTAGGGCAAGATGGGGACAGTAGGGCAAGATGGAGACAGTAGGGCAAGATGGGGACAGTAGGCCAAAATGGAGACAGTAGGACAAGATGGAGACAGTAGGGCCCCATCTTGCCCTACTGTCCCCATCTTGCCCTACTGTCTCCATCTTGTTCTACTGTCCCCATCTTGCCCTACTGTCTCCATCTTGCCCTACTGTCCCCATCTTGCCCTACTGTCCCCATCTTGCCCTACTGTCCCCATCTTGCCCTACTGTCTCCATCTTGCCCTACTGTCCCCATCTTGCCCTACTGTCCCCATCTTGCCCTACTGTCTCCATCTTGCCCTACTGTCTCCATCTGTCCTACTGTCTCCCATCTTGCCCTACTGTCTCCATCTTGCCCTACTGTCTCCATCTTGCCCTACTGTCTCCATCTTGCCCTACTGTCCCCATCTTGCCCCTACTGTCCCCATCGTTGCCCCTACTTTCCCCACTTCCTACGTCGCCCATCTTGTCGCCCTACTGTCCCCATCTTGCCCTACTGTCCCCATCTTGCCCTACTGTCTCCATCTTGCCCTACTGTCCCCATCTTGCCCTACTGTCCGCCATCTTGCCCTACTGTCCCCATCTTGCCCTACTGTTCTCCATCTTGCCCTAACTGTCCCCATCTTGCCCTACTGTCTCCAATCTTGCCCTACTGTCTCCATCTTGCCCTACTGTCCCCATCTTGCCCTACTGGTCTCCATCTTGCCCTACTGTCTCCATCTTGTCCTACTGTCTCCATCTTGGCCCTACTGTCTCCATCTTGCCCTACTGTCTCCATCTTGCCCTACTGTCTCCATCTTGCCTAACTGTCTCCATCTTGCCCTACTGTCTCCAATCTTGCCCTACTGTCTCCATCTTGCCCTACTGTCTCCATCTTGCCCTAACTGTCTCATCTTGTCCTACTGTCCCCATCTTGCCCTACTGGTCTCCATCTTGCCCTACTGTCGCCCATCTTGCCCTACTGTCTCCATCTTGTCTACTGTCCCCATCTTGCCCTACTGTCTCCATCTTGCCTACTGTCCCCATCTTGCCCTACTGTCTCCATCTTGCCTAGCTGTCCCCAATCTTGCCCTACTGTCCCCATCTTGCCCTACTGTCTCCATCTTGTCCTACTGTCTCCATCTTGTCCTACTATACCTAGAATGTTCTCCTCTTTCTACGTACCACAGCTGCTTAATGGAGCTCTATAAGGTTTGGGACTGAGGAAACGTGGGTTTATTTGCACCACCCCAGTATCAAGTCCATAAGGAATGAATGTGGAGGTGCCATTTAGTTTACTGCCACTTAGCTAAGCAGGTCGGTACCTGTATAAACACAAAACCAAAGTATAATATATATCTCAGTATATATGGGGCAGAGGGACTCACTGGATATGGACGTGTAGAGGGCAAAGGCCTTGAGGCTGTTCATCTCCTTCTGGCGGGTCTCCTCCACGCTGCTATGGAATATGTGCTCCCACGAGTAGAGTTTCAGCAGCTTTATGCCCCGCAGCATCTCATTGGTCTTCTTCAGCCGCTCATTAGAATATTCCTGCAACAGATGTTTGAACTGTTTGTTGGTCTGTAGAACAGGAGCAACATTGTATAAATGGAGCCACGTGTCCGACAGCTCCTACTGGAACCGCTTCAACTTGGCCTCCAAATGGGAACTGACTCATAGGGTAGCCAAGCCGTAGCCAATCAGAGCGTTAGAGCACTCACAGGGTTAGACCAAGCCGTAGCCAATCAGAGCGTTAGAGCACTCACAGGGTTAGACCAAGCCGTAGCCAATCAGAGCGTTAGAGCACTCACAGGGTTACACAAAGCCGTAGCCAATCAGAGCGTTAGAGCACTCACAGGGTTAGACCAAGCCGTAGCCAATCAGAGCGTTAGAGCCCTCACAGGGTTACACCAAGCCGTAGCCAATCAGAGCGTTAGAGCACTCACAGGGTTAGACCAAGCCGTAGCCAATCAGAGCGTTAGAGCCCTCACAGGGTTACACCAAGCCGTAGCCAATCAGAGCGTTAGAGCACTCACAGGGTTACACCAAGCCGTAGCCAATCAGAGCGTTAGAGCACTCACAGGGTTACACCAAGCCGTATCCAATCAGAGCATTAGAGCACTCACAGGGTTACACAAAGCCGTAGCCAATCAGAGCATTAGAGCACTCACAGGGTTACACAAAGCCGTAGCCAATCAGAGCATTAGAGCACTCACAGGGTTACACAAAGCCGTAGCCAATCAGAGCATTAGAGCACTCACAGGGTTACACAAAGCCGTAGCCAATCAGAGCGTTAGAGCACTCACAGGGTTAGACCAAGTTGTAGCCAATCAGAGCGTTAGAGCACTCACAGGGTTAGACCAAGCTGTAGCCAATCAGAGTGTTAGAGCACTCAGAGGGTTAGACCAAGCCGTAGCCAATCAGAGCGTTAGAGCACTAATAGGGATACACCAAGCTGTAGCCAATCACAGGGCTAGACCCACATGGGGCCCAACACAGGCAAATAAAAGCCCATTCCCACTTGCCCTATGTACTGGAACCAGTACGGCTCCTGTGCATGTAAAATGCCCTGAGAGGTGAAGTTGCCCTTTATCCCAGAGGCAATTAACGCCCCGGGGGGGGCAATATTCCGGGATTAGAGCAGATTTATTTGGAACGAGCGGAGAATATTCCGTGTTAATGAACTGGCGACGTGCGAATTATTGAATTAAACTGCCCCCCCCCCCCATTGCTTCTGGTTATTACTGCAGTGCAGAGGGGGGTAGAATTAAACTGCCCCCCCCCATTGCTTCTGGTTATTACTGCAGTGCAGAGGGGGGTAGAATTAAACTGCCCCCCCCCCCCATTGCTTCTGGTTATTACTGCAGTGCAGAGGGGGGTAGAATTAAACTGCCCCCCCCCCCATTGCTTCTGGTTATTACTGCAGTGCAGAGGGTGGTAGAAATTAAACTGCCCCCCCCCCCCCCCATTGCTTCTGGTTATTACTGCAGTGCAGAGGGGGGTAGAATTAAACTGCCCCCCCCCATTGCTTCTGGTTATTACTGCAGTGCAGAGGGGGGTAGAATTAAACTGCCCCCCCCCCCCATTGCTTCTGGTTATTACTGCAGTGCAGAGGGGGGTAGAATTAAACTGCCCCCCCCCCCCATTGCTTCTGGTTATTACTGCAGTGCAGAGGGGGGTAGAATTAAACTGCCCCCCCCCCCATTGCTTCTGGTTATTACTGCAGTGCAGAGGGGGTGTAGAATTAAACTGACCCCCCCCCATTGCTTCTGGTTATTACTGCAGTGCAGAGGGGGGTAGAATTAAACTGCCCCCCCCCCCATTGCTTCTGGTTATTACTGCAGTGCAGAGGGGGGTAGAATTAAACTGCCCCCCCCCATTGCTTCTGGTTATTACTGCAGTGCAGAGGGGGGTAGAATTAAACTGCCCCCCCCCCATTGCTTCTGGTTATTACTGCAGTGCAGAGGGGGGTAGAATTAAACTGCCCCCCCCATTGCTTCTGGTTATTACTGCAGTGCAGAGGGGGGTAGAATTAAACTGCCCCCCCCCCCATTGCTTCTGGTTATTACTGCAGTGCAGAGGGGGGTAGAATTAAACTGCCCCCCCCCATTGCTTCTGGTTATTACTGCAGTGCAGAGGGGGGTAGAATTAAACTGCCCCCCCCATTGCTTCTGGTTATTACTGCAGTGCAGGGGGGGGTAGAATTAAACTGCCCCCCCGTGGCCCCTATATAATGAATCCCCTGCCATGGAATGTACATTGGGGTATAAATACTCACGGGGCACTGGGGGGCCTTCTAGTTGGTAAATGTGCCCCCCACGGATATATATGCTGCCCCGGGAAAGGGTAACTTAACCCCATGCCCTCAGGGCCCCACGTTACCCCCATCCCTGCCCCATACTCACCAAGGTGCTGCGCTGGGCCTGCGAGAGCTTGGTAGCCACAAAGTACTGGATGGGGGCCAGGACGATAATGACGACGGCCCCAATTAAGGCGCTGATTCCCAGTATGTAGTACAGGAGAATGACCCCCACTATGATCTAAAGGCAGGAAGAGGAAACAGAAGTCATGTGACCATTCTACCTGCCCCCCAGTTATGCCCCTCACACCTGCCCCTTGGCCAGCACAATCTTCAGTTGCCCATATCCTAGAAAAGAGGGAAATAATTGGACTCAGTTGCCCCTGGGTACCCTGAATACAGCACTCTGGGGGGGGGGGATTGGGGGCTTCTCCAGGGTCAGACTGGGCCACCGAGACAGACGCGTTAAACTTACGCACACTCAGGGGAGGACGTCAGGTGGGCGGACCCTGCAGGGGGTTAGGGAGGCTCAGCGGGGGGGTTAGGTGCAGGGGGCGTGGCCAGTGGGGCACCTGCAGAGGGTTAGGGAGGCCTCAGCGGGGCCCCTGCGGAGGAGGGGTTAGGTGTGGGGGGTGTGGCACCTGCAGGGGGTTAGGGAGGCTAAGTGGGGGGGGGGTTAGGTGCGGGGGGCGTGCCCGGTGGGGCACCTGCAGGGGGCGTGGCCAGTGGGGCACCTGCAGGGGGTTAGGGAGGCTCAGCGGGGGGGGGGGGTTAGGTGTGGGGGGCGTGGCCGGTGGGGCACCCACCTGCAGGGGGTTAGGGAGGCTCAGCGGGGGGGGGGTTAGGTGTGGGGGGCGTGGCCGGTGGGGCACCTGCAGGGGGTTAGGGAGGCTCAGCGGGGGGGGGGGTTAGGTGTGGGGGGCGTGGCCGGTGGGGCACCTGCAGGGGGTTAGGGAGGCTCAGCGGGGGGGGGGGGTTAGGTGCGGGGGGCATGGCCATTGGGGCACCTGCAGGGGGTTAGGGAGGCTCAGCGGGGGGGGGGGGGGTTAGGTGCGGGGGGCATGGCCATTGGGGCACCTGCAGGGGGTTAGGGAGGCTCAGCGGGGGGGGGGTTAGGTGCGGGGGGCATGGCCATTGGGGCACCTGCAGGGGGTTAGGGAGGCTCAGCGGGGCCCCTGCAGGTGGATTAAGGGGTTAGGTGTGGGGGACATGGACAGCGGGGGCACCTGTAGGGCCCTGCACCCCCCAGTCTGACCATGGGCTTCTCAGTGTAATATTTCCCCTTGCCCCCTAATCCTTCTCTATCCCCCTCTTCTCAGGAGTTGGTACCTTCCCTGCTGCCCCTCTAGAGACTGTAGTGGAACCAGCCTGGTCGGGCTCCATTCATTGGTCCGTTCCTTGCTGCAGTCTCAGGGGGCAAACAGCTGGCAGTGGGGGGCTCTTACTGAGTCTCTGCAGGACTCTGAGCAGCCTGTTGCCCCCAGTCAGGGCAGGTTGGCCTTACCTGCACCGGCATCGCCCACAGGTTGGGGCACAAGAAGAAGAACCACATGAGCTGATTTGTGTCGATGGCCACCAAGTTACAGATCTGCCCCGAACTCATCTCCCCCATAGACATGTTAGAGGTGGAGAGGTGCATGATCTTGTTGTAGATCTTGGTCTGCGGAGAGACATCATCATCATCATCATCAGTATTATTATTATTATTATTATTATTATTATTATTAGGCACATAGGCTGCAGCCCCACAGTATGGCAGCTCCCGGCCTGGGGGGGGGGGGAATGCTCTGGGCTCATCATTAGATACATACCATCCCTATTTATGAGAAAACTAATGGAACAGGACCGGCTAATAAATATTTCATGTTCCCAATTTCTATGTAAATGGAAATAATCTTATTTACAGCTGATTTGTGTCCTCGGGGGGGGGGGGGAGCGGGGGATTAAACCATGAAATGAATAAATAGAAAACAAAGACCAATTGCAAAGCTGTCGGTGTCTCTGCAGAGAAATAAAGGTTTATATAAAGTTCTGCTTCGCATCCCAAATGTTCCTGCTGAACCCGACGGCGCCAGTGACTTGTCCCATTAATCCTCTTAAATGAAATTCCACATCAGGTGTGAAAATGCCCCCTAATCCCAACTGTCAGCTCTTTATCCATTTAGCATTCATGGAGCCCTGTAATGAGACTGGGGCTGAACTGAGCTTGGGGGGGGGGAGGAAAGGGGATCTCACCATCAGCATAGGAAGGGGTTCCTTACTGTAAGGGCAGTCAGGTTATGGGGTTCCCTACCCAGAGAGGGGGAATGAGTGATACATTGGGGGGGGGGGGAGGAAAGGGGATCTCACCATCAGCATAGGAAGGGGTTCCTTACTGTAAGGGCAGTCAGGTTATGGGGTTCCCTACCCAGAGAGGGGGAATGAGTGATACATTGGGGGTGGGGAGGAAAGGAGATCTCACCATCAGCATAGGAAGGGGTTCCTTACTGTAAGGGCAGTCAGGTTATGGGGTTCCCTACCCAGAGAGGGGGAATGAGTGATACATTGGGGGTGGGGAGGAAAGGGGATCTCACCATCAGCATAGGAAGGGGTTCCTTACTGTAAAGGTGGCCATACACGTGGCGATCCGACGATGTTTCGTGCGACCATCGGTCGCACGAAACATCGTAAGATCCGCCACACACCATTCAGGACTGAATCGGCAGGTAAGGAGAAACAATAGGATTTCTACCTCCTTCTGCCGATTCAGCTCTGAAGGGAGAATTTTGGTCAGGCGCCTTCTATGGCGCCCGATCAAAATTTTCAAACTTGTCCGATCGGCGAGTCGTCCGATATCGGCAGCTTCCTGCGATATCGGTCGACTCGCCGACATGCCATACACGCACCGATTATCGTACGAAACGAGGTTTCGTACGATAATATCGGTGCGTGTATGGCCACCTTAAGGGCAGTCAGGTTATGGGGTTCCCTACCCAGAGAGGGGGAATGAGTGATACATTGGGGGTGGGGAGGAAAGGGGATCTCACCATCAGCATAGGAAGGGGTTCCTTACTGTAAGGGCAGTCAGGTTATGGGGTTCTCTACCAAGAGAGGGGGAATGAGTGATACATTGGGGGGGGAGGAAAGGGGATCTCCCCATCAGCATAGGAAGGGGCTCCTTACTGTAAGGGCAGTCAGGTTATGGGGTTCCCTACCCAGAGAGGGGGAATGAGTGATACATTGGGGGTGGGGAGGAAAGGGGATCTCACCATCAGCATAGGAAGGGGTTCCTTACTGTAAGGGCAGTCAGGTTATGGGGTTCCCTACCAAGAGAGGGGGAATGAGTGATACATTGGGGGGGGAGGAAAGGGGATCTCCCCATCAGCATAGGAAGGGGCTCCTTACTGTAAGGGCAGTCAGGTTATGGGGTTCCCTACCCAGAGAGGGGGAATGAGTGATACATTGGGGGTGGGGAGGAAAGGGGATCTCACCATCAGCATAGGAAGGGGTTCCTTACTGTAAGGGCAGTCAGGTTATGGGATTCCCTACCCAGAGAGGGGGAATGAGTGATACATTGGGGGTGGGGAGGAAAGGGGATCTCACCATCAGCATAGGAAGGGGTTCCTTACTGTAAGGGCAGTCAGGTTATGGGGTTCCCTACCAAGAGAGGGGGAATGAGTGATACATTGGGGGTGGGGAGGAAAGGGGATCTCACCATCAGCATAGGAAGGGGTTCAGTTAATGGCAGAGAGGGGGGATGATGGGTTCCTCAGTAGGATGTTGGCCAGTTGGCCGGCCGGTGAGGGGTTCAGATGAAGGATAAGGCAGTGGATATTGGATCAGTACCTCATTGCCCGGCAGTGTCTCTAGGCCGGGGGGGGGGGCGGTGGGCTCGGGGGCAGCTGTTACTATAGGGGTGAGTGCACACGAGAGCACAATGCACAGTGTTTATGGGATACAGAGAGCAAACATGGGAGTCTCGCACGAGAGCGTTGCCGGGCAGCAGAGTCACAGAGAGAGAGTCACGGGGGGAGACACGGGGGGAGACACGGGGGGGGGGAGACACGGGGGGGGAGAGAAATGAGTTGTTTGTGGCAATTTACTGTTTACAGGGAAACCCTTTTGAAATAAAAGTGGTATAAAGGTGATACCTTATTGGCTAGATACCCATAGCTTCCAGAACATTCTAGTTCCTTTCTCAAGCTGATTACCTAACGGTCACCCTGTAAACATTTCTGACTGGCTAACACGGTACCTCACCTTCTGCTTGCAAGGCATGCTGGGAGCTGTAGTGCAAATCTGATATATCAGCCCTTAATTTATAGTGTAATGAACCTGATATAAATATCCCTTGGGCACCAGTTACTAATGGGGGCACCAGTTACTAATGGGGGCGCCAGTTACTAATGGGGGCACCAGTTACTAATGGGGGTGCCAGTTACTAATGGGGGCACCAGTTACTAATGGGGGTGCCAGTTACTAATGGGGGTGCCAGTTACTAATGGGGGCACCAGTTACTAATGGGGTGCCAGTTACTAATGGGGGTGCCAGTTACTAATGGGGGCACCAGTTACTAATGGGGTGCCAGTTACTAATGGGGGTGCCAGTTACTAATGGGGGCGCCAGTTACTAATGGGGGCACCAGTTACTAATGGGGTGCCAGTTACTAATGGGGGTGCCAGTTACTAATGGGGGTGCCAGTTACTAATGGGGTGCCAGCTACTAATGGGGTGCCAGTTACTAATGGGGGTGCCAGTTACTAATGGGGGCACCAGTTACTAATGGGGGTGCCAGTTAATAATGGGGGTGCCAGTGACTAATGGGGGCGCCAGTTACTAATGGGGTGCCAGCTACTAATGGGGTGCCAGTTACTAATGGGGGTGCCAGTTACTAATAGGACGCCAGTTACTGATGGGGGCACCAGTTACTAATGGGGGTGCCAGTGACTAATGGGGTGCCAGTGACTAATGGGGGCGCCAGTTACTTATGGGGTGCCAGTGACTAATGGGGGTGCCAGTGACTAATGGGGTGCCAGTTACTAATGGGGGTGCCAGTGACTAATGGGGTGCCATTTACTAATGGGGGTGCCAGTGACTAATGGGGTGCCAGTTACTAATGGGGGTGCCAGTGACTAACCTGGGCACAACTGGCTTGGCATTCCCACAATGCAACGCTTCCCTACCTGAATGGCCCCGCGCAGGTTGATGCCCGTCTCGATGGCCACATAGTACGAGGCCTGCAGGAAGCTTCTCTGCAGGAGGAGAGCGAAGAAGAGCAGCACGGCCAGGACGTAGGCGTTGGCCAGAAACTCTTGGGAGGAAATGAAGAAAACGCCGAGGAAAATCGGCTGCAAAACAGAGAGAAAACGCCCAAATGAGATGCCCAGTGGGCGGGGACATGGCCCAGCAGCTTTAAAACCCGCCCCCGAGGATCTGCTGGGAGGTTCTGTTACCTACAGCTCCGCCCAAGAGGCTCTGGGTTTAAGAAGAATCAGCACCAAATCAATCCGTGTCCCACCCCCCTCTGTGCTGGGTTCCCTGTGATACCTATGGGGGCAGCAGGACCCCCCGGGGCACCAAGTAACTGAGTCAGGACATGGGAGGCTGAATTGGGCCCCGCGTGAGGCCTCACTGGGTGCATCGGTTCTGATCCAGTTTAGCTGCTGTCCCTGTGAGTTATAACCTGGGGGAGGCAATGACTTCTGGGATACCTGCCTGGCACACACTGTAAGAGCCAATCCAATCCAATCAGTCACCTGAAGCCCCACCCCCTGGCTACTGGGCCAATGGTTGGATCCATGAAGGCTCCGGGCTATAAGATTAGAAATTGTATTGAATTAATGGGATGGAATTATTGTTGCCCCATTCCTCGGTGCTAATGGAACTAATCTCAGGTGCAGGGGCAATTACTGTGCAGGGGCAATTACTGGGGGCAGATCCAGACTGTACCTACCGACCCCCCCGCTGACTCAGCACGACCCCATTAACCATTATCCCAGACTCACAGTGTTTGCTCTGCCCATTAATCACTGGGCTCGGGGCCCCTGTTGATAAGAAATCTGATTGGCTGATAGCGAGGAGCCCCCAGCCGGTTCCATCTGGCCCATCTGTTACAGGGAGATAATGGGGCAGAACAACAGAACCTTATCTCTGTGAGTGCAGGGAAAGGGCCACTTAGGGTTAAGGTGCTCAGCGCTCGGGTTAATAAGAGATCTGATTGGATGATGCGCCGGTAGCCAAGATACTCACTGTGGGCCCCATCTGCCCCTTCCTAGAAACCAATCTGTCAATCACAGAGTTAAAGGCACAGTCCCACAATCCCTCAGCCTGAGAGGGGACATGCGTGCACCATTGGCCCCCGGGTCTCATGCACCATTGGCCCCCGGGTCTTCTGCACCATTGGCCCCCGGGTCTCATGCACCATTGGCCCCCAGGTCTCATGCACCATTGGCCCCCGGGTCTCATGCACCATTGGCCCCCGGGTCTCATGCACCATTTGGCCCCCGGGTCTCATGCACCATTGGCCCCGGTCTCATGCACCATTGGCCCCGGGTCTCATGCACCATTGGCCCCCGGGTCTCATGCACCATGGCCCCCGGGTCTCATGCACCATTGGCCCCCGGGTCTCATGCACCATTGGCCCCCGGGTCTCATGCACCATTGGCCCCCGGGTCTCATGCACCATTGGCCCCCGGGTCTCATGCACCATTGGCCCCCGGGTCTCATGCACCATTGGCCCCCGGGTCTCATGCACCATTGGCCCCCGGGTCTCATGCACCATTGGCCCCCGGGTCTCATGCACCATTGGCTCTCACAAGGGGCCCCAGGGAAGGGGGCAGTATATATATCGCTGGGGCAGTAATTACCCCAAACATCAGCCAAATAAAGTGGCCCCCACTCATTGGTTCTGGTGCTGATAAAGTGTCCAATTATCTCTCCCGCTGTGGGGAAGAGTCGCTGAGATTGGATATCGATCTGTGTGATAAACCAGGGGCCCCCAGTGGCTAAGCCCCCCCCCCCATGATATCAATGCATTTGGCCGGAGGGGGAGACATCAGGGTGTGAGTTCCCTGCACTGACGCTTATTTGTACGTAATGTAACCATTCCCCATAGACTGTAACCGAACAGCGCCCCCTAGTGCTCTATAGCACAGGAAATCCAGAAGCTCAGGGATCGATCAGGGCTTATAGTTACTAAACTACATTTCCCAGCATTCTCAGCCCCAATGCTCCCTCCGGCCTCTGTCACTCAGATCACTTCCCCCCTGAATTGGGGATACTCAGGGGCCCCCCAGGTGAAACTCATTTAGTTGCGCCCTAGAGTGAGGCTGCTGCCTCCATGGAGATTCAGATTTACCCCCCCCCCAGGGCACTAGCCAGTAGCATCCCAAGGGTTGGCACTAAGCGTGTAGGAACCAAGGGAGTAACTGCCCCCGGGCAGGGCACTAGCCAGTAGCATCCCAAGGGTTGGCACTAAGCGTGTAGGAACCAAGGGAGTAACTGCCCCCGGGCAGGGCACTACCCAGTAGCATCCCAAGGGCTGGCACTAAGTGTGTAGGTACCAAGGGAGTAACTGCCCCCCCCAGGGCACTAGCCAATAGCATCCCAAGGGTTGGCACTAAGCGTGTAGGTACCAAGGGAGTAACTGCCCCCCCCCAGGGCACTAGCCAGTAGCATCCCAAGGGTTGGAACTAAGCATGTAGGTACCAAGGGAGTAACTGCCCCCGGGCAGGGCACTACCCAGTAGCATCCCAAGGGTTGGCACTAAGCGTGTAGGTACCAAGGGAGTAACTGCCCCCGGGCAGGGCACTACCCAGTAGCATCCCAAGGGTTGGCACTAAGCGTGTAGGAACCAAGGGAGTAACTGCCCCCGGGCAGGGCACAGTGCCAGTCAGTAGGGGTTACCTGTGGGTGGAAGGTCTTGTTCTCCTGGCTCAGGTGATGGACAATCCCAGAGATACAGAGGGGCCCCGCGAACCCCAACATGTCGGCCATGATGCGGAAGATGCTGCTCAGGATGAGGGGTCTCCCGAACGCCTGGCACAGGGCAAACCAGATGGACTTGGGCCCCGCCGGGCACGGGGAGCTCTTGCTCTGTGAGGGGCACAAAGGATTCTGGGTAAGAAAGAGGGTTAGGTCATGTAACAATAAGGCTACAGTCATGCAGGGTCCAGCAGGAACAGCCTGTGGCAATCTGGCTCTGTACTGGGGAGCCAAATATCTGATCCCCCCCCCCGCTCTGCCTTAGAGGGTCTCTCTGTGGTATCATTCCCACACTCCCCGCACCCCGGTATCATTCCCACACTCCCCGCACCCCGGTATCATTCCCACACTCCCCGCACCCCGGTATCATTCCCACACTCCCCGCACCCCGGTATCGTTCCCACACTCCCCGCACCCCCGGTATCGTCCCACACTCCCCGCGCCCCGGTATCATTCCCACACTCCCGCGCCCCGGTATCATTCCCACACTCCCCGCACCCCGGTATCCTTCCCACACTCCCCGCACCCCGGTATCATTCCCACACTCCCCGCACCCCGGTATCATTCCCACACTCCCCGCACCCCGGTATTATTCCCACACTCCCCGCACCCCGGTATCATTCCCACACTCCCCGCACCCCGGTATCATTTCCCACACTCCCCGCACCCCGGTATCATTCCCACACTCCCCGCACCCCGGTATCCTTCCCACACTCCCCGCCACCCCGGTATCCTTCCCACACTCCCCGCACCCCGGTATCATTCCCACACTCCCGCCACCCCGGTATCCTTCCCACACTCCCGCACCCCGGTATCATTCCCACACTCCCCGCACCCCGGTATCCTTCCCACACTCCCGGCACCCCGGTATCGTTCCCACACTCCCCGCACCCCGGTATTATTCCCACACTCCCCGCACCCCGGTATCATTCCCACACTCCCCGCACCCCGGTATCATTCCCACACTCCCCGCACCCCGGTATCATTCCCACACTCCCCGCACCCCGGTATTATTCCCACACTCCCCGCACCCCGGTATCCTTCCCACACTCCCCGCACCCCGGTATTATTCCCCACACTCCCCGCACCCCGGTATCCCCCACACTCCCCGCACCCGGTATTATTCCCACACTCCCCGCACCCCGGTATTATTCCCACACTCCCTGCACCCCGGTATCATTCCCACACTCCCCGCACCCCGGTATTATTCCCACACTCCCTGCACCCCGGTATCATTCCCACACTCCCCGCACCCCGGTATCATTCCCACACTCCCCGCACCCCGGTATTATTCCCACACTCCCTGCACCCCGGTATTATTCCCACACTCCCCGCACCCCGGTATCCTTCCCACACTCCCCGCACCCGGGTATTATTCCCACACTCCCCGCACCCCGGTATTATTCCCACACTCCCCGCACCCCGGTATCATTCCCACACTCCCTGCACCCCGGTATCATTCCCACACTCCCTGCACCCCGGGGAGAATATTTCCCTTAATTAGACCCCAGACTGACAGAATGACCCGACTCCCAAACCCAAACTGCCAGTTCCGACTGCCGAACACAAAGGGGGAACATTTGGGGAATTATACAAATAAATAAATAGATTGTCTCTGCAGTAACACAAATAAACCAATAAGGCGGAGGCTCCGGGTCACTCCAATAATAATCACTGGGAGCTGAACTGTAACTAAATACACTGAGAGCCGAGACCCCCCCAGTACTGAGAGCGAGGGTCCCGCCCCCAAATGTGCAGCTCTACCAGGTTCAGTCTATACATCCTGCAGCTCCATTATTCTTAGCCCCCGCCCCAAGCCTTAGCCCCCAGTCTTAGGCCCCGCTCCCAGCCTTAGGCCCCCAGACTTAGGCCCCCAGTCTTAGGCCCCGCTCCCAGCCTTAGGCCCCCAGACTTAGGCCCCCAGTCTTAGGCCCCACTCACAGCCTTAGGCGCCCAGACTTAGGCCCCCAGTCTTAGGCCCCACTCACAGCCTTAGGTGCCCAGACTTAGGCCCCCAGTCTTAGGCCCCACTCCCAGCCTTAGCCCCCAGTCTTAGTCCCTACTCCCAGTCTTAGTCCCCACTTTAGGCCCCACTCCCAGTCTTAGTCCCCACTTTAGGCCCCACTCCCAGTCTTAGTCCCCCAGTCTTAGTCCCTACTCCCAGTCTTAGTCCCCCAGTCTTAGTCCCTACTCCCAGTCTTAGTCCCCCAGTCTTAGTCCCTACTCCCAGTCTTAGTCCCCCAGTCTTAGTCCCTACTCCCAGTTTTAGTCCCTACTCCCAGTCTTAGTCCCTACTCCCAGTCTTAGTCCCTACTCCCAGTCTTAGTCCCTACTCCCAGTCTTAGTCCCTACTCCCAGTCTTAGTCCCTACTCCCAGTCTTAGTCCCCACTTTAGGCCCCGCTCACAGTCTTAGGCCCCACTCCCAGCCTTAGTCCCCACTCACCTTCTGGGAGTGGAAGGCCTTGTTGAGGAGCAGGTAGTTGGTGACGGCTCTCATGGCGATGGGCAGTTTCCCAATTGCTTTCAGGTCGATGGGCTTCTTGTGGGCAGTTTTAATGAACGTGTTCATCCACCAATAGGTTCCCTTGGAGAGGAGATTAACGAACGGCTGGAGGAACCGAACCCCCAAATCCTGCAGGTCCTCCGGGGGCTTCACCTCTTTGGGGCATTTATAGAAGACATATCTCTGGAACAACAGCCCCGGCGTAAAGGGCAAGTTAGAAACAGTAGTTTGAAATATAAAGAAAGGAGGGGGGGGGGTCCTAATAGCAAGTAATTCAGGTTTAAAGGATAAGTTAAAGTAATGAAAAACACTCTTCCCCCTATCCCTTCTGTCTCTCACCCCCCCCCAACTGTTTGGCCTTACTCCCCCCCATCCTCCCTCTTCTCCCCCCTTCTATATTTCCCCTCTCCCCCCATTTGTCTCTCTACTCCCCGAACCCCCTTTCCCTTCCCCTCTCTCCTTCTGTCTCTCATCCCCTCTCCTTTCCTTTTCTATTCCCCCCCCAACTGTTTGGCCTTACTCCCCCCCATCCTCCCTCTTCTCTCCCCTTCTATATTTCCCCTCTCCCCCCATTTGTCTCTCTACTCCCCGAACCCCCTTTCCCTTCCCCTCTCTCCTTCTGTCTCTCATCCCCTCTCCTTTCCTTTTCTATTCCCCCCCCCCAACTGTTTGGCCTTACTCCCCCCCATCCTCCCTCTTCTCCCCCTTCTATATTTCCCCTCTCCCCCATTTGTCTCTCTACTCCCCGAACCCCCTTTCCCATCTCCTCTCCAGCCATACTGGAAGGGAATATATATGACACGGGGGGGGGGGGCAGGTAATTGGGTGCCAGGGGGTAACAGCTGGGGAACGGGCACATAGTCACGTAATTAATAATCCAAGCAAATCAGGGAGACACTAATCTGCCCCCCCCCCCGGGCTGAGTTCCTTGGCACAAACCGTAGGGAGGGGCCCTGATACCAATATCGGAGGTGTTTGTTACACGACTTGGCGTCTCACATTCCCCCCCCAGTCACACAGATGTCAGACAATCAGCTCCGTCCTGTGCGGCCCCCCAACCCCCCCAGTCTGTAACCTGCATCCCATTTCCCTATCTCCCCTCAAGTGACATTATTATTTTATATTTATATGGCCCTGTCCCTGCCCCAGTGAGCTTACAATCTAAGGTCCCTATCCCATTCCCATCAGTCCCTGCCCCAGTGAGCTTACAATCTAAGGTCCCTATCCCATTCCCATCAGCCCCTGCCCCAGTGAGCTTACAATCTAAGGCCCCTATCCCATTCCCATCAGTCCCTGCCCCAGTGAGCTTACACTCTAAGGTCCCTATCCCATTCCCATCAGCCCCTGCCCCAGTGAGCTTACAATCTAAGGTCCCTATCCCATTCCCATCAGCCCCTGCCCCAGTGAGCTTACAATCTAATGTCCCTATCCCATTCCCATCAGTCCCTGCCCCAGTGAGCTTACAATCTAAGGTCCCTATCCCATTCCCATCAGCCCCTGCCCCAGTGAGCTTACAATCTAAGGTCCCTATCCCATTCCCATCAGCCCCTGCCCCAGTGAGCTTACAATCTAAGGTCCCTATCCCATTCCCCATCAGTCCCTGCCCCAGTGAGCTTACACTTTAAGGTCCCTATCCCATTCCCATCAGTCCCTGCCCCAGTGAGCTTACAATCTAAGGTCCCTATCCCATTCCCATCAGTCCCTGCCCAGTGAGCTTACATCTAAGGTCCCTATCCCATTCCCATCAGTCCCTGCCCCAGTGAGCTTACACTCTAAGGTTCCTATCCCATTCCCATCAGCCCCTGCCCCAGTGAGCTTACAATCTAAGGTCCCTATCCCATTCCCATCAGCCCCTGCCCCAGTGAGCTTACAATCTAAGGTCCCTATCCCATTCCCATCAGCCCCTGCCCCAGTGAGCTTACAATCTAAGGTCCCTATCCCATTCCCATCAGCCCCTGCCCCAGTGAGCTTACAATCTAAGGTCCCTATCCCATTCCCATCAGCCCCTGCCCCAGTGAGCTTACAATCTAAGGTCCCTATCACATTCCCATCATTCCCTGCCCCAGTGAGCTTACAATCTAAGGTCCCTATCACATTCCCATCATTCCCTGCCCCAGTGAGCTTACAATCTAAGGTCCCTATCACACACAGCCCTATCCCATACGTCAGTGCACTGATTGTGCCCCTGGATCAGACACTGGCACTCAGTTACCCGGGATAGTGCCACTGATACCCCAGACAAGATGCACAATGTGCCCCAAGGGGCAGTGACAGCCAATCCCCAGCTACTTGCCGGATCTCATTTCAGGGGCAGAGACCGTTACCAACTGAGCCGCATTGTATTACAGTCATGTGACCAATGTCTCTGCTGCTGCCCGTAGAGCAGTTAGAATTGCTCTGAGTACAAATGGCTGCAACCGTATCCTGAGTGCCGAGTATCCTCAGTAATACCCCCCCCCCCCAGCACCTAATGGCACTTAGTGACGCCCGGGGGAACCTGATCCTGTAGGTTCTACTCTGTAGTTTCTCTCCTCCTCGTCCTTTCCCTTCATTCTCTCCTTCTGTCCTTCCTCCATCCCCTCTGAATCCTATTCCCCCTCCTTCCACTCTTGCCCCTATTCCCCCTGCTTCTACTCTTGCCCCTATTCCCCCTCCTTCTACTCTTGCCCCTATTCCCCCTCCTTCTACTCTTGCCCCTATTCCCCCTCCTTCTACTCTTGCCCCTATTCCCCCTCCTTCTACTCTTGCCCCTATTCCCCCTCCTTCTCCTTCTACTCTTGCCCCTATTCCCCCTCCTTCTCTTGCCCCTATTCCTCCTCCTTCTCCTTCTACTCTTGCCCCTATTCCCCCTCCTTCTCCTTCTACTCTTGCCCCTATTCCCCTCCTTCTCCTTCTTCTCTTGCCCCTATTCCCCCTCCTTCTCCTTCTACTCTTGCCCCTATTCCCCCTCCTTCTCCTTCTTCTCTTGCCCCTATTCCCCCTCCTTCTCCTTCTACTCTTGCCCCTATTCCCCCTCCTGCTCTTGCCCCTATTCCCCCTCCTTCTACTCTTGCCCCTATTCCCCCTCCTTCTCCTTCTCCACTTGCCCCTATTCCCCCTCCTTCTCCTTCTTCTCTTGCCCCTATTCCCCCTCCTTCTCTTGCCCCATTATACTGCCCCACCCTGTCAGTCATGGTTATCGTCTCTCCCGTTACCTTGTTTCTAATTGCCCAGTTTATCATTTCTTACCCCTTTGTCCCCTGACCCGCCCTCACTGGAGCTCTCCCTATTGGCTGCTGTCTGTTTTGTTCATTCTTTCCCTTTTGTCCCAACCAGGCCACCATTGGGGGGGGCAGGACTCTTGCCTGGAGCCGAGTGGATACATGGAGCCAATTTTCCACATAGGAGGTGGGGCTTCCTGTCAAATGGGCAGGGTTCAGGCAGATCAGGGGTGGGGCTTGGGTGGGTTTGGGTGTATGGGGCCCCCCTAGTTTATACATGGCAGCCCCCCCATGTTTATAAATACTGAGTCGTTATTGGAAGTGACACCTGGGAGGAAGGGGCAGAAGAGGAGCATTAGAGGGAGACTTACCCTTACCCGGATGACGTTTATCTCCACAGCCAATAACATCCCGTAGAATATGGCGAGGAGCCCCGTCAGGCAGAAGCGGAGCTGCAGGAACCCAACGCCGTTATCACAGAACTTGACGAACTTGATGGTTTTGGTGATGAAGGCCAAGGTCCAATATACTAGCAGGGCTGGGCGGGGGCAGAGGGGCAGGAGAGAGAGGGGCGGGGGCAGGGGGCAGGAGAGAGAGGGGCGGGGGAGAGAGGGGCAGGGGCAGGGGGGAGAGGGGCAGGGGAGAGAGGGGCGGGGGCAGAGGGGCAGGAGAGAGAGGGGCGGGGGAGAGAGGGGCGGGGCAGGGGGAGAGGGGCAGGAGAGAGAGGGGCGGGGCAGGGGGCAGGAGAGAGAGGGGCGGGGGAGAGAGGGGCGGGGGCAGGGGGGAGAGGGGCAGGAGAGAGAGGGGCGGGGGCAGAGGGGCAGGAGAGAGAGGGGCGGGGGAGAGAGGGGCGGGGGCAGGGGGAGAGGGGCGGGGGCAGAGGGGCAGGAGAGAGAGGGGCGGGGCAGGGGGGAGAGGGGCAGGGGAGAGAGGGGTGGGGGGGATAGGGGGAGAGGAAGAGAGGGCGGGGGGATAGGGGGAGAGAGAGAGGGGCAGGGGGGGGAGAGGAGAGAGGGGCGGGGGATAGGGGGAGAGGAGAGAGGGGCGGGGGGATAGGGGAGAGGAGAGAGGGGGATAGGAGGGAGAGAGAGAGGGGCGGGGGGATAGGGGGAGAGGAGAAGAGGATAGGGGAGAGAGAGAGGGCGGGGGGGATAGGGGGAGAGGAGAGAGGGCGGGGGGATAGGGGAGAGGAGAGAGGACGGGGGATAGGGGGAGGAGAGAGAGGGGCGGGGGGAGATAGGGGGAGAGGAGAAGAGGGCGGGGGGATAGGGGAGAGGAAGAGGGGCGGGGGGATAGGGGAGAGGAGAGAGGGGCGGGGGGGATAGCGGGGAGAGAAAGAGGCGGGGGGGGATTAGGGGGAGAGGAAAAGAGGGCATCTCTCTCATAGGAGAGAGGGCGGGGTGAGAGAGCTGCGGCGGGGCCAGGGGAGAGGCAGAGAGCAAGAGGGCGGGGGCAGAGGGGCAGGAGAGAAGAGGGGCGGGGAAGAGAGGGGCGGGGCCAGCCGGGGAGAGGGCCGGGGGCAGAGGGGCAGGAGGAGAGGGGCGGGGCAGGGGGAGAGGCGGCAGGGGCAGAAGGGAGTGGGGGAGTAGGGGGAGAGGAGAGAGGGCGGGGGCGGGCATAGGGGGCAGAGGAGAGAGGGGCAGGGGGGAGAGGAGAGAGGGGCGGCAGGGGGGATAGGGGGAGAGCGAGAGAGGCGCGGGGGGATAGGGAGAGGGAGAGAGGGGGCATAGGGGGAGCAGAAGAGGGCGGGGGGATAGGGGGAGAGAGAGAGAGGGGATAGGGGAGAGCGATTGAGAGGGGCGGGGGAATAGGGGGAGAGGAGAGAGGGGCGGGGATAGGGGTGAGAGGAGAGAGGGACGGGCACTGCGGGATAAGGGGGAGAGAGAGAGGGCGTCGTGAGTGCGGATAGGGGCAGAGGAAAGCAGGGGCGGGGGATAGGGGGAGAGAGAGAGGGCTGGCGGGGGATAGGGGGAAGCAGAGAGAGGCGGCGGGGGGAGTAGGGGGAGAGGAAAAGAGGGCGGCGGGGATAGGGGTGAGGGAAAAGAAGGGCGGGGGATAGGGCGGAGAGAAAGAGGTGCTGGGGGGATAGGGGGAGAGAGAGAGGCGGGGCCGGGCATAGGGGGCCAGAGGACGAGAGGTGCGGGGGGGATAGGGGCAGAGGAGAAGAGGTGCGGGGGGATAGGGGAGAGGCGAGAGGGCGGGCGGAGATAGCGGGAATGAGGAGAGGAGGCGGCGGGGGGATTAGGGGAGAGGAGAGTCAGGCGCGATAGGGGGAGAGGAGGAGAGGCGCGGGGGGGGATAGGGGAGAGGAGAGAGGGGCGGGGCATAGGGGAGCAGGAGAGCAGGGCGGGGGGATAGTGGGAGAGAGAGCAGGGCGGGGGGATAGGGGGAGAGGACGAGAAGGCGGGGGGATAGGGGAGAGAGAGAGGGTCGATAGGGGGAGATGGAGGAGAGGCGGCGGCGGGGGGATAGGGTGAGAGGAGAGAGGGGGCGGGGGTGATTAGAGGGGAGAGGAGAGAGGGGCGGGCGGGATAGGGGAGAGAGAGAGGCGGGAAGGGGATAGGGAGAGAGGAGAGAGCGGGCGGTGGGATGGGGCGAGAGGAGAGAGGGCGGGGGATAGGGGAGAGGACGAGAGAGGCGGGGCGATAGGGGAGAGGAGAGAGGGGCGGGCGGCATGGGGAGAGGGAGAGAGGGGCAGGGGGGAGAGGGGGCCAGTTAATGTGGATACATTTATCTCTAAGCTGTGACAAGAACAAGAAGCTCCTCCCCATTACAGTAATGCCCCCAGGGCAGTTGATATAAGAGTTACTGAGCCTTTAGGCTTGGGGCTGATAGGGGGGCAGAACCCACTGGGCACCGCCAAACCCACCTGTTCATTTACTGCATAATTGTCCCAATTTGTTAGGAACCTGATTAACTGGTGCAAACGGGGAGACAGAGCAACTGATTGGTCCAACAGAACCACAGAAGGGAACTGGGGGTAAAACTGATATTTGGGTGGGATTTCTGTGTCCTACTGTCCCCATCTTGCCCTACTGTCCCCGTCTTGCCCTACTGTCCCCATCTTGCCCTACTGTCCCCATCTTGTCCTACTGTCTCCATCTTGCCCTACTGTCCCCATCTTGCCCTACTGTCCCCGTCTTGCCCTACTGTCTCCATCTTGCCCTACTGTCCCCATCTTGCCCTACTGTTCCCCCGTCTTGCCCTACTGTCTCCATCTTGCCCTACTGTCCCCATCTTGCCCTACTGTCCCCGTCTTGCCCTACTGTCTCCATCTTGTCCTACTGTCTCCATCTTACCCTACTGTCCCCATCTTGCCCTACTGTCTCCATCTTGCCCTACTGTCTCCATCTTGTCCTACTGTCTCCATCTTACCCTACTGTCCCCATCTTACCCTACTGTCCCCATCTTGCCCTACTGTCTCCATCTTGCCCTACTGTCTCCATCTTGTCCTACTGTCTCCATCTTACCCTACTGTCCCCATCTTACCCTACTGTCCCCGTCTTGCCCTACTGTCTCCATCTTGTCCTACTGTCTCCATCTTACCCTACTGTCCCCATCTTACCCTACTGTCCCCATCTTGCCCTACTGTCCCCATCTTGCCCTACTGTCTCCATCTTACCCTACTGTCCCCATCTTACCCTACTGTCCCCGTCTTGCTCTACTGTCCCCATCTTGCCCTACTGTCTCCATCTTACCCTACTGTCCCCATCTTGCCCTACTGTCTCCATCTTGCCCTACTGTCTCCATCTGCCCTACTGTCCCCATCTTGCCCCTACTGTCCCCGTCTTGCGCCTACTGTCTCCATCTTGCCCTACTGTCCCCATCTTGCCCTTACTGTCCCCGTCTTGCCCTACTGTCTCCATCTTGTCCTACTGTCTCCATCTTACCCTACTGTCCCCATCTTGCCCTACTGTCTCCATCTTGCCCTACTGTCTCCATCTTGTCCTACTGTCTCCATCTTACCCTACTGTCCCCATCTTACCCTACTGTCCCCATCTTGCCCTACTGTCTCCATCTTGCCCTACTGTCTCCATCTTGTCCTACTGTCTCCATCTTACCCTACTGTCCCCATCTTACCCTACTGTCCCCGTCTTGCCCTACTGTCTCCATCTTGTCCTACTGTCTCCATCTTACCCTTACTGTCCCCATCTTACCCTACTGTCCCATCTTGCCCTACTGTCCCCATCTTGCCCTACTGTCCCCGTCTTGCTCTACTGTCCCCATCTTGCCCTACTGTTCCCCATCTTGCCCTACTGTCCCCGTCTTACCCTACTGTCCCCGTCTTACCCTACTGTCCCCGTCTTGCCCTACTGTCCCCATCTTGCCCTACTGTCCCCGTCTTACCCTACTGTCCCCGTCTTACCCTACTGTCCCCATCTTGCCCTACTGTCCCCATCTTGCCCTACTGTCCCCGTCTTGCCTACTGTCTCCGTCTTGCCCTACTGTCTCCATCTTGCCCTACTGTCTCCATCTTGTCCTACTGACTCCATCTTGCCCTACTGTCTCCCTCTTGCCCTGCTGTCTCCATCTTGTCCTACTGTCCCCATCTTGCCCTACTGTCTCCCTCTTGCCCTGCTGTCTCCATCTTGCCCTACTGTCTCCCTCTTGCCCTACTGTCTCCCTCTTGCCCTACTGTCTCCCTCTTGCCCTACTGTCTCCATCTTTGCCCCTACTGTCTCCATCTTGCCCTACTGTCTCCATCTTGCCCTACTGTCTCCATCTTGCCCTACTGTCTCCATCTTGTCCTACTGTCTCCATCTTACCCTACTGTCTCCATCTTGCCCTACTGTCTCCATCTTGCCCTACTGTCTCCATCCTGTCTGCCATTATCCTGATTTGTTATTGCCCCTATGTGCCCTACTAAAGGCAGTTCTATGGGATGTATGTGCTACAGAGCAGCAGACTGGCAGATATGGGGGGTGGGGGTTAGAGAGTCGGGGGGGGCACTAATTGAATAATCTGCCTCGGTTGGTAATTGCCTCAGTTGTCAGTATGAGAAACTGCACTAATAACATTATTGTCCCTCTCTGCGTCCGTATGGGAATCCCACCCCCCCCCTCGTTCCTATATATTGAATTTTCTGTATTAAATGAGGATGAATTGGTCTGGGCAGCGGGGGGGGGGGGGGGGGCAGGAGTTCATCAGAGACGTCTCCATACTCCATACAGCTCTATGTGGTTCTGTTGGCTCTGCCCCTGCTGAGCTTCCTCTCCCAGTTAAACCAGGTGCCGACTCCCCAGGCAGCAGTGCTGTAAATGGGCAGTAAATGAATCTGTGCCTTTAAGCGGGGGAGGGGGCACCAGGGCCTCAGTCACACCCGGGGCAGATAACAGGCCGTGCCTGCGGGAGCATGGAACATACCTATTAATAACTTGGGAAAGTTGGACGTCTCGATGTTGTGGTAGTAGACAATGGAAGTGACGGCCGCCAGGAATGCCATGACCGCCGGCATGTAGAGGTGCAAGTGACGCGACTTGGAAAATCTGAGCAGGAAAAGAACAGTCAATGGGGGGGCGGCAGCTGTTACCCCTATGTGTGGTCCAGGGGTTCATGGAGGCCACAATGAGTCCAGGGGTCCCATCCAGGGGTTCATGGAGGCCACAATGAGTCCAGGGGTCCCACCCAGGTGTTCATGGAGGCCACAATGAGTCCAGGGGTCCCACCCAGGTGTTCATGGAGGCCACAATGAGTCCAGGGGTCCCACCCAGGGTGTTCATGGAGGCCACAATGAGTCCAGGGGTCCCACCCAGGGGTTCATGGAGGCCACAATGAGTCCAGGGGTCCCACCCAGGTGTTCATGGAGGCCACAATGAGTCCAGGGGTCCCACCCAGGTGTTCATGGAGGCCAACATGAGTCCAGGCGTCCCCACCCAGTGTTCATGTTTGGTCAGGGTGGAGGCCACAATGAGTCCAGGGGTCCCACCCAGGGGTTCATGGAGCCACAATGAGTCCAGGGTGGGTTCATGGAGGCCACAATGAGTCCAGGGTCCCACCCAGGGGTTTCATGGAGGCCACAATGAGTCCAGGGGTCCCACCCAGGTGTTCATGGAGGCCACAATGAGTCAGGGTCCCACCCAGGGGTTCATGGAGGCCACAATGAGTCCAGGGGTCCCACCCAGGTGTTCATGGAGGCCACAATGAGTCCAGGGGTCCCACCCAGGGGTTCATGGAGGCCACAATGAGTCCAGGGGTCCCACCCAGAGGTTCATGGAGGCCACAATGAGTCCAGGGGTCCCACCCAGGTGTTCATGGAGGCCACAATGAGTCCAGGGGTCCCACCCAGGGGTTCATGGAGGCCACAATGAGTCCAGGGGTCCCACCCAGGCAACGGGTTCATGGAGGCCACAATGAGTCCAGGGGTCCCACCCAGGTGTTCATGGAGGCCACAATGAGTCCAGGGGTCCCCCAGGGGTTCATGGAGGCCACAATGAGTCCAGGGGTCCCACCCAGGGGTGAGGCCACAATGAGTCCAGGGGTCCCACCCAGGGGTTCATGGAGGCCACAATGAGTCCAAGGGTCCCACCCAGGTGTTCATGGAGGCCACAATGAGTCCAGGGGTCCCACCCAGGTGTTCATGGAGGTCACAATGTGTCCAGGGGTCCC
This sequence comes from Xenopus tropicalis, assembly GCF_000004195.4. Lineage (NCBI taxonomy): Eukaryota > Metazoa > Chordata > Amphibia > Anura > Pipidae > Xenopus > Xenopus tropicalis. Next base: position 1,148,727 of record NC_030680.2, on the reverse strand, counting down.
ACCCAGGTGTTCATGGAGGTCACAATGTGTCCAGGGGTTCATGGAGGTCACAATGAGTCCAGGGGTCCCACCCAGGTGTTCATGGAGGCACCAATGTGTCCAGGGGTCCCACCCAGGTGTTCATGGAGGTCACAATAAGTCCAGGGGTTCATGGAGGTCACAATGAGTCCAGGGGTCCCACCCAGGTGTTCATGGAGGTCACAATGTGTCCAGGGGTCCCACCCAGGTGTTCATGGAGGTCACAATGTGTCCAGGGGTTCATGGAGGTCACAATGAGTCCAGGGGTCCCACCCAGAGGTTCATGGAGGCCACAATGAGTCCAGGGGTCCCACCCAGAGGTTCATGGAGGTCACAATGAGTCCAGGGGTCCCACCCAGAGGTTCATGGAGGCCACAATGAGTCCAGGGGTCCCACCCAGGCGGTTCATGGAGGTCACAATGAGTCCAGGGGTCCCACCCAGGGGTTCATGGAGGTCACAATGAGTCCAGGGGTCCCACCCAGGGGTTCATGGAGGCCACAATGAGTCCAGGGGTCCCACCCAGGGGGGGCAATTAGCAATTCCACAGTCAATGAGAAGGAATAAAGCCCCTAATGTGCATTTACAGGATGGAGCTTATCAGAACCGCACATCGACCCCCCCGGCACCGGGACAGGAACCGACACCGGAATGAATTGGTATCGACCCACAAATCAATAGAAGAAGCACAGGGAACCCGACTGCGGCACCAAATGTTATCTGTGTGGAACTCAGTATCCGGCCCAGTGGTACCAGCACCACACAGGGGCCCCAGGGCCTGAGAGGGGCCAATACTCCAGTTCCCACAATGCACTGATATATGCTACATTGTTCTAATAGTCAGAACCAGCAGTGCAGGACACAGGTCTCCCACTCATGGAAATAAACTCTATTGCAGTAGATTTATCTGTTCTGCCTACAACTCCCAGCATGCCCTGACAGCCCAAGGCAGGATCCCTTAGCATTTATACTAACAGCCCTGCTGGGAGTTGCAGCACAGCGCAGGGAGTTGGATCGGTGCTGACTACCGGCCCGGAGCTATGTTTAGCCTTGGTACCAGCGCCGGATTCACACCCACCCACCCACATACTGCACGTTCCATCTGTTCTCTCCCTGTAACAATCACATTATCCCAGTGTAACGTGGGGGCCACTCACACCGACACCCCTGTACCCCCAACACTGGGGACTATGGGGCAGCCCCCCCAAACCTGCTCCCCAGGATAAAAATTCCCTATTTCAGCTTCAGATTTCAGTCTTGCTGCCCAATAGTGAGGGTTTACTTTGCCTTGAATTGTCAGCTGTGAGCTCAGTGTGTTTATTGTTTACCCCGCGGCCTATAAACACTTAAGCCCCTCCCCCTCGGCTGAACTCCCAGAACCTCTGGATTCCCGGTCACCCCCCCCGTCAGATTTGCGCACAAACATTTCCCGTTAAACAACAGTCGCTCGGCGCTTATTGGGCCCCACAGAAATGTTTATATGGGGGCGACGCCTGCGCAGCGCAATCCCCCAAATACCCCTGTACTAAGCACAATTCAGCAGGAACAGCCCCCTAAGTTTGCTCATAGCCTGTACAGAGAGATACCATAAAACTATGGCACATAGGGATTCCCCTGTACTAAGCCCAATTCAGCAGGAACAGCCCCCTAAGTTTGCCCATAGCCTGTACAGAGAGATACCATAAAACTATGGCACATAGGGATTCCCCTGTACTAAGCACAATTCAGCAGGAACAGCCCCCTAAGTTTGCCCACTAGCCTGTACAGAGAGATACCATAAAACTATGGCACATAGGGATTTCCCCTGTACTAAGCACAATTCAGCAGGAACAGCCCCCTAAGTTTGCCCATAGCCTGTACAGAGAAATACCATAAAACTATGGCACATAGGGATTCCCCTGTACTAAGCACAATTCAGCAGGAACAGCCCCCTAAGTTGCTCATAGCCTGTACAGAGAGATACCATAAAACTATGGCACATAGGGATTCCCCTGTACTAAGTACAATTCAGCAGGAACAGCCCCCTAAGTTTGCTCATAGCCTGTACAGAGAGATACCATAAAACTATGGCACATAGGGATTCCCCTGTACTAAGCACAATTCAGCAGGAAAGCCCCCTAAGTTGCCCATAGCCTGTACAGAGAGATACCATAACTATGGCACATAGGGATTCCCCGTACTAAGCACAATTCAGCAGGAACAGCCCCCTAAGTTTGCTCATAGCCTGTACAGAGAGATACCATAAAACTATGGCACATAGGGATTCCCCTGTACGAAGCACAATTCAGCAGGAACAGCCCCCTAAGTTTGCTCATAGCCTGTACAGAGAGATACCATAAAACTATGGCACATAGGGATTCCCCTGTACTAAGCACAATTCAGCAGGAACAGCCCCCTAAGTTTGCTCATAGCCTGTACATGGGCCCCGGGGTCCCGGTGGGGGTGAAGCTGCCCTGTGGGCACAGACCTTACCCATCAGACACGATGCCTTCGGCGATTTCACACACAAGGACGAAGAGGAGGATGAAGGTGAGGATCCAGCGCAGGTTGTGCCCCGGGAAGTGCAGCCAGGTGCTGTGATGGATGTGCACCTTGGAGCTCTGGCTCCCCCATCCTGTAGGGGCAGAAAAAGACATTAGACTGGGGCAGAACCAGGGAATAACCCCAAGCAGCGCAGTTGTACATGTAGCGTCACTGTGGGGGGGGGGGGGGATTCAGTCTCACTCCCCCTCCCAGTGCAACGAGTGCAACAGGCGCCAACATTATTGGGGTGCCCTGTAATGTGGAACCCACATTCTCACCCCTTTATATAATAAGGAGATGAGTGACATTACTGGGCTCCAGGCGCTGTTCCTGCTGGAGATTTATCATTTAATTTCCCAATCAGAACCTGAAAGCAAATCCCCAATAGGAAACGGGGGGGGGGCAGATATTCTAGATGATTTGATAAAGGGAAGAAGCTGTAGAACAATGTTCCGACCTAATGAAATTGATTCTGACTCAGTAGCAATTGTACCCGGGGCCGGAACAGACACCACGTTCTGCCTCTGAGTCCAAGTCCGGCACCGGGGCCCCCACAGGAATACAAAGCAGCACAAACTTGGGGCCACAGTCACAGAGGCGCCTCCAACATTCCCAGGGGCCCCAGTTTGAGCTGGAAGTGACCCCATTAATCTGGGGGTGTCCAACCTGAGCGGAACTTCCCTCTCTGTAACAATCAATTCCTTTAGTTCTGGGAAACTCCTCCTTCTCCGTAAAGCACTGAAGTGGATCAGAACCTTGGAACAAACATGTATTTATATAACATTTCCTTTGGGTCAGGCGTAAGCGTGGGGGCTGTTGGGGGGCTCACTATGACCCCCCATTGAGTGAGTGGGTTTCTCCGGCCCCTGAGCAGCAGATTTGGTTCTAATCCAGTTCTCGGGCCCAAAGTCCAACTCCAGACTCGGATCTGGGCCCCTGGGAATGAGGTGCAGAGGCCCCGGATGAATAATTGATTGTTTCTATTTTATCCATCGTGTCCGGTTCTTTGGGTCACTGAGGCTCCAGCCAATCACGGCCCTCATTTATCATTAATATCTTCCTCCTCCCCCTCGTTAGTAAATATGATGTCTCTCTGGCTAATGATTGGGCGCCGGGCTGCGCTCCCATTGGCCAGTACCAGGGGGCCATTACATGTAGAGCCCAGTACCGGGTCCAATGACTCATTAATGAGCATAATTATTTGGCTTTAATTACTTATAGAATATGACAAGTAACAGGGTAAATTACAGGCCCCGTTTCTAACTGACAGTTGTCATGGTAACAGCTCATTTACCAATGGCTCCTTCACTTGTGTGGGAACTCTCGGCGCCTTGGGGCACAGCTGTAAGGAACAATACGGCCGTAGCCCCCCATTATAGGGAACCCCGACATATACACATTCCCTTCAGCCCCATCCCAGATGCACCAATCAGAGAGAGAGATACAGCGAGTCAGAGACTGGGCACAGAGAGATACCCAGAATGCCGTGCTGGGCCTGAGCCTGGGGGTGCCACACAAGAGCCATGAAGCATTCTGGGGGTTCTGGTGGTCTCACTATTATCAGGCTCAGGTTATGGGGGCTCACTACTGGCTCACTATTATCAGGCTCAGGTTATGGGGGCTCACTACTAGCTCACTATTATCAGGCTCAGTTATGGCACTACTGGCTCAGGTTATGGGGGTTCACTACTGGCTCACTATTATCAGGCTCAGGTTATGGGGGGTTCACTACTGGCTCACTATTATCAGGCTCAGGTTATGGGGGTTCACTACTGGCTCACTATTATCAGGCTTCATTATGGGTTCACTACTAGCTCACTATTATCAGGCTCAGGTTATGGGGGTCCACTACTGGCTCACTATTATCAGGCTCAGGTTATGGGGGGTTCACTACTGGCTCACTATTATCAGGCTCAGGTTATGGGGGGTTCACTACTGGCTCACTATTATCAGGCTCAGGTTATGGGGGCTCACTACTGGCTCACTATTATCAGGCTCAGGTTATGGGGGGTTCACTACTGGCTCACTATTATCAGGCTCAGGTTATGGGGGGTCACTACTGGCTCACTATTATCAGGCTCAGGTTATGGGGGCTCACTACTGGCTCACTATTATCAGGCTCAGGTTATGGGGGGTTCACTACTGGCTCACTATTATCAGGCTCAGGTTATGGGGTTCACTACTGGCTCACTATTATCAGGCTCAGGTTATGGGGGTTCCACTACTGGCTCACTATTATCAGGCTCAGGTTATGGGGGCTCACTACTGGCTCACTATTATCAGGCTCAGTATGGGGGTTCACTACTGGCTCACTATTATCAGGCTCAGGTTATGGGGGGTTCACTACTGGCTCACTATTATCAGGCTCAGGTTATGGGGGGCTCACTACTGCTCACTATTATCAGGCTCAGGTTATGGGTTCACTACTGGCTCACTATTATCAGGCTCAGGTTATGGGGGGTTCACTACTGGCTCACTATTATCAGGCTCAGGTTATGGGTTCACTACTGGCTCACTATTATCAGGCTCAGGTTATGGGGGCTCACTACTGGCTCACTATTATCAGGCTCAGGTTATGGGGGGTTCACTACTGGCTCACTATTATCAGGCTCAGGTTATGGGGGGTCACTACTGGCTCACTATTATCAGGCTCAGGTTATGGCTCACTACTGGCTCACTATTATCAGGCTCAGGTTATGGGGGGTTCACTACTGGCTCACTATTATCAGGCTCAGGTTATGGGGGGTCACTACTGGCTCACTATTATCAGGCTCAGGTTATGGGGGGTTCACTACTGGCTCACTATTATCAGGCTCAGGTTATGGGGGGTTCACTACTGGCTCACTATTATCAGGCTCAGGTTATGGGGGCTCACTACTGGCTCACTATTATCAGGCTCAGGTTATGGGGGGTTCACTACTGGCTCACTATTATCAGGCTCAGGTTATGGGGGGTTCACTACTGGCTCACTATTATCAGGCACAGGTTATGGGGGGTTCACTACTGGCTCACTATTATCAGGCTCAGGTTATGGGGGGCTCACTACTGGCTCACTATTATCAGGCTCAGGTTATGGGGGTTCACTACTGGCTCACTATTATCAGGCTCAGGTTATGGGGGCACCTACTGGCTCACTATTATCAGGCCAGGTTATGGGGGCTCACTACTGCTCACTATTATCAGGCTCAGGTTGTATGGGCTCACTACTGGCTCATCAGGCTCAGGTTATGGGGGCTCACTACTGGCTCACTATTATCAGGCTCAGGTTATGGGGGCTCACTACTGGCTCAGGTTATGGGGGCTCACTACTGGCTCACTATTATCAGGCACAGGTTATGGGGGGCTCACTACTGGCTCACTATTACCCTCTCACTGCCTGACAGAGGGGCCTGGGAGTGATAGAGATTCCCACTTACTGGTGCTAATGGGTCTCTCTGGATATTGATCCCTTGCACTTTGCCCTTATTTACTTACATTCCATTCCATTAGCATAAAATTACAAAGGCTTGGGGGGGGGCAACGCGTTCATGGGGGGGGGCAACGCGTTCATTGGGGGGGGGGCAACGCGTTCATGGGGGGGGGGCAACATTAGCAGAAACAGCAAAAGGAGAGCATGTTCTTGAGAACTAAATCTCCCAGAAGCCTCTGCTGGGTAACAGAATAGCCTATTGCAAGCTGGGAGCACAATTATCTATATTATTCATCCAGGCAATGAGAAGCCCAGTAGGTCCAACTCCCTGTAGAACTGGAGATCCACTCATTCAACTTCCTGATCCCTAACAGTATCAATTAGCAGCCACTGAGAAGCCTCTGTATAAACAAACTCCTCCTTTCCACTATGATGGGCAATACAGGGCAAGAGAGAGCCTTCTTACTGGCTGCTGATTTGTTTTGATTGAGCTTGTACTGATCAGTACTCTGAGTATCACTCATGTATTATAAGGGATAATGTACCCCCTACTGTAAATGATAAGGATATTAGCAGTCACTGAGGGGTTCTGTGCCCCCCATATAAAGGCACAAGGCTGCAGGCTGAGTTATACAGGGAACTCTGAGTATCACTCATGTATTATAAGGGATAATGTACCCCCTACTGTAAATGATAAGGATATTAGCAGTCACTGAGGGGTTCTGTGCCCCCCATATAAAGGCACAAGGCTGCAGGCTGAGTTATACAGGGAACTCTGAGTATCACTCATGTATTATAAGGGATAATGTACCCCCTACTGTAAATGATAAGGATATTAGCAGTCGCTGGGGGGTTCTGTGACCACAAGAATATACAAGGCTGGGTTATGTCACTGTGTGTCTCATTTGCCCAACACTTTGGTCTGACCTTCATCTATTTCAACTATTTCTGTTGCCCCCAAGGACTCAAAGGTCATTGTGACCATGTGACTTCCCCCCCCCCCAATACAGGATTTAGACCAAAACTTGGAGGGGGACCAACAGGAATTCTCTTATTGCTCTCTTAATAAGAGTTTGGGGCCCTATTGCCGGGAGCCGGGGAGTTTGCGGCCCTATTGCCGGGAGCCGGGGAGTTTGCGGCCCTATTGCCGGGAGCCGGGGAGTTTGCGGCCCTATTGCCGGGAGCCGGGGGAGTTTGGGGCCCCATTGCCGGGAGCCGGGGGAGTTTGGGGCCCCATTGCCGGGAGCTGGGGGAGTTTGGGGCCCCATTGCCGGGTGCTGGGGAGTTTGGGGCCCCATTGCCGGGAGCCGGGGGAGTTTGGGGCCCCATTGCCGGGAGCCGGGGGAGTTTGGGGCCCCATTTCCAGGAGCCGGGGGAGTTTGGGGCCCCATTGCCGGGAGCTGGGGGAGTTTGGGGCCCCATTGCCGAGAGCTGGGGGAGTTTGGGGCCCCATTGCCGAGAGCTGGGGGAGTTTGGGGCCCCATTGCCGATAGCTGGGGGAGTTTGGGGCCCCATTGCCGAGAGCTGGGGGAGTTTGGGGCCCCATTGCCGATAGCTGGGGGAGTTTGGGGCCCCATTGCCGAGAGCTGGGGGAGTTTGGGGCCCCATTGCCGAGAGCTGGGGCAGTTTGGGGCCCCATTGCCGAGAGCTGGGGGAGTTTGGGGCCCCATTGCCGAGAGCTGGGGGAGTTTGGGGCCCCATTGCCGAGAGCTGGGGGAGTTTGGGGCCCCATTGCCGAGAGCTGGGGGAGTTTGGGGCCCCATTGCCGATAGCTGGGGGAGTTTGGGGCCCCATTGCCGAGAGCTGGGGGAGTTTGGGGCCCCATTGCCGATAGCTGGGGGAGTTTGGGGCCCCATTGCCGGGAGCTGGGGGAGTTTGGGGCCCCATTGCCGGGAGCTGGGGGAGTTTGGGGCCCCATTGCCGAGAGCTGGGGGAGTTTGGGGCCCCATTGCCGAGAGCTGGGGGAGTTTGGGGCCCCATTGCCGGGAGCCGGGGGAGTTTGGGGCCCCATTGCCTGGAGCCGGGGGAGTTTGGGGCCCCATTGCCGGGAGCCGGGGGAGTTTGGGGCCACATGGAGGAACATTCGCTCTGTGTGTTCTTTTTCCCTCACAATAAATCCCCCAGATTTGCTGTTTAATTGGTGAGAATTCCCATAAAGTTGCCCCGTTGCCCCCCCCCCCCCCCCCCGACTCCCAGGCCCCTTCTATTCTGGGCACTGGGTGCAACTGGAATGTCTCTGAAACCCATTTGCTGCCAAGAGAGGCGGCTGCTAAGTGACTGCTCGGCTGCTAAGTGACTGCTCGGCCAACTCTCTGACAGATTTATTGGGACACGAGAGGAACCTTCCAGGGAAAAGGGAATTATTGGCTCATTAGCGGCCGGAGCCCAGGAATCAGAGCCCCCCCCCGGCGGCCGATAGGCACCTTCTCCCCTACATACCCCCTTCCTTCTACTTGGCAGGCAAACCCAATGTGCCCACCAGAGAGCCCACCTTGTCCTACAGAAACTCCCACCCCACCATAGCTCAGGCCAACCCAGTGGGACCCACCACAGAGCCCCCCTTGTCCTACAGAAACTCCCACCCCACCATAGCTCAGGCCAACCCAGTGGGACCCACCACAGAGCCCACCTTGTCCTACAGAAACTCCCACCCCACCATATCTCAGGCCAACCCAATGTGCCCACCACAGAGCCCACCTTGTCCTACAGAAACTCCCACCCCACCATAGCTCGGGCCAACCCAATGTGCCCACCAAAGAGCCCACCTTGTCCTACAGAAACTCCCACCCCACCATAGCTCAGGCCAACCCAATGTGCCCACCAGAGAGCCCACCTTGTCCTACAGAAACTTCCAACCCACCATAGCTCAGGCCAACCCAGTGGGACCCACCACAGAGCCCACCTTGCCCTAAAGAAACTCCCATCCCACCATAGCTCAGGCCAACCCAATGTGCCCACCACAGAGCCCACCTTGTCCTACAGAAACTCCCACCCCACCATAGCTCGGGCCAACCCAATGTGCCCACCAAAGAGCCCACCTTGTCCTACAGAAACTCCCACCCCACCATAGCTCAGGCCAACCCAATGTGCCCACCAGAGAGCCCACCTTGTCCTACAGAAACTCCCAACCCACCATAGCTCAGGCCAACCCAGTGGGACCCACCACAGAGCCCACCTTGCCCTAAAGAAACTCCCATCCCACCATAGCTCAGGCCAACCCAATGTGCCCACCAAAGAGCCCACCTTGTCCTACAGAAACTCCCATCCCACCATAGCTCAGGCCAACCCAATGTGCCCACCAAAGAGTCCACCTTGTCCTACAGAAACTCCCACCCCACCATATCTCAGGCCAACCCAATGTGCCCACCAAAGAGCCCCCCTTGTCCTACAGAAACTCCCACCCCACCATATCTCAGGCCAACCCAATGTGCCCACCAAAGAGCCCCCCTTGTCCTACAGGAACTCCCACCCCACCATGGCTCCGGCCAACCCAATGTGCCCACCAAAGAGCCCACCTTGCCCTACAGAAACTCCCACCCCACCATATCTCAGGCCAACCCAATGTGCCCACCAAAGAGCCCACCTTGCCCTACAGAAACTCCCACCCCACCATATCTCAGGCAAACCCAATGTGCCCACCACAGAGCCCACCTTGCCCTACAGAAACTCCCACCCCACCATGGCTCCGGCCAACCCAGTGAGACCCCCCTCTATGTTGTTAGCCATGTTACCCCCCCTATAACGTCAGGCCCTTGTGGGTAAGTTTCGTGCCCGGGGTTGGCACATTTTCCTGCATTACCCGCTCCTCATTTCCGTGCCCACAACAGACAGTGAGTTGAGCCGTTGGCCAATGAGAAAGGAGAGGGGAGACTGGGAACTTTAGGGACACGTGAGAGTGCAAGCTCTTTAGCCCAGACTGGCTGCAGCTTGGGGGCCCCAGGGGCCAGTGGGGGGGCAGGGCACAGCAGGCAGTACGTGCAGGGAGTTGCATTACTGATACAATGGCTGCAGCACAAACACACAAACGCATGCAGATCCCCCCCGGCCCCCCGGCCACTTACCGATGAAGAGTATGGGGAAGGTGATGAAGAGCAGGAATACGTGGGGGACCACATTCAGGGCATCCACAAAGCAGCCGTTGTTCAGGACCCCCTTGTCCACATTGTAAGCCTGGGAGTCGTTCTCATTGCCACAGAAAGCCAAGGACATGGTGCCGGCGGGTCACTGGGGGGCACAGGGGGGCACAGAGCGGGTCCAGTTGGGGTCTGGGGCAGCGGCACAGCAGGGGGGCTCTCCCTCGGGCACATCCAATATACAGAGAGGGGCAGGGGGGAGCTCCATACCAGCTCACAAAGGGCCCCAGTCTGCTGCCTCCATGTAACCGTCAGTAGCTGGGGGGCAGGCAGGGGGGGCTCCTTCAGTACCCGGGCAGGGGACAGGGGCAGCCCTCCAGCAGGGGGGGACACAGTCAGGGGAGCACAGACACCTTCAGCACCCCCAGCAGGGGCAGGAGAAGCACTTTCATCACCCCCAGGTGGGGCAGAGGAGGCACCTTCAGCAGCAGCAGGAGGGCAGGCAGAGGGCAGGCAGGGGGGCACCTTGCAGGGAGAGGCGGCGGCGGCTCTGGGGGGCTCTGAGGGTCTCAGCTCTGCCGCTCCTGCCCTCACTCTCTGCTCAGGGAGGCAACGGAGCTGCTTTTGTGCTGGAGCAGCTGATCTGCTCTTAAAGGGACAGTACCGCCCTCCCTGTCATTGTGCAGTCAGAAGTGACAGTCAGCAGCCAAGCAGAGCCCCCCAGTGTCTGTCAGCTGCCATCTGTCCCAACTGCCACCCAGCCCAATAGCCAACTGCATCCCCTGCATTAACTGATTAACCTCTGGGAATAATGGGGCCCGGCACCATCAATAAGAGTGAGTGCCCTTAACCCCTGCACTACTGGAACCTGGCGCTTAACCCCTCACTGCCAGAATCTGGCGCTTGACCCTTGCACTGCCGCAACCTGGTGCTTAACCTTTACAATGCTGGAATCTGGTGCTTAACCCCTCACTGCCAGAACCTGGCGCTTAACCCCTGCACTGCCAGAATCTGATTAACTCATGAATTGCAGAAACTGGAAGATTAACCCCTGCACTGCTAAAACATGCCCCCTGCATTGCAGTAACTACACTGCCAGAACTCTGAGCTTAACCCCTGCATTTCTGGAATCTGGTACTTAACCCCTCCACTGCTGAAACCTTGCTCTTAACCCTCTGCACTGCTGGAACCTGGTAATTAACACATGAACTGCTGAAACTTCAAGATTAACTCCATGCACTGCCAGAACCTGGTGCTTAACCCCTGCACTGCTGGAACCCGGAGCCTAAACCCCTGCGATGCCAGAATCTTCTACTTAACCCCTGCACTGCTGAAACCTGGTGCTTAACCCCTGCACTGCTGGAACCAGACTCTTAACACCAACATTGCTGGAACCTGGTTATTAAACCCTCCGGTAATGAAACCTCACTGTTAACCCCTACACTGCCTTAAGCAGACTCTTAACTCCTGCACCACCAGAACCAGCTGGAATCAGACTCTTAACCCCTGTATTGCTGGAACTTGTTTTTGACCCCTACACTCTAGGGATCTTACTCTTAACCCCTGTATTGCTGGAACTTAGGATGAAGACACACGGGGCTACTTAGTAGCAGCTACTTGTCGCACCTTGCCATAGAAACCCTAAGGGTGAAGACACACGGAGCTACTAGTAGCAGCTACTTGTCACAGCTACTAAAACAGACAATGCTGATCATTTACTGGTAACTACGTGTGTTTAGCTGGGGCAATTCTCAGTATTGTATATGGCAGGGGATTTTCTGGCGTTTAGTAGCCGTGACAAGTAGCTGCTACTAAGTTGCTCTGTGTGTCTTTGCTCTTACTTAGCACTGTAGGAATTAAGCTGTTAACCTGTGCACTGCTGGAACCCTATTCACTATAAGACCCATTTCATGCCGCCCCTGTTTATAAATCCCCCTATGGCTGAAAGGTCCCTGGGGGTCTCTCTAAAGCTGGAGGGGCTTTGTATGTATCTGTGTATAATGTGGGGGGAGGGGTCTGAATTATGTTGAGAAACCTCTAATTACCCCCGGGGGGGTTTCTGATTAAAACTGGGCAGAATCTGCTAATGGCTCCTACGCGCGGTGGCGTTTATATGCGTCTCGTTAATGCAACCGCTGCCCTATTGGTCTCTGAGTCAGGCACTCGAATGCGCAGCGCGTTGTGTCCAACTAATGCGATGAAATGCGAATGGGGAAACCGCAACTCTGAGCTCATAGGCGCAACCTGCATTGAAACCCACTCGTGTGTGTGTGTGTATATATGTGTGTGTGTGAGCCCCCCAGCGGCTCCGTGGGGTCCCGTAACAACTAATAATGGGACTTGCCCACGAGCTTGGGGGGCATTTGGGAAAAGTCGCCATAACCTGCACCCCTTTGGGAAACTGTAGACTGACTCAGCTTGCCCGGCCCGTGTCGGTCAGTCGGCGGGTGCGTGTCGGTCAGTCGGCGGGTGCGTGTCGGTCAGTCGGCGGGTGCGTGTCGGTCAGTCGGCGGGTGCGTGTCGGTCAGTCGGCGGGTGCGTGTCGGTCAGTCGGCGGGTGCGTGTCGGTCAGTCGGTGAGTGCGTGTCGGTCAGTCGGTGGGTGCGTGTCGGTCAGTCGGTGGGTGCGTGTCGGTCAGTCGGTGGGTGCGTGTCGGTCAGTCGGCGGGTGCGTGTCGGTCAGTCGGTGGGTGCGTGTCGGTCAGTCGGTGGGTGCGTGTCGGTCAGTCGGCGGGTGCGTGTCAGTCAGTCGGTGGGTGCGTGTCGGTCAGTTGGTGGGTGCGTGTCGGTGGGTGCATGTCGGTTGGTCGGTGCATGTCGGTCAGTCGGTGGGTGCGTGTCGGTCAGTCGGTGGGTGCGTGTCGGTCAGTGCGTGTCGGTGGGTGCGTGTCGGTCAGTGCGTGTCGGTGGGTGCGTGTCAGTGGGTGCGTGTCGGTCGGTGGGTGCGTGTCGGTTGGTGGGTGCGTGTAGGTCGGTGGGTGCGTGTAGGTCGGTGGGTGCGTGTCAGTCAGTCGGTGGATGCGTGTCGGTCAGTCGGTGGGTGCGTGTCGGTCAGTCGGTGGGTGCGTGTCGGTCAGTCGGTGGGTGCGTGTCGGTCAGTCGGTGGGTGTGCATGTCGGTTAGTCGGTGGGTGCGTGTCGGTCAGTCGGTGGGTGTGTGTCGGTCAGTCGGTGGGTGCGTGTCGGTCAGTCGGTGGGTGTGCATGTCGGTCAGTCGGTGGGTGCGTGTCGGTCAGTCGGTGGGTGTGCATGTCGGTCAGTCGGTGGGTGCATGTCGGTCAGTCGGTGGGTGCGTGTCGGTCAGTCGGTGGGTGCGTGTCGGTCAGTGCGTGTCGGTGGGTGCGTGTCGGTCGGTAGGTGCGTGTCGGTCGGTGGGTGCGTGTCGGTCGGTGGGTGCGTGTCGGTCGGTGGGTGCGTGTAGGTCGGTGGGTGCGTGTCAGTCAGTCGGTGGGTGCGTGTCGGTCAGTCGGCGGGTGCGTGTCGGTCAGTCGGTGGGTGCGTGTCGGTCAGTCGGTGGGTGCGTGTCGGTCAGTCGGTGGGTGCATGTCGGTCAGTCGGTGGGTGCGTGTCGGTCAGTCGGTGAGTGCGTGTCGGTCGGTGGGTGCGTGTCGGTCGGTGGGTGCGTGTCGGTTGGTGGGTGCGTGTAGGTCGGTGGGTGCGTGTTGGTCAGTGCGTGTCGGTCGGTGGGTGCGTGTCGGTGGGTGGGTGCGTGTCGGTTGGTGGGTGCGTGTAGGTCGGTGGGTGCGTGTAGGTCGGTGGGTGCGTGTCGGTCGGTGGGTGCGTGTCGGTTGGTGGGTGCGTGTAGGTCGGTGGGTGCGTGTTGGTCAGTGCGTGTCGGTCGGTGGGTGCGTGTCGGTGGGTGGGTGCGTGTCGGTTGGTGGGTGCGTGTAGGTCGGTGGGTGCGTGTAGGTCGGTGGGTGCGTGTCGGTGGGTGCGTGTCGGTCGGTGAGTGCGTGTCGGTCGGTGGGTGCGTGTCAGTCAGTCGGTGGGTGCGTGTCGGCCAGTGGGTGCGTGTCGGACGGTCGGTGGGTCTCGGCCTTGATACCCGAGTCGGGCAGGTTCCGGCCAACCTCTGCACAACATTGTCGCGGGCGAGTTTGGGTCAAGCTCTTCAGCTTCCTCTTCCCACCCGCGACTTCATACTGCCGGCTTCCTGGTTCCGCCTCTCCTATTTATAGGTGTGGCCCCACCCCTCTTGTGATGTCATTGGTGGGTGGGTTGGGTCGATAAATAGAGGGGACTAGCCACGTGGGTCGGGGCTGGGAGATGGTGGGTTTGGGTCGGGTGCTGGTGGAGTAAAACTTGACCTGAACATCACGACTCTCCAGGTCAAACCTAGCTGCCAGTTTGGAAAACCGGGCAGGACTCTCCAAGACTGACATAGCAACTGACCAATCGGCAATCACCGCCGGGCAGGAGGGGTGGGAACCCCACCAGTGGAAAGTATTTAGTTGCCCTCAGAGCAGAGATCTATCACAGGCCACTTACCCACTCAGGGGGCATCAGGAAGGTGGCACTGGCACTAAACAGGGGTTCGGGGGATTCTGGGGGTTCGGGGGATTCTGGGGGTTCAGGGAAGTTATTGATGAGAAGAGTAAAACAAACCCAATAACTTATCGCTAATTATATGGCCAATTAGAAGATGAAGCCGGAAGGGGCGGAGCCTTAGTGTCACTGGGAGGTAAATTGATTGATGGAAACAGGGAAAAAGCAGAGACTTTAAACGAACCCTTTTCACAGACACAATTCAGTTCATCCAATCACAGTGACATAAATATTAACCCCCGAATTGGGGTCGAGTCCATAATGTGGGAATGGGAAACACAAGGATTTAACCCCTTAGAGTTGAAACAGCGAAATAATCTCTGGTGCAACCTGCTGCCTTCGTTAGTTAATTATGTGACTGCAGGACAGTAATCAGCTCATTATGCCCGTGTCATGTGACCTGAAAATAACCACTGTACCCCAGTACCCCAATATCTGGAAGCCCCAGAGTTTGTGCTGGGGAAGAACCAATCAGGTTGCCCAAGAAATGCAGCTGCTGATTGGTTGCTATGGGTTACTAGACTGCTGACTGCAATGTTTATTACATCCCCCCTTAGTCCAAGAAGTATAATATGGTTTCACTTTAACTAAAGGGACACGACCACCTTCTGTTTGTGTAACATACCCCTCCCCCTCTGTATAATACCCCCCCCCCGTGTAATACCCCCCCCTGTATAATATCCCCCCCAGCACCTTATACAAACACAGAAACAGACCCTATTGAGCCGTGACGCGTCTGGTCTATAAACGTCTGAGAGCCTTGAGCCAGACAGTCCCAGGGTCACGTAAGGATCTGCCCCGGCCAATAACATCCAATTAACCCCCCAATAAATTCTGCCCCAATGCACATTATTCCCTCGGTCCTGCGGCAAATGTAATTTCCATGTCAGACTCAGACCGACCGTCTCTGAAACCAAATCATTTCCCCAGCGCTGCGCGGCCTTGTGCTACTCACCGGCCCCGGGGCCCCTACCCATGTGACTCATTAGCCCCAACTGCCCCATCAATAATACATGTGCCCTTTATTTACTGCACTGACTGACGGATTCTCTTCTTCTCACTCACTCCTGTCCCAAGGGGTAGGGCAAGATGGAGACAGTAGGGCAAGATGGAGACAGTAGGGCAAGATGGAGACAGTAGGGCAAGATGGAGACAGTAGGGCAAGATGGAGACAGTAGGGCAAGATGGGGACAGCAGGGCAAGATGGAGACAGTAGGGCAAGATGAGGACAGTAGGGCAAGATGGAGACAGTAGGGCAAGATGGAGACAGTAGGGCAAGATGGGGACAGTAGGGCAAGATGAGGACAGTAGGGCAAGATGGAGACAGTAGGGCAAGATGGGGACAGTAGGGCAAGATGAGGACAGTAGGGCAAGATGGAGACAGTAGGGCAAGATGGGGACAGTAGGGCAAGATGGAGACAGTAGGGCAAGATGGGGACAGTAGGGCAAGATGGAGACAGTAGGGCAAGATGGGGACAGTAGGGCAAGATGGAGACAGCAGAACAAGATGGGGACAGTAGGGTAAGATGGAGACAGTAGGGCAAGATGGGGACAGTAGGGCAAGATGGAGACAGTAGGGCAAGATGGAGACAGTAGGGCAAGATGGAGACAGTAGGGCAAGATGAGGACAGTAGAACAAGATGGGGACAGTAGGGCAAGATGGAGACAGTAGGGCAAGATGAGGACAGTAGAACAAGATGAGGACAGTAGAACAAGATGGAGACAGTAGGGCAAGATGAGGACAGTAGAACAAGATGGAGGCAGTAGGGCAAGATGGAGACAGTAGGGCAAGATGGAGACAGTAGGGCAAGATGGGGACAGCAGGGCAAGATGGGGACAGTAGGGTAAGATGGAGACAGTAGGGCAAGATGGGGACAGTAGGGCAAGATGGGGACAGTAGGGCAAGATGGGGACAGTAGGGCAAGATGGAGACAGTAGGGCAAGATGGGGACAGTAGGACAAGATGGGGACAGTAGGGCAAGATGGGGACAGTAGGACAAGATGGGGACAGTAGGGCAAGATGGAGACAGTAGGGCAAGATGGAGACAGTAGGGCAAGATGGAGACAGTAGGGCAAGATGGGGACAGTAGGACAAGATGGGGACAGTAGGGCAAGATGGGGACAGTAGGGCAAGATGGAGACAGTAGGGCAAGATGGGGACAGTAGGGTAAGATGGAGACAGTAGGGCAAGATGGGGACAGTAGGGCAAGATGGGGACAGTAGGGCAAGATGGAGACAGTAGGGCAAGATGGGGACAGTAGGCAAGATGGAGACAGTAGGCAGATGGGACAGTAGGGCAAGATGGAGACAGTAGGGCAAGATGGAGACAGTAGGGCAAGATGGGACAGCAGGGCAAGATGGAGACAGCAGGGCAAGATGGGGACAGCAGGACAAGATGGAGACAGCAGGGCAAGATGGAGACAGTAGGACAAGATGGGGACAGTAGGGCAAGATGGAGACAGTAGGGGCAAGATGGAGACAGTAGGGTAAGATGGAGACAGTAGGAAAAGATGGGGACAGTAGGGCAAGATGGAGACAGTAGGGCAAGATGGAGACAGTAGGGCAAGATGGAGACAGTAGGGCAAGATGGGGACAGTAGGGCAAGATGGAGACAGTAGGGCAAGATGGAGACAGTAGGGCAAGATGGGGACAGTAGGGCAAGATGGAGACAGTAGGGCAAGATGGAGACAGTAGGGCAAGATGGAGACAGTAGGGCAAGATGGGGACAGTAGGGCAAGATGGAGACAGTAGGGCAAGATGGAGACAGTAGGGCAAGATGGAGACAGTAGGGCAAATTGAGTGGGCAAGATGGGGACAGTAGGGCAAGATGGAGACAGTAGGGCAAGATGGAGACAGTAGGGCAAGATGGGGACAGTAGGGCAAGATGGAGACAGTTAGGGCAAGATGGAGACAGTAGGGCAAGATGGGGACAGTAGGGCAAGATGGAGACAAGTTAGGGCAAGATGGAGACAGTAGGGCAAGATGGAGACAGTAGGACAGGATGGAGACAGTAGGGCAAGATGGAGACAGTAGGGCAAGATGGAGACAGTAGGGCAAGATGGGGACAGTAGGGCAAGATGGGGACAGTAGGACAGGATGGAGACAGTAGGGCAAGATGGAGACAGTAGGGCAAGATGGGACAGTAGGGCAAGATGGGACAGTAGGGCAAGATGGAGACAGAAGGGCAAGATGGGGACAGTAGGACAAGATGGAGACAGTAGGGCAAGATGGAGACAGTAGGGCAAGATGGAGACAGTAGGACAGGATGGAGACAGTAGGACAAGATGGAGACAGTAGGACAGGATGGAGACAGTTTATGAGCAGTTTATGGATCAGACATATAAAGTCCAATGACTGGAAGACCCGGAGGGCCCACTGGGGGGGTTCTTGGTGCTGGGGGGCACAGTGCAGTAATCCCGGGGCCACAGTGCAACAATCCCGGGGCCACAGTGCAACAATCCCGGGGCCACAGTGCAGTAATCCCGGGGCCACAGTGCAACAATCCCGGGGCCACAGTGCAGCAATCCCGGGCCACAGTGCAGCAATCCCGGGGCCACAGTGCAACAATCCCGGGGCCACAGTGCAACAATCCTGGGGCCACAGTGCAACAATCCCGGGGCCACAGTGCAACAATCCCGGGGCCACAGTGCAACAATCCCGGGGCCACAGTGCAACAATCCTGGGGCCACAGTGCAGCAATCCCGGGGCCACAGTGCAACAATCCCGGGGCCACAGTGCAACAATCCCGGGCCACAGTGCAGCAATCCTGGGGCCACAGTGCAACAATCCCGGGGCCACAGTGCAACAATCCCGGGGCCACAGTGCAACAATCCCGGGGCCACAGTGCAGCAATCCTGGGGCCACAGTGCAGCAATCCCGGGGCCACAGTGCAACAATCCCGGGGCCACAGTGTGGGTATGATGAGCCGCAGCACAGGGGTACCCCACACTGTATCATTGCCCCCCAGTGACACAAACAGTGAGAATCTCTCAGCCAGATCAGCGCTCACACCCATTTCTCCCTGTAGGGGGGGTGTCTCACTGGGGGATCAGTCGCCAGCGCTAGAAGGGGTTAAATGCGGGGTTGTTGCCCTCATAGCGAGGAACAGCAGTGACCTTGGAGTGAGACTCAGAACTGCCCCGGCGGGGGTACAAACTGGGGCTACTGCTCAGGGTCCTTTGATTTACTTGATCCCCCAAGGGCTGGACTTGGGGTTCATATAAGAGGGAGCTGCCATACCTAATAGCTGGGCCTAGTAATATCCCCTGTACTGGGGGGCCCTCTTGTCTCCCATATTTACCCTGGCATTATGGGTACCTACCCCCCACTGCCATACCTAATAGCTGGGCCTAGTAATATCCCCTGTACTGGGGGGCCCTCTTGTCTCCCATATTTACCCTGGCATTATGGGTACCTACCCCCCGACTGCCATACTTAATAGCTGAGCATAGTAATATCCCCTGTACTTGTCTCCCATATTTACCCTAATATAAAGGCCAAGTTAGCAGCCCCCCCCCCCCCCCCCCAGCAGTTTCCATCACTTTCTTTGGTTACCGGCCCTTTAAATCGATAGCGACTGATTCTCAGGGCTCGTTTCCCAATTTCCTACTAATTAAATATATCACTTAACTAATTGTCTTCTGGGATGTTAATCCCCATTTACCAGTTCTGCCCCCCCCCCCCCCCCCGCTGGTCAGAATCCCAATCTGTGGCCCCTGGGGGGACAGAGTCACTTTCATACAAAGCGTGGGAACCGCAATAACAACAAGCAGCGGGGTGTAAAGGGTTAATCCCCCAGATGCCTCACTGACGTCTGTTACTGTAACAGGTCCCGGTCATTGTTGCCTCTCGGTGCAGGGAAACTGCCCCCCCCCCCCCCACGGTGCTATTATTATTATATACAGCAGCTAATTCCCAGCAGAGTTACCCCTGGCTATTGCCCCCTAACGGCTCTCAGTACCCCCCGGTGCTATTATTGTTATTCCCAGCAGAGTTACCCCTGGCTATTGCCCCTGTGCCCCTTAACGGCTCTCAGTACCCCCCGGTGCTATTATTGTTATTCCCAGCAGAGTTACCCCTGGCTATTGCCCCCTAACGGCTCTCAGTACCCCCCGGTGCTATTATTGTTATTCCCAGCAGAGTTACCCCTGGCTATTGCCCCTGTGCCCCGTAACGGCTCTCAGTACCCCCCGGTGCTATTATTGTTATTCCCAGCAGAGTTACCCCTGGCTATTGCCCCTGTGCCCCCTAACGGCTCAGTATCCCCTGGTGCTATTATTGTTATTCCCAGCAGAGTTACCCCTGGCTATTGCCCCTGTGCCCCCTAATGGCTCAGTACCCCCCGGTGCTATTATTGTTATTCCCAGCAGAGTTACCCCTGGCTATTGCCCCTGTGCCCCTTAACGGCTCTCAGTACCCCCCGGTGCTATTATTGTTATTCCCAGCAGAGTTACCCCTGGCTATTGCCCCTGTGCCACCTAACGGCTCAGTATCCCCTGGTGCTATTATTGTTATTCCCAGCAGAGTTACCCCTGGCTATTGCCCCTGTGCCACCTAACGGCTCAGTATCCCCTGGTGCTATTATTGTTATTCCCAGCAGAGTTACCCCTGGCTATTGCCCCTGTGCCCCCTAATGGCTCAGTATCCCCCGGTGGAGGGGCAGAGACTCACCCCCTTGGCATTAAGTGAATTAATGGGCCAAAATATAATCCCATTGCTCATGAGTCGTTCATTGTACTGGAGGGAGCGGCTGGGTAAGGGTTAAATTCCCCGCTTCAGCAGCTGGGGGGTAACTGGCACAGGGGGCAATAGAAGGGCACAGGTGCCCGGCTCGTTAGCAGATACTAAATGAGAGTCGTTAGTCAGTGTGGGGCCCCCCGATGCTTTGGGGCCGATCTCACTTTGCGCAGCACTTGGCCGACTCCCAGGGAATTTATCATCCGGGCGAATCTGCTTCTCCCGACAAAGTGTCAGCGACGAGACAAATTAGTAGGAGACCCAGTGCGGATACAGGGAGAAAACATGGAGGTGCAGGAAGGCTGGGCCCTAATGCAGATAAATGTGTCAGTTCCGACTCAGTAGCACAAACCAGTGTATAGAATGGAGGCACGGGGGGGGCAGAGCCCTAATGCAGATAAATGTGTCAGTTCCGACTCAGTAGCACAAACCAGTGTATAGAATGGAGGCACGGGGGGGGCAGAGCCCCAACAGATAAATGTGTCAGTTCCGACTCAGTAGCACAAACCAGTGTATAGAATGGAGGCACAGGGGGGCCAGAGCCCTAACAGATAAATGTGTCAGTTCCGACTCAGTAGCACAAACCAGTGTATAGAATGGAGGCACGGGGGGGGGCCAGAGCCCTAACAGATAAATGTGTCAGTTCCGACTCAGTAGCACAAAGCATTTTACAGGATGGAGGCACGGGGGAGAGAATATTTATTGCAGTTCCCACTAGACCACAGTCTCTCTAGGAATGGGGGGCTGTAAGTGCACTCCCTTTACCCCTGGCACCCCCAGCACTCCCCTTGCCCCTGGCACCCCCCGCCTCTCCCCTTGCCCCTGGCACCCCCCGCCTCTCCCCTTGCCCCTGGCACCCCCCGCACTCCCCTTGCTCCTGGCACCCCCCGCACTCCCCTTGCCCCTGGCACCCCCCGCACTCCCCTTGCCCCTGGCACCCCCCGCACTCCCCTTGCCCCTGGCACCCCCCGCACTCCCCTTGCCCCTGGCACCCCCCGCACTCCCCTTGCCCCTGGCACCCCCCGCACTCCCCTTGCCCCTGGCACCCCCCGCACACAGCCGGCAACGTGTCAACACACAATGAAGTGTTTGCCCATATAAAGGCCAAAAATCGTTAGCGCTCGGGGAATATAGCTCAGGCCCCCACGCACTGTTACTGCGCCTGGTGTATGGGGATGTTATAGCAACCATAGATTGTAAGCTCACTGGGGCAGGATCACATAGCAACAGATGGAGACAGTAGGGCAAGATGGAGACAGTAGGGCAAGATGGAGACAGTAGGGCAAGATGGAGACAGTAAGACAAGATGGAGACAGTAGGGCAAGATGGGGACAGTAGGACAAGATGGAGACAGTAGGGGCAAGATGGAGACAGTAGGGCAAGATGGAGACAGTAGGGCAAGATGGAGACAGTAGGGCAAGATGGGGACAGTAGGACAAGATGGAGACAGTAGGGCAAGATGGAGACAGTAGGGCAAGATGGAGACAGTAGGACAAGATGGAGACAGTAGGGCAAGATGGAGACAGTAGGACAAATGGAGACAGTAGGGCAGCAAGTGGAGACAGTAGGGCAAGATGGAGACAGTAGGGCAAGATGGAGACAGTAGGGCAAGTGGAGACAGTAGGGCAAGATGGGGACAGTAGGCAAGATGGGGACAGTAGGGCAAGATTGGAAGGGACAGATAGGGCAAGATGGAGACAGTAGGGCAAGATGGAGACAGTAAGGGCAAGATGGAGACAGTAGGACAAGATGGAGACAGTAGGGCAAGATGAGACAGTAGGGCAAGATGGAGACAGTAGGGCAAGATGGAGACAGTAGGGCAAGATGGGGACAGTAGGACAAGATGGGGACAGTAGGCAAGATGGAGACAGTAGGGCAAGATGGAGACAGTAGGGCAAGATGGAGACAGTAGGGCAAGATGGAGACAGTTAGGGCAAGATGGAGACAGTAGGACAAGATGGAGACAGTAGGGCCAAGATTGGAGACAGTAGGGCAAGATGGAGACAGTAGGGCAAGATGGAGACAGTAGGACAAGATGGAGACAGTAGGGCAAGATGGAGACAGTAGGGCAAGATGGAGACAGTAGGGCAAGATGGAGACAGTAGGGCAAGATGGGGACAGTAGGGACAAGATGGGCACAGTAGCGGCAAGATGAGACAGTAGGGCCAAGATGGCAACAGTAGGCAAGATGGAGACAGTAGGGCAAGATGGGAGACAGTAGGCAAGATGGAGAAGTAGGACAAAGATGGAGGACAGTGGACAAGATTGCGAGACAGTAGGGGCAAGATGGAGACAGTAGGGCCAGATGGAGGACAGTAGGGCCAAGATGGGGGACAGTAGGAACAAGATGGGACAGTAGGCGGCAAGATGGAGACAGTAGGGCAAGATGGAGACAGTAGGCAAGATGGAGACAGTAGGGCAAGATGGAGACAAGTAGGGCAAGATGGAGACAGTAGGGCAAGATGGCGACAGTTAGGCGGCAAGATGGAGACAGTAGCGGCAAGATGGAGGACAGTAGGACAAGATGGAGACCCAGTAGGGGCAGATGAGGGACAGTAGGGCCAAGCATGGAGGACAGTAGGGGCAAGATGCAGACAGTAGGCAACATGGAGACAGTAGGACAAGATGGAGACAGTAGGGCAAGCAAGATGGAGACAGTAGGGCAAGATGGAGACAGTTAGGACAAGATGCGAGACAGTAGGGCAAGATGGAGACAGTAGGACAAAGATGGAGACAGTAGGCAAGATAGCGGACAGTATCGACAAGATGGAGACAGTAGGGAAGATGGAGACAGTAGGACAAGATGGGAGACAGATAGGACAAGAAGGAGACAGTCAGGGGCAAGATGCGGAGACAGTAGGACAAGATGGAGACGTAGGGCAAGATTGGAGACAGTAGGCAAGATGGAGACAGTAGGTAAATGGAGACAGTAGGTGGCACGAGGCAGACAGTAGGACAAGATGGAGACAGTAGGGTCAAGATGGAGACAGTAGCAAGATGAGACAGTAGGCAAGAATGGAGACAGTAGGGTAAGATGGAGACAGATAGGAACAAGGATGGAGACATTAGGGTAAGATGGAGACAGTAGGACAAGATGGAGACAGTAGGACAAGATGGAGACAGTAGGGTAAGATGGGGACAGTAGGGCAAGATGGAGACAGTAGGGTAAGATGGAGACAGTAGGACAAGATGGAGACAGTAGGACAAGATGGAGACAGTAGGACAAGATGGAGACAGTAGGATATATCAATATTTATATGACTGTTGTTCAGATCTGCAGTAGATTTTGGGGGGCAAATCCCAGTTAGTGGGGCACTAAGCGCTACAGTTGGGCACCATGGGAAGGGCCACAGTGCAGGAATGGTGTGGGTGCCAGAGCCGCCGGTTTGGGCCCTACGGGAAGAATTTCAGGAGCCCATAACCCCTCCCCATGGCCACGTGACCCCGCACTAAGGAGGCGCTCGGTTGGCCCATTGGTTGCTATGGGTTGGGCAGATACAATGGGCAGAAACCTCTGGGTCGGGCCTGGCTGCCGGGCGCCCCAATACCCACAATTCCCTTGTGTTTCCTAAAACTCCCTTTACAGGGCATGCTGGGAGCTGTATTCAAATCAAACGTAGAGAGACACCTTATTGGCCGAGTGCATGGCAGTTTAGTAGCACTACAGGCAGCGGCGCAGCGTGACTGCAACTCCCCGTAACGACACATCGCAATAAAATCTCCCATAAAGGCCATAAATCTGCCTCATTCCTCTGCCCCCCCCCTTATTTTCCACTGCTGTTCTGCCTCATTAGCCCCCCGGGACGTGTAGCCTGCGACTGGCAGCCCCGTGACGCACGAGATCAATAAAATATGTTATGGAGCCCCCCCGGGCCCCCCGGTGTGGAGCAGAAATACCCCCCGGGCCCCCCTGGTGTGGAGCAGAAATACCCCCCCGGGCCCCCCTGGTGTGGAGCAGAAATACCCCCCCGGGCCCCCCGGTGTGGAGCAGAAATACCCCCCCCGGGCCCCCCTGGTGTGGAGCAGAAATACCCCCCCGGGCCCCCCTGGTGTGGAGCAGAAATACCCCGCCCCGGGCCCCCTGGTGTGGAGCAGAAATACCCCCCGCGGCCCCCCGGTGTGGAGCAGAAATACCCCCCGGGCCCCTGGTGTGGAGCAGAAATACCCCCCGGGCCCCCCTGGTGTGGAGCAGAAATACCCCCCCGGGCCCCCCTGGTGTGGAGCAGAAATACCCCCCCGGGCCCCCCTGGTGTGGAGCAGAAATACCCCCCCGGTGTGGAGCAGAAATACCCCCCGGGCCCCCCTGGTGTGGAGCGAAAAAACCCCCCCGGGCCCCCCGGTGTGGAGCAGAAATACCCCCCCGGGCCCCCCTGGTGTGGAGCAGAATACCCCCCCGTTGCCCCCCTGGTGTGGAGCAGAAATTACCCCCGGGCCCCCTGGTGTGGAGCAGAAATACCCCCCGGCCCCCCTGGTTGTGGAGCGAAATACCCCCCCGGGCCCCCCTGGTGTGGAGCAGAAACCCCCCCCCCGGGCCCCCCTGGTGTGGAGCAGAAAAACCCCCTGGGCCCCCCTGGTGTGGAGCAGAAATACCCCCCCGGGCCCCCTGGTGTGGGCAGAAACCCCCCTGGGCCCCCCTGGTGTGGAGCAGAAATACCCCCCCGGGCCCCCGGTGTGGAGCAGAAATACCCCCCCGGGCCCCCTGGTGTGGAGCAGAAATACCCCCCCCCGGGCCCCCGGTGTGGAGCAGGAAATACCCCCCCGGTGTGGAGCAGAAAATACCCCCCTGGGCCCCCCTGGGTGTGGAGCAGAAATACCCCCCCCGGCCCCCGGTGTGGAGCAGAAATACCCCCCGGGCCCCCCTGGTGTGGAGCAGGAAATACCCCCCCGGGCCCCCCTGGTGTGGAGCAGAAATACCCCCCCCCGGGCCCCCCTGGTGTGGAGCAGAAATTACCCCCCCGGGGCCCCCCTGGTGTGGAGCAGAAAATACCCCCCCGGGGCCCCCTGGTGTGGAGCAGAAATACCCCCCCGCGGGCCCCCCTGGTGTGGAGCAGAAATACCCCCCCCGGGCCCCCCTGGTGTGGAGCAGAAATACCCCCCCGGGCCCCCTGGTGTGGAGCAGAAATACCCCCCCGGGCCCCCCTGGTGTGGAGCAGAAATACCCCCCCGCGGGCCCCCGGTGTGGAGCAGAAATACCCCCCCGGGCCCCCCTGGTGTGGAGCAGAAATACCCCCCTGGTGTGGAGCAGAAATACCCCCCTGGTGTGGAGCAGAAATACCCCCCCAAGATCATAATGAGCCGTGAGCACCCGTGGGTGCCGCATTGCGCTACTAACTGGGGGGGGGGGGTCCCAGTAATTATGGGAGGTGTCGGTGCCGGTTCAGCTAATTAGATTATCGGGGAATGAACTGATTTGCACTAATTGGCGCCTCATCTCGTTACTCGTGGGACTAACGACTCCCTAATTATACTCGTCATTTGGAAGGAAAGTCAATATCGGGGGGGGGGGGCAAATGTTAATGTAACCACGATACCCCCGGCCAGTGCTCCTGTTAGCAGAATACTGCCCCGGCCCGGGGTACATACAGGCGCCCCACTGTGTTACAGGGGATGTTCCATTAAAGGGTAACTAATGCTGCCAAGTGCCTTGTTGCTGGTTGCTAAGCGCAGTGACTCCCAGCAACCCTGCCCCCCCCCCCCATCTGACCCTGACGCTCCCCAATATAAACACTGAGCGGAAACTCGCGGAACGTGATTAGGGATCAGGTGTAACCGGGCAGAGGCCCCTCCCCTTTTCCCATGCACTCGGCCCATTGGCCCTTTGAGCGGGTCCCTCGTGGCCCAGATGTCGGCAGATGTTCAGTGGAGCCACGTAAGCGCCGGGGGGGTCAGGGGGCCTGGGAGTTGTTATGGAAAGGTCAGTAGGAAACAGTCTCATTACTGAGCCGCCGCCGCTCTACGTGATCCGAACCCAACGCCGGCACCGGAACCCGGGGGGAGTCTGTCTGTCTGTCTGTCTGTCCTGTCTGTCCTGCTGCATCTGGATTAAAGGGGAAGTTAACTGAATTGTGCTTAGTACAGGGGAATCCCTATGTGCCATAGTTTTATGGTATCTCTCTGTACAGGCTATGGGCAAACTTAGGGGGCTGTTCCTGCTGAATTGTGCTTAGTACAGGGGAATCCCTATGTGCCATAGTTTTATGGTATCTCTCTGTACAGGCTATGGGCAAAACTTAGGGGGCTGTTCCTGCTGAAATTGGGCTTAGTACAGGGGAATCCCTATGCGCCATAGTTTTATGGTATCTCTCTGTACAGGCTATGGGCAAACTTAGGGGGCTGTTCCTGCTGAAGTTGTGCTTAGTACAGGGGAATCCCTAGTGCGCCATAGTTTTATGGTATCTCTCTGTACAGGGCTATGGGCAAACTTAGGGGGCTGTTCCTGCTGAATTGGGCTTAGTACAGGGGAATCCCTATGCGCCATAGTTTTATGGTATCTCTCTGTACAGGCTATGGGCAAACTTAGGGGGCTGTTCCTGCTGAATTGTGCTTAGTACAGGGGAATCCCTATGCGCCATAGTTTTATGGTATCTCTCTGTACAGGCTATGGGCAAACTTAGGGGGCTGTTCCTGCTGAATTGGGCTTAGTACAGGGGAATCCCTATGCGCCATAGTTTTATGGTATCTCTCTGTACAAGGCTATGGGCAAACTTAGGGGGCTGTTCCTGCTGAAGTGTGCTTAGTACAGGGGAATCCCTATGTGCCATAGTTTTTATGGTATCTCTTCTGTACAGGCTATGGGCAAACTTAGGGGGCTGTTCCTGCTGAATTGGGCTTAGTACAGGGGAATCCCTATGCGCCATAGTTTTATGGTATCTCTCTGTACAGGCTATGGGCAAACTTAGGGGGCTGTTCCTGCTGAATTGGTGCTTAGTACAGGGAATCCCTATGTGCCATAGTTTTTATGGTATCTCTCTGTACAGGCTATGGGCAAACTTAGGGGGCTGTTCGCTGCTGAATTGTGCTTAGTACAGGGGAATCCCTATGTGCCATAGTTTTATGGTATCTCTGTACAGGCTATGGGCAAACTTAGGGGGCTGTTCCTGCTGAATTGTGCTTAGTACAGGGGAATCCCTATGTGCCATAGTTTTATGGTATCTCTCGTACAGGCTATGAGCAAACTTAGGGGGCTGTTCCTGCTGAATTGTGCTTAGTACAGGGGAATCCCTATGGTGCCATAGTTTATGGTATCTCTCTGTACAGGCTATGGGCAAACTTAGGGGGCTGTTCCTGCTGAATTGTGCTTAGTACAGGGGAATCCCTATGTGCCATAGTTTTATGGTATCTCTCTGTACAGGCTATGGGCAAACTTAGGGGGCTGTTTCCTGCTGAATTGTGCTTAGTACCAGGGGAATCCCTATGTGCCATAGTTTGTATGGTATCTCTGTACAGGCTATGGGCAAACTTAGGGGCTGTTCCTGCCTGAATTGTGCTAGTACAGGGGAATCCCTATAGTGCCATAGTTTTAATGGTATCTCTCTGTACAGGCTATGGGCAAACTTAGGGGGCTGTCCTGCTGAATTGTGCTTGAGTACAGGGGAATCCCTATGTGCCATAGTTTTATGGTTATCTCTCTGTACAGGCTATGGGCAAACTTTAAGGGGGCTGTTCCTGCTGAATGTCTTAGTAACAGGGGAATCCCTAGTGCCATAGTTTTATGGTATCTCTCTGTACCCAGGGCTATGGCAAACTTAGGGGGCTGTTTCCTGCTGAATTGTGCTTAGTACAGGGGAATCCCTATGTGCCATAGTTTTATGGTATCTCTCTGTACAGGCTATGGGCAAACTTAGGGGCTGTTCCTGCTGAATTGTGCTTAGTACAGGGAATCCCTATGTGCCATAGTTTTATGGTATCTCTCTGTACAGGCTATGAGGCAAACTTTAGGGGGCTGTTCCTGCTGATTGTGCTTAGTACGGGGAATCCCTATGTGCCATAGTTTTATGCGTATCTCTCTGTACAGGCTATGAGCAAACTTAGGGGGCTTGTTCCTGGTCGGTGAATTTTAGTTGGTAGTACAGGGGAATGCCTAAATTGCCTAGTTTTTAAATGGTTCTGCTCTGTAGCAGGCTATGAGCCAAACTTAGGGGTGGACTGATCTTCCTGCTGAATTGGTGCTTAGTATTCGATGGGGAATCCTAGTGTTGGTCCATTACGATTTTATGGTATACTCTCTGTGGACAGGCGATGCCGTCATATTACTTACCGTGAGGGCTGGTTGTCCTGAGCTGACATTGTGCTTAGTACAGGGAGATCCCCTATGCTCTCTTCATAAGTTAATGGTAATCTCTCTGTACAGGCTATGAGCAAACCTCCTAGCGTTGGGCTGTTCCTGCTGAATGTTGCTTAGTACAGGCCGGACAATCCTCCTATGTGCCTATAAGTTTTGATGGATATCTCTCTGTACAGGCTATGGGCAGGGAACTTAGGGGGCTGTTCTCTGCTGAATTGTGCTTAGTACAGAGGGAATCCTCTCATGGGCGCATAGTTTCTCATGGTATCTCTCTGTAGCAGGCTATGAGCAAATCTTAGGGGGCCTGTTCCTGCTGATTGGTGCTTTAACGATACAGGGGAAATCCCTATGTGCCCATAGTTTTTATGGTATACCTCTCTGTACAGGCTATGAGCAACTGTATGGGGGACTGTTCCTGCTGAATTGATGGCTTAAGTACAGGGTCATCACACCTCATGAATATTCAACTTGGGGGGCCATTATGCACGCCCCAGTGAATTTTGCTTTTCCCTTTAGGCAGAATTTGAGGGTGGAGGACATGCAAGGTTCAATACTCAGGTGCAGTTCCAGAACCCCCTTCTACATTTAATTGTTTTATCTCCCGCGGCACTATCTTCTCTAATGATCAGCTTGGCTTTGCTCTATTTGTCTCATCGTTCGTACTCCCTGGGTATTGGGAGTTTACCTGTACGTGTCCACTCTCAGCCTAGCTTTATTTCTGTTTATTAAACCACTTCCAGGTTCCGCATGGAAAATGTGCAGTTATACCTGGGAGTCGGATCATTAAGCAGGGAACCCGGCTACTCTCATTATGTCTAGTGTAATAATGTTAATATAGATGAAGGGATGTTCTCATTTATTGCATATATACCTGGTGGATGTAGATGTTGACGACGTTCTTATGATTTATATCTGCACTTCCCCATCGCTGAGCAGGCAACCACAGCTGTAGACCATCACTAGATTTATCTCATTTGTCTTATCACCCACATGTGTTTCGCCCAGGAGTCCTTTACCCGTGGCATTCAGATACTCTATCACTCACAATCAGTACGCGGGCTCTTCTCCAGTATCCTATCTTGACCAGATTTAAACATTAGGATTTAGATATGTGGGCACGGATGATATTAAATCATCTTTTTCATATTTGATGCATGGAGTGCAAGTCGCCCTCTAGAGCTTGGGAGAGCATATTTGTAACTTCAGCCATTGGGAAGTGATAGAATCTTTGTTTTTTACATTTTCTACTGTTTCATTAAAGGGAAACTAAACCCAACCGTAAAGCTGCCCCCGCTGCCCCCTCCAAGTTTGCTCTATAGAACTGATAATAAACCTATTACACATGGAAACTGATTCCCCAATGAGAATTGCTACTTCATTATAGATGGTCAAGAGAAGTGACCAATGAGAATGCCGATTCCCCTGTGTCAGGCCCTTGCTGGTAACCTTACATATAGAGATAATGATGGCAATTTTCCCGTCATTATATGGCACAGGAATCAGACATGGGGATAAAAGGGAACAGACTTGTTCAGTGCTGGGAAAACTTGTGCTTATTGCTCCCAACTCCAATTTGCAGAACAGAGAACAGGGAGCCGGATTTACTCACATCAAGCTGGGATTCTCATTGGGGGACGGGCAGTGTTTGCCCCCTTGTGGTGCAGTTCCACC
Organism: Xenopus tropicalis; assembly: GCF_000004195.4. Classification (NCBI taxonomy): domain Eukaryota; kingdom Metazoa; phylum Chordata; class Amphibia; order Anura; family Pipidae; genus Xenopus; species Xenopus tropicalis. Next base: position 1,118,472 of record NC_030680.2, on the reverse strand, counting down.
GGGTAGGGTCAATTTTACAGCACACGATTTTTGCCTGAGGGGGGTAATACAGGCCCCCAACTGTTTGGCCTTACTCCCCCCCATGCCTCCCTCTCCCCATTTCTCTCTCTACTCCCTGAACCCCCCTTTTCCCTCCCTCTCCCCCAATTTGTCTTCTCTAAAATCACGACCGAACCCCCTTTCCCTTCCGCCCTCTTCCCCATTTGTTCTCTCTGCCCCCAACGCCCCTTTGCCCTTCCGCCTCTCCCCCATTTGTCTCTCTGCCCCGACGCCCGCTTTCTCCTTCCCCCTCTCCTCCCCATTTGTCTCTCTGCCGCCCTGAACCCCCTTTCCATTCCCCTCTCCCCCATTTGGTTCTGCTCTACTTCCCGCGAACCCCTTTCCCTTCCCCTCTCCCCCATTGTCTCTCTACTCCCGCGAACGCCCCCTTTCCTTCTGCCTCTCCCCATTTGTCTCTCTACTCCCCGAACCCCCTTTCCCTTCCCTCTCCCCCGCATTTGTCTCTCTACTCCCCGAACCCCCTTTCCCTTCCCCGCTCCCCCAGCATTTGTCTCTCTACTCCCCGAACCCCCTTTCCCTTCCCTCTCCCCCCATTTGTCCTCTTCTATCCCCGAACCCCTTTCCTTCCCCTCTCTCCTCCATTTGTCTCTCTTACTCCCCAAACCCCGCTTTCCCTTCCCCTCTCCCCCCATTTTGTCTCTCTACTCCCCGAACCCCCTTTCCCTTCCCCTCTCCCTCCATTTGTCTCTCTACTCCCCAAACCCCCTTTCCCTTCCCCTCTGCCCCCATTTGTCTCTCTACTTCCCCGAACCCCCTTTCCCTTCCCCTCTCCCCCCATTTGTCTCTCTACTCCCCGAACCCCCTTTTCCTCTCCCCCCATTTGTCTCTCTACTCCCCGAACCCCCTTTCCCTTCCCCTCTCCCCCAATTTTGTCTCTCTACTTCCCCGAAACCCCCTTTCCCTTCTCCTCTCCCCCATTTGTCTCTCTACTCCCCGAACCCCCTTTCCCTTCTCCTCTCCCCCCATTTGTCTCTCTACTCCCCGAACCCCCTTTTCCTCTCCCCCCATTTGTCTCTCTACTCCCCGAACCCCCTTTCCCTTCCCCTCTCCCCCCATTTGTCTCTCTTACTCCCCGAACCCCTGCTTTCCCTTCTCCTCTCCCCCCATTTGTCTCTCTACTCCCCGAACCCCCTTTTCGCTCTCCCCATTTGTCTCTCTACTCCCCGAACCCCCTTTCCCTTTCCTCCTCCCCCCACTTTGTCTCTCTACTCCCCGAACCCCTTTTCCTCTCCCCCCATTTGTCTCTCTACTCCCCGAACGCCCCTTTCCCTTCCCCCTCTCCCCCATTTGTCTCTCTACTCCCGAACCCCCTTTCCCTTCTCCTCTCTCCCCCATTGTCTCTCTACTCCCCGAACCCCCTTTTCCTCTCCCCCGCATTTGTCTCTCTACTCCCCGAACCCCCTTTCCCTTCCCTCCTCGCCCCATTTGTCTCTCTACTCCCGAACCCCCTTTCCGCTTCTCCTCTCCCCCCACTTGTCTCTCTACTCCCCGAACCCCCTTTCCCTTCTCCCTCCCCCCATTTGTCTCTCTACTCCCTGAACCTCCCTTTCCCTTCCCCTCTCCCCCCATTTGCCGCTGAGGGGGTAATATCAGGCCCCCAACTGTTTGGCCTTACTCCCCCCCATTCTCCCTCTCCCCCATTTGTCTCTCTACTCCCCGAACCCCCTTTCCCTTCCCCTCTCCCCCCATTTGTCTCTCTACTCCCAACCCCCTTTCCCTTCCCCTCTCCCCCATTTGTCTCTCTACTCCGGCGAACCCCCTTTCCTTCCCTCTCCCCCGCATTTTGTTCTCTCTACTCCCGCGACCCCGCTTTTCTTCTCCTCTCCCCCCATTTGTCTCTCTACTCCCCGAACCCCCTTTTCCTCTCCCCCCATTTGTCTCTCTACTCCCCGAACCTCCTTTCCCTTCCCTCTCCCCCATTTGTCTCTCTACTCCCGAACCCCCTTTCCTTCTCCTCCCCGAACCCCCTTTCCCTTCTCCTCTCCCCCATTTGTCTCTCTACTCCCTGAACCCCCTTTCCCTTCCCCTCTCCCCCCATTTGCCCTGAGGGGGTAATACAGGCCCCCAACTGTTTGGCCTTACTCCCCCCATCCTCCCTCTCCCCCATTTGTCTCTCTACTCCCCGAACCCCCTTTCCCTTCCCTCTCCCCCCATTTGTCTCTCTAACTCCAGCGAACCCCTTTCCCCTTCCCTCTCCAACCGCCCATTTGTCTCTCTACTCTGTCCCCGAACTGCCCCTTTCGACCCTTCCCCTCTCTCCTTCTGTCTCTCATCCCCTCTCCTTTCCCTTTTCTATTCCCCCCCGCCCAACTGTTTGGCCTTACTCCCCCGCATCCTCCTCTCCCCCCATTTGTCTCTCTACTCCCCGAACCCCCTTTCCCTCCCCGTCTCCCCCCATTTGTCTCTCTACTTTCCCCCGAACCCCTTTCCCTTTCCCCTCTCTCCTTCTGTCTCTCATCCCCTCTCCTTTCTTTTCTATTCCCCCCCGCCTAACTGTTTGGCCTTACTGTCCCCCCCCATCCTCCCTCTCCCCCCGCATTTGTCTCTCTACTCCCCGAACCCCCTTTCCCTTCCCCTCTCCCCCCCATTTGTCTCTCTACTCCCGAACCCCTTTCCCTTCCCTCTCCGCCCATTTGTCTCTCTACTCCCCGAACCGCCGCTTTCCGCTCCCCTCTCCCCCCATTTGTCTCTCTACTCCCCGAACCCCCTTTCCCTTCCCCTCTCTCCTTCTGTCTCTTCATCCCCTCTCCTTTCCTTTTCTATTCCCCCCCAACTGTTTGGCCTTACTCCCCCCCATCCTCCCTCTCCCCATTTGTCTCTCTACTCCCCGAACCCCCTTTTCCGCTTCCCCTCTCCCCCCATTTGTCTCTCTACTCCCCGAACCCCCTTTCCGCTTCCTCATCCCCCATTTGTCTCTCTACTCCGCCGAACCCCTTTCCCTTCCCCTCTCTCCTTCCTGTCTCTCCATCCCTCTCCTTTCCTTTTCTATTCCCCCCCAACGTGTTTGGCCTTACTCCCCACCATCCTCCCTCTTCTCCCCCCTTCTATATTTCTCCCCCCCACCCCAATAAAAAATCCCCTCTCTCTTTTACCCCCATTTACCCTGTCTGCCCCCTCAGTTCCTTTTTACCCTGCCTGTGAATCTCGGGGCAGAAGGGCTATGGGGGTGCCGGGGGTCAGTCACACCATTGCTGGGGCTCAGTAGATCCATATATGTAAGGCCTGTGGGTGCCCAGGGGAGGGTGCTGGGAGACAGTAGGGGCCACTAGAGCATGCTGGGAGATCTCTGCAATAAGAAAGAGCCAATCACGTCACTCCGTGAGTGTATATAGGAGGGGGGGTATTTGCACAGGTGCAGGTTCCATGGGCCGAGCCCCGCTGGGGGCAGATTCCCATCGCTGGACCCCTGTGGGTGCCCCCTGCCCCAGGGAAGCTTCCGTATCCCATGGAAAATCCTGACACTTCCTTGGCCCAACTTCCTCTGCCGCAGCCCGTAGGGCACATTAAGCTGTCGGGCTCGCTCTGTGCTGATTGGATCTTGGGAATTCTGCTAGGGTAACCCCGTGTGTGCTGGAGGCAATGAAATGCATTTACAGCAAAATATTCATTCCTGGTGATGCACTTACTACTCTGTACTGATGTTGCTTGTTACTAGATAGCACTGACCCTAGCAACCAGCCAGTTGGGTAACAGTATCTGCCCCTCCCTCATTCCCCAATGCCTGTACAGAGAGATCCCATAAAACTCTAGGGATTCCCCTGTACTAAGCACAATTCAGCAGGAACAGCCCCCTAAGTTTGCCCATAGCCTGTACAGAGAGATACCATAAAACTATGGCACATAGGGATTCCCCTGTACTAAGCACAATTCAAGCAGGAACAGCCCCCTAAGTTTTGCCCATAGCCTGTACAGAGAATACCATAAAACTATGGCACATAGGGATTCCCCTGTACTAAGCACAATTCAGCAGGAACAGCCCCGTAAGTTTGCCCATAGCCTGTACGGAGAGATACCATAAAACTATGGCACATAGGGATTCCCCTGTACTAAGCACAATTCAGCAGGAACAGCACCCTAAGTTTGCCCATAGCCTGTACAGAGAGATACCATAAAACTATGGCACATAGGGATTCCCCTGTACTAAGCACAATTCAGCAGGAACAGCCCCCTAAGTTTGCTCATAGGCCTGTACAGAGAGATACCATAAAACTATGGCACATAGGAGATTCCCCTGTACTAAGCACAATTCAGCAGGAACAGCCCCCTAAAGTTTGCTCATAGCCTGTACAGAGAGATACCATAAATAAACTATGGCACATAGGGATTCCCCAGTACTAAGCACAATTCAGCAGGAACAGCCGCCCTAAGTTTGCTCATAGCCTGTACAGAGAGATACCGCATAAAATATGGCACATAGGGATTCCCTGTACTAAGCACAATTCAGCAGGAACAGCCCCCTAAGTTTGCTCCATAGCCTGTACAGAGAGATACCATAAAACTATGGCACATAGGGATTCCCCTGTACTAAGCACAATTCAGCAGGAACAGCCCCCTAAGTTTGCCCATAGCCTGTACAGAGAGATACCATAAAACTATGGCACATAGGGATTCCCCTGTACTAAGCACAATTCAGCAGGAACAGCCCCCTAAGTTTGCCCATAGCCTGTACAGAGAGATACCATAAAACTATGGCACATAGGGATTCCCCAGTACTAAGCACAATTCAGCAGGAACAGCCCCCTAAGTTTGCTCATAGCCTGTACAGACAGTAATACATATAGTGCAGCCCCCCCATTCCCCACAGTAGAAGTACCCGTCCCCTCTCTGGCGATTGGTGGGTTTGCGCCAAGCCCAGCCCTCTATCCCACCCACCTGAGAGCAGACTATTCGCTCAGCGCACAATGGGCGGGGCCAATATAATCTCACACTGACACTCAGACACCCCCGTAACCAATTGCTAAGGGCCCCAAACTTTCTGACAGAGACCCCGCCTACCCCAGCCGGCCCCGCCCAGTTCCCGCCCACACACCGGCCCATGAGGGCAGGAATAACTAACCCTCCGGCCGGTAACCAGGAAGTAGTTCCCCTTTTGGTTCGGTACCGGGGGACAGAGACAGCGGGAACCGCACTGCTACAAACATAGAAACTCCCCGCCAGCAGCGTCTCCCCTCGTCCCCTCATCCCCTCACACTCCGCCCTCCCGGCTGGTACGTGCTGCGTCACCGCGCTCATATCCCGCCTGACGTCACGGTATCGCGGGAAGTGACGTGCGCACAGGCTGCCCGGCAGGAGCCGAGGGGACACAGACAGGCGGCCGATCCGCGTCCCGCACCGACTTATGTGCAGCGGGGCTGCCCCCAATAGCGGGACTCCGGGCCGGGATGGTGCAACATGAGAGGTCGGTGCCTGGGCAGGGTTAATGGGGGGGTAGGAAGCCCGGGGCAGGGTTAATGGGGGGGTAGGAAGCCTGGGCGGGTTAATGGGGGGTAGGAAACCTGGGCAGGGTTAATGGGGGTAGGAAGCCGGGGCAGGGTTAATGGGGGGGTGAAGCCGGGGCAGGGTTAATGGGGGGTAGGAAGCCTGGGCAGGGTTAATGGGGGGGTAGGAAGCCTGGGCAGGGTTAATGGGGGGGTAGGAAGCCTGGGCAGGGTTAATGGGGGGTAGGAAAGCCGGGGCAGGGTTAATGGGGGGGTAGGAAGCCGGGGCAGGGTTAATGGGGGTAGGAAGCCGGCAGGGTTAATGGGGGTAGGAAGCCTGGGCAGGGTTAATGGGGGGGTGGGAAGCCTGGGCAGGGTTAATGGGGGGGTAGGAAGCCGGGGCAGGGTTAATGGGGGGGGGAAGCCGGGGCAGGGTTAATGGGGGGGTAGGAAGCCTGGGCAGGGTTAATGGGGGGTAGGAAGCCTGGGCAGGGTTAATGGGGGGTAGGAAGCCGGGCAGGGTTAATGGGGGGGTAAGAAGCCGGGGCAGGGTTAATGGGGGGGTAGGAAGCCGAGGCAGGGTTAATGGGGGGGTAGAAAGCTGGGGGTGCCAGGCTGGCTTGAGCCTGGGGGGCAGAATCTGTTGGGGAAGGGGGAGAAGGCCGGTTGGGGGGTCGCTGTTGGTTCGTGGGTGCAGGGTGCCCTGACATATGGGGGTACTGCTGGCATTGGGCCGATGGCAAGGGAACCCTGGGATGGCATGGTGAGAGCCATAGGGCAATTTTGCTTTTCATTTGGCCCATTTTACTTGTTGGTAGCGCCCCCTACCCAGGGAGCCCAGGTGACTAATGGGTTAATAATTGGGGCTCCCTATCGGCGGGGGGGGCTGTAAGCTTAGTGCTGTGCAGCCCTCCTGCTGATTGGGTAAGTAGGGGGAATCTCCCTGCTGGGGCAGTTGCACATGAGTTGTATAAAGCAGCCCTTGTACATAACCTGGCGGGTTGGTGCCCGAGATGCCCCGCTAACCCCCCCCCCCCCCCCCCCGTGCTGTTGTGCAGGACCTGCTGCCCGTAGTGACATGGCCACCTCCTCCGAAGAAGTCTTACTGATCGTTAAAAAGGTGCGGCACAAGAAGCAGGATGGGGCCCTCTACCTCATGGCCGAGAGGGTCGCCTGGGCCCCGGAGGGCAAGGACCGGTTCACCATAAGCCACATGTATGCAGATATCAAATGTAAGTACTTCCTGCTGTGGGGCCCCTTGCACTGCCCGCCACAAACAGGGAATCTTGTTGCTAGGGGTCAGTATCCTGGCAACCATGCACTTACAATCAGTATAAACTTCCTAATATATCTCAGCACATTGTCCCCCAATAATCTGCCCTGTTTGAGTTCTGGCGTTGGGGGCACGTGGGTAATGTGGGGGTATCTGCTGTGTTTGTCTAGGTCAGAAAATCAGCCCCGATGGGAAAGCTAAAGTGCAGCTCCAGCTCGTGCTCCATGTCGGCGAGACCACCAACTTCCACTTCTCTAACGATGCGACTGCCATCAAAGAGCGAGATGCCGTCAAAGAGCTTCTGCAGCAGCTGCTCCCCAAGTTCAAGAGAAAAGCCAATAAGGAACTGGAGGAGAAGAACAGGTAATGGCTGTAGGCACTAGAGGGCAGTGTCCTGTCCCTCTGAACCCCACTTGGGGGGGGGATTTGGGGGTGAGTGCTTATTTGTGCCCTGGGTACCCCTGGAACTATAGCGGGGTGACTGTTACCCCAATGTTTCTATATATCTGTAACCTTGTTATGGGCTAAGGGGGCCCAGCCTGAAGGCCAGTTAGGGGGGGATTTGGGGTGAGTGCTTATTTGTGCCCTGGGTACCCCTGGAACTATAGCGGGGTGACTGTTACCCCAATGTTTCTATATATCGTAACCTTGTTATGGGCTAAGGGGGCCCAGCCTGAAGGCCAGTTAGGGGGGGATTTGGGGTGAGTGCTTATTTGTGCCCTGGGTACCCCTGGAACTATAGCGGGGTGACTGTTACCCCAATGTTTCTATATATCTGTAACCTTGTTATGGGCTAAGGGGGCCCAGCCTGAAGGCCAGTTAGGGGGGATTTGGGGTGAGTGCTTATTTGTGCCCTGGGTACCCCTGGAACTATAGCGGGGTGACTGTTACCCCAATGTTTCTATATATCTGTAACCTTGTTATGGGCTAAGGGGGCCCAGCCTGAAGGCCAGTTAGGGGGGATTTGGGGGTGAGTGCTTATTTGTGCCCTGGGTACCCTGGAACTATAGCGGGGTGACTGTTACCCCAATGTTTCTATATATCTGTAACCTGGTTATGGACTAAGGGGGCCCAGCCTGAAGGCCAGTTAGGGGGGATTTGGGGTGAGTGCTTATTTGTGCCCTGGGTACCCCTGGAACTATAGCGGGGTGACTGTTACCCCAATGTTTCTATATATCTGTAACCTTGTTATGGGCTAAGGGGGGCCCAGCCTGAAGGCCAGTTAGGGGGGATTTGGGGTGAGTGCTTATTTGTGCCCTGGGTACCCCTGGAACTATAGCAGGGTGACTGTTACCCCAATGTTTCTATATATCTGTAACCTTGTTATGGGCTAAGGGGGCCCAGCCTGAAGGCCAGTTAGGGGGGATTTGGGGTGAGTGCTTATTTGTGCCCTGGGTACCCCTGGAACTAAAGCAGGGTGACTGTTACCCCAATGTTTCTATATATCTGTAACCTTGTTATGGGCTAAGGGGGCCCAGCCTGAAGGCCAGTTAGGGGGGGATTTGGGGTGCTTATTTGTGCCCTGGGTACCCCTGGAACTATAGCAGGGTGACTGTTACCCCAATGTTTCTATATATCTGTAACCTTGTTATGGGCTAAGGGGGCCCAGCCTGAAGGCCAGTTAGGGGGGGATTTGGGGTGAGTGCTTATTTGTGCCCTGGGTACCCCTGGAACTATAGCAGGGTGACTGTTACCCCAATGTTTCTATATATCTGTAACCTTGTTATGGGCTAAGGGGGCCCAGCCTGAAGGCCAGTTAGGGGGGGATTTGGGGTGAGTGCTTATTTGTGCCCTGGGTACCCCTGGAACTATAGCAGGGTGACTGTTACCCCAATGTTTCTATATATCTGTAACCTTGTTATGGGCTAAGGGGGCCCAGCCTGAAGGCCAGTTAGGGGGGGATTTGGGGTGAGTGCTTATTTGTGCCCTGGGTACCCCTGGAACTATAGCAGGGTGACTGTTACCCCAATGTTTCTATATATCTGTAACCTTGTTATGGGCTAAGGGGGCCCAGCCTGAAGGCCAGTTAGGGGGGGATTTGGGGTGTGCCCGGGGTACCCCTGGAGGTGCATATGGGGGTGTATGTAGGAATAGGGACTAATGGAAGTGCTGGGGTTGCACTGACTGAGCGCAGGGATCTGCCGTATTCACTTTTCCCTCTGGTTTCCCAGAATGCTGAAGGAAGATCCTGTCTTATTCCAGCTGTATAAAGACCTAGTTGTGAGTCAGGTGATCAGCGCCGAGGAGTTCTGGGCCAACCGGTTAAGCCTGAACTCACTGGACAGCAGCGTGTTGGCGAGCAAGCAGGACGTGGGCATATCGGCGGCGTTTCTGGTAGGTGGGGGGGTAGGAAGAGCCGGGGTGCAGGGTTTCGGGGGAAAGTAAATGTAGGAGCAGCTCCGTGAGCGACTGCCTGCGCTTTGTACTGATCGGTCCGATGGTTCCTTCTAGGCAGATGTTCGGCCACAGACTGACGGCTGCAACGGACTCCGGTATAACCTGACGTCTGACATCATTGAATCCATATTCCGCACGTATCCTGCAGGTAGCGCTCTGCCCGTGTTGGGGTTATACCCCGGCACCTTTGTCTCCTAAGCAGAACCTTCATAGGGGATCAGTGTATGGGGGGCAGATTAACCCTACATTTACTGTTACCTGTGTGAGCACTAAATGCCCCCTGGGTTGCACTAAATGCCCCCTGGGTTTCTCCCCTGACAGTGAAGCTGAAATACGCAGAGAACGTGCCGCACAACATGACTGAGAAGGATTTCTGGAAGCAGTTTTTTCAGTCTCATTATTTCCACCGGGACCGGCTGAACACTGGCGCCAAAGACCTGTTTGCAGAGTGCGCCAAAATGGACGAGAGAGGTAGCGCGATGCCAGCCTGGCACCCATAGCCTTGCCACTTGGTCTGTAGCGTGGGCAGTGCTAGCTCAACGGGATATGTGGGTCTGACTGGGCACTAGTGGGACACTGATACAGGCTCCCTATGGGATCCCCCAGCTGTACATGGGACACTGATACAGGGTTGGGACCCCCTCGGCTCTACGTGAGACACTGATACAGGGTTGGGACCCCCCGGCTCTACGTGTCACACTGTTGGGGGTTGGGGCCCCCCGGCTCTATGTGGGACACTGATACAGGGTTGGGGCCCCCCGGCTGTGGGTGGGACACTGATACAGGGTTGGGACCCCCCGACTGTTTGTGGGACACTGATACAGGGTTGGGGCCCCCCGGCTCTACGTGGGACACTGATACAGGGTTGGGACCCCCCGATTGTATGTGGGACACTGATACAGGGTTGGGGCCCCCCGACTGTATGTGGGACACTGATACAGGGTTGGGACCCCCCAGCTGTAGGTGGGACACTGATACAGGGTTGGGACCCCCCCAGCTGTACATGGGACACTGATACAGGGTTGGGGCCCCCCGGCTCTACGTGAGACACTGATACAGGGTTGGGGCCCCCCGACTGTATGTGGGACACTGATACAAGGTTGGGGCCTCCCGGCTCTACGTGGGACACTGATACAGGGTTGGGACCCCCCCGGCTGTAGGTGGGACACTGATACAGGGTTGGGACCCCCCGCTGTACATGAGACACTGATACAGGGTTGGGACCCCCCGACTGTATGTGGGACACTGATACAGGGTTGGGGCCTCCCGGCTCTACGTGGGACACTGATACAGGGTTGGGACCCCCCCTGGCTGTGGGACCCCCCGCTGTACATGTGACACTGATACAAGGGCCATACCGGAGCCCCCCCCCCCCCCCACGGCTGTACATGTGACACTGATACAAGGGCCCATACCGGACCCCCCCCCCCCCCCCCCACGGCTGTACATGTGACACTGATACAAGGGCCATACCGGACCCCCCCCCCCCCCACGGCTGTACATGTGACACTGGATACAAGGGCCATACCGGACCCCCCCCCCCCACGGCTGTACATGGGACACTGATACAGGGTTCCTATAGGATGGAATATAGCTGTGGGAGTAAGGGCTCTGGTACACGGGGAGATTAGTCGCCCGCGGCAAAACTCCCTGCTCGCGGGCGACTAATCTCCCCGAGTTGCCTTCCCTCTGCCATCCCACCGGCGAACATGTAAGTCGCCGGCGGGATGGCAGACGCGGCGGGGCGATTTCGGGAAATCGCCGAAAAAGCCTCGCGAGTCTTTTTCGGCGATTTGCGCGAAATCGCCCCGCCGCGTCTGCCATCCCGCCGGCGACTTACATGTTCGCCGGTGGGATGGCAGAGGGAAGGCAACTCGGGGAGATTAGTCGCCCGCGAGCAGGGAGTTTTGCCGCGGGCGACTAATCTCCCCGTGTACCAGAGCCCTAAGAGGAATTGTGGGGGCAGGCCTAGTCATGACCCCAGGGCCCAGTCATGCTTGAAATCTGTGAGGAGCCAGTGATAAGTGATTGTTTGAGCCATGATGGGGGGTGGGGGCAGAGGGTTACAATATTTGCCCATTGGGTGGGTACGTGGGTGATGGCGCCAATGAGTAGAACCACCTGGACCTTCTCTCCTTAGGTCTAAAGTCGATGGTGTCTCAGGGAGTGAAGAACCCGATGCTGGACCTCATGGCGCTGGAAGACAAATGCTTGGAAGAGGTACGGAGTTCAGGTTAAGTCTGGAGAATAACGGGGATCTTGTTGGGGTGCAGTGCTGGAAAGGGCAATGTGGGCGAGTCAGGTACATAGAGACCTAGCGGTACCCAGTTCTACAGGGGTGTTTGCTCCCCCCGCATCTCCAGGAATTGCCCCAGTAATGGCAACTGTCCCATGTTTATAAACACCTGTATAGCTATAATAGGGGCTAATGATACCTCAGTGGAGCCCCCTTCTGGGGGTGCTAATTAATTTTGCTTTGCAGGGCTACGGAATCTCGTCGGCACCGTCCACCTCCAGCACCAAATCCATCAAAGAGAACAGTAATGCGGCCATCATCAAGCGCTTCAACCATCACAGTGCCATGGTGCTCGCCGCCGGCCTCAGGAAGGAGTGAGTCTGCTGGGGGCAATTATTCCTTAGCTGGGGGTATATTTAACCAAGTAATGATCTTCAGTCAGACAGTGGCACCAATGTATTGGGCATCAGGCCATATCCAGCTCTCTGCTGCCCTCTGCTGCTGGGGTGGAGTTTCATTATGAATGGGGTTAGACCTTCTGGGGAGGCGCTTGCTGGAATTGGGGGCTAGTTGTGTGTGACCCCATGACCAGGCTAATCCCGCCCCCACGTTTATGTTTCCATAGCGAGGCGCAGAGTGACCAATGCAGCGAGACCAGCAGCACCGACGGCAATTCCAGAGACTCGGATTTCTTTCTGCCTCCTGTCAAAAAGGTACCAGTTTGGCACTCGGGGTACCCCCCGTGTCGCTGCCCTGACTTGGGGTAACATTAAGTGACTCTTGGGCTCCCCCCACAGGTGAAGTTACAGGAGGCAATAGAATATGAAGACTTGGACCAGAGTAACGGAATGAAACCCCTTGTGCTGAATCTGAAGAAATCTGACAGGTGAGTCCTTAGTATGTAATCGGGGGGGGCACTTGGGGGGGATTCATAGACAAGGCCCTGTTGTACCCTGTGTGTATTGGGGCAAAATACAGTAATACTGATGTTTTATCCATTGGATACACTTCAGCCAATGAGAATGCTCTCTGCTATGGTCTGGGTGGGCCGGTACCTCCCATCCCCATGGTGCGTAGGTGCTGGGCGCCCATGGGAGGTCAGGCAGTAATGGGGGGGTACAGGACTGTTGTCATGGTTTGTTTCCCTTTAATTGCAGGTATTATCATGGTCCAACCCCCATACAGTCCCAGCAATACGCCTCCAGCCAGGATATTCTCAGCTCTATCCATAGTATTAAACAACAAATGGAAAACTATACCCCAAGGCTTACTCAGGTGAGTGTGGCCAGAGTGTGCATGGGATATAAGGGATCAGCGGGGCGTGGCTATCCCGTTACCCATAACCCCACGGGGGTGCAATGGACCCGCTGCTTCCCACATACTCACTATTGTTCTTGCTGTGTAGGTTCTGTCGAGCGGTGCTGCTAGTAGTACGACTGCCGCTCTGACCCCGGGGGGAGCGCTGATGCAGGGTGTGACTCAGCAAGCCATTAACCGTAAGTATATATTATTAATATTGTTAGATGGGGTGCTGTAGGGTTTACTTGCCCTTTAACATCTTGCAAAGGCTGTAGAGTATAGACCTGAGATTTGGGCTGGAGCTGAGATTGTTGGGCTCCCCCGGGAAATAGAAACCTCCTGCAGCTCCTTCTCAGGATAGTGCCCCCCCCCCCCCCCCCATGTAATAGAACGTTACTGGGTCTTGGCGTGTCCCATTCAGCCACGCGTGTTTGTGCCCGTGTGTTTCAGAGCTGGTGCCAAACGACATCCAATCAGAGCTGAAGCACCTGTACGTGGCAGTTGGGGAGCTGCTGCGCCACTTCTGGTCCTGCTTCCCGGTCAACACCCCCTTCCTAGAGGAAAAGGTAAGAGCGGCACAGAGCCCCCTGCTATTGGCAGATACCTGGGCTCCGCCCTACATAACCCATTTAGATAGAGTCTGGGCTTAGCTTTTATTATAAGGGGCTAAAGCTCAACAGAAAATTGAGATAAAAATGCTTTTGGGTTTCTGTACTGGCCCAGTGTGGCCTCAGGCCTGAAACAGGGATTATCTGCCCCCCAGTATCTCCTCATGTTATCTGCCCTGCCCTGACCTTAGGGACCCTCTAGAAATATACAGTATATATACAATAGAACAACCTCATTAGAAGCCCCATACAAGTAATGAATTCTGAGTCACATTGCATGGCAGCATAGAAAGCAGTGCAGTCTGCATCAGAATTGTCAGCCCTGTAGCATCAGACCGATGTGATCTCACTTCCTCCTTAATGATTTCCCACGCCCCCTAAGTTTAGTTTCCCCTCCCCCAGCAGCCCAGAGCCTACTGAGCACGTGCATTGCCACTGACACACAAGATCCAAGATGGGGGAGCTGCTGGGGGTAACTTGTAAGGCTGCAGTACCTCTGGGCAATCTAACTAATACAGTAATAAGGCAATTCAAGCCAGATTCTTCAACTGTTGTTGCTGCTTTGGGTTCTTCTCCTGTTCAGGACCAGTAACATTTCAGTCCCGGCAGAAGGGCAGGTTTTTCATTTCTAAGCTGGTTCTGACCCAAATGTTCCCACTGGCAGGGTGATTGGATGTATCTGTCATTGCAGGTAATGAAAATGAAGAGTAACTTAGAGCGGTTCCAGGTGACCAAGCTGCGGCCTTTCCAGGAGAAGCTCCGGAAGCAGTACCTGGGGACAAATGTAAGGGCACTGGGGGGCAGGTTTCCGGGTCAGGGGATAGGGTTAATTGCCTTGTACATATGGGAGGTGAGTCCGTGGGTAGGTACAGTGCAACTGGGTGCCCGTGGGCCCATCTGTAACCTTCAGGGATATACACTAAAGTGCGTTCCAGCTGCGGGCAAGTTTGGCTTTATGGGGGGGCAGATAGGCATTGGGCCCTTTCCTATAGGGGAGCCACATGGAGCCCTCCAGCTATTGCAGAACTCCCGGCTTCCCACCAGTGTAACCGGACTGCAGTTTGGGTACAACCTTAATTAGGGTTTTCAAAATCCGTGGAAATAAAGACCAATTGCAGAGATGTAGGCAGTGCTATTCTGAGACAACTTACAATTGGTCTTTGTTTATTTGTGGTTTTTATTTCTACTTTTTGTATCTGGTTGCTAAGGGTCCAAATAATTCAAAAACTAGAAAAAATAAAGACCAATCGAAAAGTTGCTTAGAACTGACCCTTCTGTAACATACTAAGAGTTAAGTTAAAGTGACAGCTGGGGGCTAACGGCTTGATGACTTGCCCTTGCAGCTGACGGGGCACCTGGAGGAGATGCTACAGACGGCCTACACCAAGTTCCACACGTGGCAGTCCAGGCGAATGTTCAAGAAGACGTGAGCGCCTCCCTGCCAGGCTGCGCAGTATCCCACGGCCTGCGTGGGGCCAATCCCTTCCCGGCGCGCACGGAGCGGCTGGTATCCTGGCGCAACCCCTGGCACCGCGGCCGGACAATGAATGGCACCGGAACCAAAGCCGAGGCGTGAGAAGAACGCGCCACGCCGCCGTTTCACTCAGGGGCCCCTTTCCGTTGCCCGCGGGTCTCTCTCTTCTCTCGCGCCAACCGCCATGGATGCAACTTTGGGTTCTTTATTCTTTTCCTTTTTGTGGCGCAGGGTATGTGGGTGTACGTCTCCTGTGGGGGGGCCCCGGCTGTACATTTCCTGTGGGGGCCCCGGCTGTACTTGTGGCACAGGGTATACGCCTGTACATTTTCCTTTGGGAGCCCGGCGGTACCGGTTCTGTTTATATGTTCTTTTTCCTTAGATAAAGCAGAGTCATTGACTCTCAGCTGCTCAGTTTAACCCTTTCTGTTGCCCCCCCAAAGCATTGTGGGTGGTTTGTGCTGCAGGACCAGGTCTGGTACCGTATGCGAGATTCTGTGGCGCAGACTGAATGCTGATGGGTGTCTCTGAACGGACCTCTCTGCAAATTGCTAAACCCGCTGCTCACGTTCTGCTCCATCCGGCGATCTGATAATCACCTGTGACGGAGCTGCCTGCCCGCCATGGGAACCTTGCTGCCATTTTGGGGGCAGTGCCACGGAATAACTTGATCCTACTGACAAGTCTGTATCGGAAGCAGAACCGTATTCCCCCCCGACCCCCCCACTATCTATGCAGAAATGGAAGTATAAGGAGAATTTGGTGGGTTCCTGGGAGATGTTGCCCGGGATATTTCTGTGCATTCCCCCCCAGTGCAGACACGTTGGCATGCTGTGGCATCTTTTCCCAGTGGGTGGGTGCAAACAAACTGGTAACGTGGCAGCATAACAGCAATGAACCTGGAACTGCTGGGTTTGTTTTTTGTTTTTTTTAATAAACTGTAATTGCTTAAATTTAGTTTGGACTCTGTATCTGCTCTGTGGTGCCCCCCCCTGCCAGCTGGGACCCTTGGCATTGTACCATGCCCCCTAAGGAATGCTCACAGGTAGGCACCCTTCCATGTATGGGCCTGGCGGGGGCATAGGATGGCACAAGGCCTAATAGTGATCTGACGTGTATAATGCCCACAGCTTGGTGCACTCTGTGGCAGATGAGCCAATGGGGTGGCACCTCATTAGGTTCTGTGAAGGGGCAGAAGGTTTTCAAAAACCCACCCAGGGCAAAACAGACCCCCAACAGGCAAAACGTTTCCCCAAAAGAGAGTGGTGACCATGTGACACCCCCCCTGTAGTGACAAGTGGTACATTCCTGCTGAAATATAGAGGGATGTTGGGGGGTATTGCTTCAGTATAGGGGCTTTCACAGCAATGAGATGGGGCAGTGCCAATGCCAGAGGGATGGATATATATAATGATACAAGAGTGAACGGAGCACACCCTATAGGTAGTTCAAACGCCCTGGGTGCTGGCAAAAATATAGTATAGTAATAATACAGAGGCAGAGAAACGCGCACACAGGGACTTGTGAAAAAAATCCAACGTTTCGAGCACTAACGGTGTTCTTCCTCAGGGACAGAGGGGAGCGGAGCTGTACTGAGTCTGATGACCCAGTCTGTAATTACGGACAATGTATATAGAAAAAACAAAAAGATCCAGACTTAAGTGATGAAAGAGAAGAAAACTTTACTGCATCGTGCAGATCGAATACAATGATTTCTCACTCTTTGTCAAGTAACAAGATAATAAACACACAGCACCCAATTAAAGTACTAGATGTTAACGGAAACTCTGTAAATTTCGTGTATATAAAGTATCCATTCACCAGGGTTACCCCTCATATTGTCAGGCAGAACATAAGCCAAAAAGGAAAGCATTGTACCATATATTGGTGCCCTGGTTGACAATAGTCAAAATGTAAAGTCATATACAACGTGTACATTTGTAGCAATGTTACGTGTGTGTGTGTGTAACTCTGTGTCAACACAACCATCATGTTGGAATAAAGAGTTTTTCAAGCAAAATCATACAAATCATACTCTCTATTAAGCCCCTGGGATGCAATGTTTGCAAATTCTCTTTTATGGAGTTGTGAGAGTCTGTTGCCCCCCCGGTGTGTGTGTGTGTGTGTGTGTGTGTGGTGGGGGGGCAAAAGACTGTATTACAAGAAATCTCAATGCCGCTGCCATATGGCGAACCGTGCAAAAATGTACTGGAACTGGCAACTTAACCTCCTCCTTCCTGATAGTGGATTTGTGTTGGCTGATCCTGTCTCACACAGGTTAAATCATCTCCCCCACATACGCCAGTCAGCATGGACATTTGAGTAAATACACCACATATTATGACCGGAGTAAGGCTGTGTGTGTGTGTATATATATAAAAGATAAATAGATGCCGCACTCTCAGGTCTTCGTGCGAAATCCAGCAAAAATTTTTATTGTGTCAGACTAACGTTTCGGCTGTGTCCACAGCCTTTCTCAAAGTGATCAAACACTACAGCAAACCTACTCATAAACCCAAACTGGCGCCAAAATTCTGCTAATGACGTCATGTACTGTGCAATTAATGATTCCCCACCCACTAAGTGCAAAACAAACATTAGGAACTACTAAAAAATATTTAAAAAATTATCAAAAGAGAAATAGACAGAGCAGATACGATCACAATAAGGATTCAATGCAAAGAATAACAAAAGGAACAGAAAAGACAGAAACAACCACCTGTCATAGCTGAACTGCAACTCCCACTCGTTCATCGTATAGAAGCTCTGAGCAATTCACATCGCATGCTTTATTTCTCACTAAGACCTGAGAGTGCGGCATCTATTTATCTTTTGTACTATACGATTTTGTATACTGCACCCAGGCACCAGTGACCTTATTGTGACGTGAGTGCCTGCTTCTCCTTTTCTTGCTATATATATGTAGGGGTTTGCTAAAATGGGCCCCTCAGGATGTATACCCCTAGGATAGGGGAGTTAAGGGAGAGCCTCTGAGAGCAGAGGTATTCTCCCCATAGGTATATTAGGAGTTTTATGTGTCAGATCACTCTAGGAGTGAGATGTAGTTAGGGCACAGGTAGAATGGGCAGAAATAGCCCCTCCAGGAGTGGTAGAGGGAGTAGACTCCCCCAGCATTACATCAGCTGGAGTGTAGGGACCCAAGAGTCTAGGTAGGTGGTTAGGCTGCCGCTAGAAGGGGTACTACTCTGAGGGTACTTAGTCGTGAGTACCGGGGATGATTCCTGGAGGTGGTCCGTCTTGGCGTGAGTACCGGGGAGAGCCCTTAGAGAGGGTCTCTTGGCGTGAGTACCGGGGAGAGCCCTTTTGGGACCTTTTTATATATATACAGTAGAACCCCCATTTTACGTTTTTCAAGGGACCATGGAAAAAAGATGTGAAATCAGGGAAATGTGTTAAAGACACATAAATGTAAGCTATTTAAAGGCAATAACTACAGGAACCATTTTCTATTTGCAACTGACACCCCATTGCTGCATGACACTGACACAGAGGTCCCCCTTCTACCCAAAGAGCATTCAGCACTGACACCCCATTTCTACATACAGTAACACTGACACAGAGACACCCCATAACATTGACTTCAAATGTACATCCATAACTCCTAAACCAAAAATCTGTACCATTTTAAAGAAAATCTGCATCTTGTACCTTGTAACTTGTACCTTTAATGAAGGACTGGTGTTTCTGTTGCTCAGTCACAAATTCCCCCGTGTTTGTGCAACTCGCACTATTATGTAAGCTCCTGCGCAGTCAGGCCCGGATTTGTGGAAAGGCCACAAAGGCCCGGGCCTAGGGCGGCAGAAATCTGGGGACGGCATGCCACCCCGCTGCACAAAAATCTTGAAATGTGTGCTCCCATACGGAGCAACGGGGACTTCTCCCCATTGCTCCGTATGCAAGTTGACCCACGGCGCATGTCCGTTTGCACCGCCCCCCCTCCCGTTCGTGCATGCGCACTACCGCTGGTCACGCACGCGCACTCGGGGCGGGGAGGGGGCGTGTGACCAGGGGCGGCCTCTGGGGGGGGGCGGTTTTCAAATCCGGCCCTGTGCGCAGTGCGTGGAGGCGATAGTGGTGGCGCTGACCTTCCCAAGATGGCGACACTTTACTTCCTAAAGTAAGTTTTCTGCTTAAAATGAAGCGATTTGCTAGGGAGAGGCACGTTAAAAACAATGTAAAATGCGGGAAAAGCAAATGTAAATAGGAATGCATACAAACTGGCGGCACAACAAAATGGTGTAAAAGGCGGGAAAACGTTAAACCGTAAATTTGGGGTTCTACTGTATCAGATTGTAAGCTCTACGGGCAGGGACCTCCTTCCTACTGTGTCTCATACCCCATGGCACTTATATATATATATATGTGTATTTATTATATCACTTGCCCTCCCTGTGTGTAATTGTGTATTCTGTAAGACTGTACAGCGCTGCGTACCCTTGTGGCGCTTTATAAAGTTATACATACATACATCACACACCCATGGGGGGCTTATGGAAATGTATTTGAGGTAAAAATAGGGGAGGCGGCCATGGTCGGTCAGTATGTGAGAGAAGTGGGGCAGTGAGGGGCCGGTGGGACGGGGAGAGACACAAGCAGGCGGGACACGGCTGGTACCCAAGCTGCCAATGAGCAGGAGAGACAGCTCGGTACTACAGGGCACAGACTGAGCGGAGGGGTCAGTGTGTAACAATACAAACGATGCCAACGAATCACTCCGCCCAGGTTCCGGCAGGGGCGGGGCTTAATGGAGAGCGCGGTTTTATGAAGCACATGATTACGGCTCAGGGGCGTGGCTTTTAGCAGCGCGCTTCCTGGGGGCGTGGTTACTGTACACCGGCCGGGAGCGCAAGTTGTGTGGGAGGAGCTGGCGAGCGGCATTATGGGTAAGTTAGTGTTTGAGGCGGTGCGGGCGGGAGTGTGCGGGGCCGCGGGGCGCACCCATGTACAGTGCGGGTATGGGCTGAGCCGTAATGTTCTCCCCCCAGGCAGCGGCACAGCGCCTAATGGGGTATATAGTGACACGGGGGGGGGTATATAGTGACACGGGGGGGTATATAGTGACACGGGGGGGTATATAGTGACACGGGGGGGGGGTGCCAGTAGTTCAGTGCCAGTAGTTCAGTGCCAGTCTCTTGGCTCCGCTGCCCCGGCCTCACCCCCATAATTCCCTGCTATTCCCTCACCCCCCCCCCCCCCCCCCCGGCCTTCATTTCCCATGAGCCACACTCAGATGTACGAAGTGTTAGGGGCCAAACAAGCACTGTGATTGGCTGTTGGGTAGCCCCATGTGACTGCCAGGCTGCAGGAGGCCCTGCTTGGGGTCAAACTGTGTCTGGGCTTCCCAAACTTGCCCCCAAGCCTGACCTATAACAGTGGCCCCTGGGGCTACATGTCCCCCCCTGAGCCGCTGGCTGGGCATCACTGGCCTGGGTGTTCCCTGAGCCGCTGGTTGGGCATCACTGGCCTGGGTGTTCCCTGAGCGCTGGCTGGGCATCACTGGCCTGGGTGTTCCCCTGAGTGGCTGGCATCACTGCCTGGGTGCTCCGCTGGCTGGTTGGGCATGAAAACACTGGCCTGGGATGTTACACTGAGCCGCTGGATTGGTGTCAATAACACAGCTGAGCGCTGGGTGTTCCCTGAGCCGCTGGTTGGGCAATTCACTGGCCTGGGTGTTCCTGAGCGCGCTGGTTGGGCATCACTGGCCTGGGTGTTCCCCCTGAGCCGCTGGTTGGGCATCACTGGCCTGGGTGTTCCCTGAGCCGCTGGTGGGCATCACTGGCCTGGGTGTTCCCGAGCCGCTGGGTGGGCATCACTGGCCTGGGTGTTCCCTGAGCCGCTGGTTGGGCATCACTGGCCTGGGTGTTCCCCTGAGCCGCTGGTTGGGCATCACTGGCCTGGGTGTTCCCTGAGCCGCTGGTTGGGCATCACTGGCCTGGGTGTTCCCTGAGCCGCTGGCTGGGCATCACTGGCCTGGGTGTTCCCTGAGCCGCTGGCTGGGCATCACTGGCCTGGGTGTTCCCCTGAGCCGCTGGTTGGGCATCACTGGCCTGGGTGTTCCCTGAGCCGCTGGTTGGGCATCACTGGGCCTGGGTGTTCCCTGAGCCGCTGGTTGGGCATCACTGGCCTGGGTGTTCCCTGAGCCGCTGGTGGGGCATCACTGGCCTGGGTGTTCCCCTGAGCCGCTGGCTGGGCATCACTGGCCCTGGGGTTCCCTGAGCCGCTGGTTGGGCATCACTGGCCTGGGAGTTCCCCCTGAGCCGCTGGCTGGGCATCACTGGCCTGGGTGTTCCCTGAGCCGCTGGCTGGGCATTACTGGCCTGGGTGTTCCCTGAGCCGCTGGCTGGGCATCACTGGCCTGGGTGTTCCCTGAGCGCTGGCTGGGCATCACTGGCCTGGGAGTTCCCTGAGCCGCTGGCTGGGCATCACTGGCCTGGGAGTTTCCCTGAGCCGCTGGTTGGGCATCACTGGCCTGGGTGTTCCCTGAGCCGCTGGTTGGGCATCACTGGCCTGGGTGTTCCCTGAGCTGCTGGCTGGGCATCACTGGCCTGGGAGTTCCCTGAGCCGCTGGCTGGGCATCACTGGCCTGGGAGTTCCCTGAGCGCTGGTTGGGCATCACTGGCCTGGGTGTTCCCTGAGCCGCTGGTTGGGCATCACTGGCCTGGGAGTTCCCCCTGAGCCGCTGGCTGGGGCATCACTGGCCTGGGTGTTCCCTGAGCCGCTGGCTGGGCATCACTGGCCTGGGTGTTCCCTGAGCCGCTGGCTGGGCATTACTGGCCTGGGTGTTCCCTGAGCCGCTGGCTGGGCATTACTGGCCTGGGTGTTCCCTGAGCCGCTGGCTGGGCATCACTGGCCTGGGTGTTCCCTGAGCCGCTGGCTGGGCATCACTGGCCTGGGTTGTTCCCTGAGCCGCTGGCTGGGCATTACTGGCCTGGGTGTTCCCTGAGCCGCTGGCTGGGCATCACTGGCCTGGGTGTTCCCTGAGCCGCTGGCTGGGCATCACTGGCCTGGGTGTTCCCTGAGCCGCTGGCTGGGCATTACTGGCCTGGGTGTTCCCTGAGCCGCTGGCTGGGCATCACTGCCTGGGTGTTCCCTGAGCCGCTGGCTGGGCATCACTGGCCTGGGTGTTCCCTGAGCCGCTGGCTGGGCATTACTGGCCTGGGTGTTCCCTGAGCCGCTGGCTGGGCATCACTGGCCTGGGTGTTCCCTGAGCCGCTGGCTGGGCATCACTGGCCTGGGTGTTCCCTGAGCCGCTGGCTGGGCATACTGGCCTGGGTGTTCCCTGAGCCGCTGGCTGGGCATCACTAGCCTGGGTGTTCCCTGAGCCGCACGGGGGGGGGGGGGGGGGGGGGGGCGGTCCGGTTCTGGTACCGGCGGGAATGGGTCGGGGGAATGGGCTGCCGAGTCTGTGGGGAAACCTCTCTAAACTGGATTTGGTTTTGCCCAGTTGGCCACGTGGCTTTGCACCCAATCAGCTGCGTTTATATGGACCCCCCCGGGCCCCCCCTTTGTGTTTATATGGACCCCCCCTTTGTGTTTATATGGACCCCCCCGGGCCCCCCCTTTGTGTTTATATGGACCCCCCCTTTGTGTTTATATGGACCCCCCCTGGGCCCCCGCTTTGTGTTTATATGGAGCCCCCCCTGGGTCCCCGCTTTGTGTTTATATGGAGCCCCCCCGGGCCCCCGCTTTGTGTTTATATGGAGCCCCCCCGGGCCCCCGCTTTGTGTTTATATGCGGGCCCCCGCTTTGTGTTTATATGGAGCCCCCCTGGGCCCCCACTTTGTGTTTATATGGAGCCCCCCCTGGGTCCCCGCTTTGTGTTTATATGGAGCCCCCCCGGCCCCCGCTTTGTGTTTATATGGAGCCCCCCCGGGCCCCCGCTTTGTGTTTATATGCGGGCCCCCGCTTTGTGTTTATATGGAGGCCCCCGCTTTGTGTTTATATGGAGCCCCCCTGGGCCCCCGCTTTGTGTTTATATGGAGCCCCCCTGGGCCCCCGCTTTGTGTTTATATGGAGCCCCCCGGGGCCCCCGCTTTGTGTTTATATGGAGCCCCCCGGGGCCCCCACTTTGTGTTTATATGGAGCCCCCGCTTTGTGTTTATATGGAGCCCCCCGCTTTGTGTTTATATGGAGCCCCCGCTTTGTGTTTATATGGAGCCCCCCTGGGCCCCCGCTTTGTGTTTATATGGAGCCCCCCTGGGCCCCCGCTTTGTGTTTATATGGAGCCCTGCTGCCTGGTTGCTAGGTTAAATTGGACCCTAGCAACCAGTTTGCTGCTAAAGTTCCAAACTGGGGAGCTGCTGAACATTAAGCTAATTAAATCAAAACATGAAGACCAATTGCAAATTGTCTCAGAATAGCAGTGTCTACATCATACTAAATGTTACCAACCCCTTTAGTATTGCCCCAGAGGGAATGGTGCCAGCAGGTGTGTGGCACATAAATTCAGTGGCAGGGATCCCAGCACCTATGGGTGGGCCTGTAACTGCTTGTATGTGTGGCTAATTGTGATTGGCCAGAGCTTAATAAGAAGACAACCAATGCAAAGGAAACAAACTATGGAGGCTTTTATTAAGGGGGTACATTGTGCCAAGCAGGGGCCCTGGGTGTCTAAAGGAGCACAATCCCCAGGCTGTAGATGAGGAGGGGTAACTGGCAGGGGCAGGAGGGCACGTGATTAAGGGGGAGCCTTTGCCAAGCGTTGGCGACTGTTCTGCCATGGAGCCTTGTGGTATTTTTGATCTTTATGGTCTCCTCTTGCCTGCGCTCATTAGGGCCGAGCCCAGGTTATCGAACAGTCCCATTAGGGAGTCTTTGGCTTTGCTGGAAAAAGACAAAACACAAGTGATTGAATGTACTGGGCAGCGCTATGTCTCGCTCGCCTGCGTGTCTCACTCGCCTGTCTCGCTCGCCTGCGTGTCTCACTCGCCTGTCTCGCTCGCCTGTGCGTATCACTATATACCTCTGTGTCACTGTTACTTCTTGGCTCATAGGTGTGTTAGCCAATGGCACAGAGTCATGGCCGGCGCCACCACCAGCAGGAATGGGGCAGGACAGCAGTTAGACAGCTGGGGGGTCCTGCCTGCACTCACAGGGTTATTGGGGCAACTGTATGTCCCTTACCCTTAGAGCAAGGTTTCTGTATGTTATTGCCCCCTTGTGCCTGGCAGTTGCAATAGTAAATCAGTCTACTTCTAATGCAATCAGTCTCTCTACTGGCCCTTAGTGTTGCCCTAAAGCCCTTTTCATTCCCTGGGGCAGGGATCTGGCTCAGCCAGGCACCCAGACTTGCCCCAAACCATGCCAAAAAGGCTCAGATTTGGCTGAACACAATCCGGGACTGTGACTTGAATCATTTTTACCTTATTGACTGGGTTATGTTGTCAAGAAAGTTTCCCGAGAGTGAGCGCTGCCTTCTGTGCCGTCTCATTCCTTGGCCTTTACTAACTTTTTCTTTCATCGCACTCGTTTTCTCACGGAGTTTAGACAGGAATCCTTTCTGTGAAGAGCCGCGCCTTGCGTTGCTTTGGCGTCGTTTTGTGACGGGGCGCTCTGTAGAAGTGCTCTCGTCTTGCTCCGTGTCTCGCTCGGGCTCTGTCTCTCTATCTCCCTTCTCACTTTGCGAGGAACCGTCTCCATGTTGGAATGCCTGAGAGAGATTTTGTTGCAATGAGTCCAGAGTTTGCTGAAACTGCGAGAGTTGCCCAGTTGCCTCCCTCGCCAGGCTGTTGAGTTCCTCGGGCAGTGAGCTTTGCCCAGAAGATGCCAATTCCTGCTCCTTTTCTGAGAACAGATTGTGCAGCTCCTTGGGGGAAGAGCTTACACTTTCTTGGCCTTGGAATCCAATGAGCGCAAAGTTATTTACATTAAATCCATCACTTTGCGGAAGTCTTGAGAGATCTTCATCCCGTCGCCCATGAAAGGATCCTTTCTCTAGACGCCTTTCTGGTTCCTGAGACACAACATGATTAAATGAAGCCATCGGATCGGGGCGTCTGTAATTCGTCGGCTCTTCTGGCGGGGACACAACATGTTTAAATGAAGCCATCGGATCGGGGTGTCTGTAATTCGTCGGCTCTTCTGGCGGGGACACAACATGTTTAAATGAAGCCATCAGATCGGGGCGTCTGTTATTCGTCGGCTCTTCTGGCGGGGACACAACATGTTTAAATGAAGCCATCAGATCGGGGCGTCTGTAATTCGTCGGCTCTTCTGGCGGGGACACAACATGATTAAATGAAGCCATCAGATCGGGGCGTCTGTTATTCGTCGGCTCTTCTGGCGGGGACACAACATGTTTAAATGAAGCCATCGGATCGGGGTGTCTGTAATTTGTCAGCTCTTCAGGCGGAGCAGGGTTGCTCGGGTGGTTCCTGCTTGGAGACTGCTTTGCAAACCAAGGGAGGTTTTGCTCCGGAGATGGTTCTACATGGGAAGAGACTTGTACGTTGCCCAATAAGGAGTCTCTAATGACATTGAGCTTTGCAATCATGTCTTGTATAAGCAGCAGGGTGTGTGCACATCCTCTATGTGAGGTCTCGGCTTGCAGGGACGCTCTCATCATTCCATAACTGCTATAGGCAGGCGTCACACCTTCTCGTAGAGAGTCGAATCTTGCTTTCATTCCACGGAAGTCCTGTTGCTGTCTCTCTTGCAGGGGGCTGTACCCCGGCGGCTTTGGGAATGCATTGGCAAGGCTACCAGCAAACGGGTTAGTCGCTGTCTTGAGTCCAGACATGGGGTATGGGGGGGCTGGGTTTGGAGACGCGTGTCCAAGTTGGGGCTTCTCATTAGAAAGTGGGGCGTAGCCTGGCAGCTTGTTGAAAATATTTTTCTTTGGTTGTGTCCCTGCAAGAAAATATAGGGGATAGTAGGTTCATGGAGATACCTGGGGGTCCGATATATACGGTAGAACTGAGACCTGTAGAGCAGAACTTCCCCACCCTTTCTAATGGGGCCTCGCCTACTCATCAGAACCAACTGAGAATGGAGCTTATTGGCCCAAAGGTCCAGTCTCAAGTGGGGGTTGTGCTTGACTGTCCTGCCACTAGGACACGTGGCACGATATCACTCCAACTTGCAGCACAGCTGTAAAGTGTGCCTGAGTCTGAGCTTTCAGCCAGCGCTACACATTAGAACTGCTTTCAGCTAACCTATTGTTTCTCCTACTCCCATGTAACTGGAGGAGTCCCAAGCCGGACTTGGATTTCTTACTATTGAGTGCTATTCTGATACCTACTGGGAGCTGCTATCTTGCTCCCTTCCCATTGTTCTGCTGATCGGCTGCTGGGGGTGAGGGGGGGATATCACTCCAACTTGCAGCGCAGCAGTAAAGTGTGCCTGAGTCTGAGCTTTCAGCCAGCGCTACACATTAGAACTGCTTTCAGCTAACCTATTGTTTCTCCTACTCCCATGTAACTGGAGGAGTCCCAAGCCGGACTTGGATTTCTTACTATTGAGTGCTATTCTGATACCTACTGGGAGCTGCTATCTTGCTCCCTTCCCATTGTTCTGCTGATCGGCTGCTGGGGGTGAGGGGGGGATATCACTCCAACTTGCAGCGCAGCAGTAAAGTGTGCCTGAGTCTGAGCTTTCAGCCAGCGCTACACATTAGAACTGCTTTCAGCTAACCTATTGTTTCTCCTACTCCCATGTAACTGGAGGAGTCCCAAGCCGGACTTGGATTTCTTACTATTGAGTGCTATTCTGATACCTACTGGGAGCTGCTATCTTGCTCCCTTCCCATTGTTCTGCTGATCGGCTGCTGGGGGTGAGGGGGGGGGGATATCACTCCAACTTGCAGCGCAGCAGTAAAGTGAGACTGAAGTTTATCAGAGCACAGGTCACATGGCTGTGGCACCCTGGGAAATGAAGAATATGGCTAGCCCCATGGGAAAAACAGATTACAATGCAGGATTGTGGGGGGGAAGCTCTATTAACTGATGGGTTTGTAACAAACCGGTTTCCCCTGACAGTGTTATTAAAGGAATACATAAACCTTTTGTTACATCTACTATAACATTGTCTTTACAAGCTATTTATAATTTTCCCATAAGTATCTGCCTGTCGCATTTACATTCCTATCTGATCCCCCCCCCCCCCCCCCGTGTTCCTCTATGAGGGGACGGCCATATTTATGCAGCAGTTGTATCTGCCAAAAACCATCAACATTGGCTTGGCCGCATTTACCCAATAACTAACTCTCAAATACACAAGTTATTTACTTCAGGGTGTAAGAATGTCCCAGAACCCCTCAGTGACTGCTAATATCCTTATCATTTACAGTAGGGGGTACATTATCCCATATAATACATGAGTGATACTCAGAGTTCCCTGTATAACTCAGCCTGCAGCCTTGTGCCTTTATATGGGCACAGAACCCCTCAGTGACTGCTAATATCCTTATCATTTACAGTAGGGGGTACATTATCCCTTATAATACATGAGTGATACTCAGAGTTCCCTGTATAACTCAGCCTGCAGCCTTGTGCCTTTATATGGGGGGCACAGAACCCCTCAGTGACTGCTAATATCCTTATCATTTACAGTAGGGGGTACATTATCCCTTATAATACATGAGTGATACTCAGAGTTCCCTGTATAACTCAGCCTGCAGCCTTGTGCCTTTATATGGGGGGCACAGAACCCCTCAGTGACTGCTAATATCCTTATCATTTACAGTAGGGGGTACAATATCCCTTATAATACATGAGTGATACTCAGAGTTCCCTGTATAACTCAGCCTGCAGCCTTGTGCCTTTATATGGGGGGCACAGAACCCCTCAGTGACTGCTAATATCCTTATCATTTACAGTAGGGGGTACATTATCCCTTATAATACATGAGTGATACTCAGAGTTCCCTGTATAACTCAGCCTGCAGCCTTGTGCCTTTATATGGGCACAGAACCCCTCAGTGACTGCTAATATCCTTATCATTTACAGTAGGGGGTACATTATCCCTTATAATACATGAGTGATACTCAGAGTTCCCTGTATAACTCAGCCTGCAGCCTTGTGCCTTTATATGGGGGGCACAGAACCCCTCAGTGACTGCTAATATCCTTATCATTTACAGTAGGGGGTACATTATCCCTTATAATACATGAGTGATACTCAGAGTTCCCTGTATAACTCAGCCTGCAGCCTTGTGCCTTTATATGGGGGGCACAGAACCCCTCAGTGACTGCTAATATCCTTATCATTTACAGTAGGGGGTACATTATCCCTAATAATACATGAGTGATACTCAGAGTTCCCTGTATAACTAGCCAGGGGTTTGGGACAGACTCACCTTGGACTTGATTCTTCTGGGCAAAGTTGAACCCCGAGATGAACGATGCTGAGGCACAGAGGGCGGATGAGAGCAGCACGAGGCAGAGACTGATCCCCATGTTCCGCTGCTTGTGATTGGGCACAAGATACAAAGCAATTGATTAGGACTCATTATACTGGGTTTGGTTCCACTTTACTTTCTGCTGTGGCTCCCAGGGTGAGTGTGAGGCTGAGTGGGACCCAGGGTGAGTGTGAGGCTGAGTGGGACCCAGGGTGAGTGTGAGGCTGAGTGGGACCCAGGGTGAGTGTGAGGCTGAGTGGGACCCAGGGTGAGTGTGAGGCTGAGTGGGACCCAGGGTGAGTGTGAGGCTGAGTGGGACCCAGGGTGAGTGTGAGGCTGAGTGGGACCCAGGGTGAGTGTGAGGCTGAGTGGGACCCAGGGTGAGTGTGAGGCTGAGTGGGACCCAGGGTGAGTGTGAGGCTGAGTGGGACCCAGGGTGAGTGTGAGGCTGAGTGGGACCCAGGGTGAGTGTGAGGCTGAGTGGGACCCAGGGTGAGTGTGATGCTGAGTGGGACCCAGGGTGAGTGTGATGCTGAGTGGGACCCAGGGTGAGTGTAAGGCTGAGTGGGACCCAGTGTAAGGGTGAGTGGGACCTGGGCAGGCAGCATTGAGTAGTAGCCCTAGTGCCATTTGTGTGGCCCCAGGGGTAACCAGTTGCCGTGCCGCTAAGCCAGGTACCCCTGAGTGGATACTCACCAGTGTGTCTGTAGCGCAGAGTTGCACCGGGGAATACGTGGCACTGGGCTTTTATGGGTTGGATTTACTTCTCCATTAGCCCAAAGCACTTTGTTTATCGGGGTGGGAGTGTCGGCCGGGACTGGCTATTGTGCCGACGGGGGGGCAGGTGTTTTGCCACAGCTGAAGGTCAGGCACAATGATAGCTCTGGGGTATTACCCCACACTGTGTTATATAAGGATAATGATATCCCTGTATAAACAATGAGGGAAATGTCAGGGCTCCATTATGGCTGTGATGGGCTGGGTGTGTGACCAACTGCACAGAGGCGCCGAGTAATCACTGGGTTCAGTTCAAGGAGTAGGGTTGGGCAGTATTTGGCTTTGGGACGCAGATCCGTTGGGCAGTCAGGGCTCAAGGGCCAAAGAAGTGGGGGGCCCAGTCAGGGGGGTTCCTAGCAAATAGTAATTGTTACTCAGCATTGGGCTTGTGCTTCTCTGCACTTGGGCCTCTCTGGTGCTGTGCCAAGGCAGATACCCAGTAAGGGACCCACATACACAGGGCTTTACGGTATGAGACCCACATACACAGGGCTTTACGGTATGAGACCCACATACACAGGTTCCCTAAAAGCCCAATTTCAAGGTGGTGTTGGCATCTGGGGGTTCTTGTTGGGACCGGGTCCAAACCATGTGTCCATTAAACAAACGTCTGTCTCCTTGTAGAGAACCACAAAGATGACTGTCGCCCCAGTCTCCCGGGAGGTTCTGGTACCATGGACCGAAACCCTT
Source organism: Xenopus tropicalis (assembly GCF_000004195.4). Taxonomy (NCBI): domain Eukaryota; kingdom Metazoa; phylum Chordata; class Amphibia; order Anura; family Pipidae; genus Xenopus; species Xenopus tropicalis. The sequence goes on along the minus strand of NC_030680.2, from coordinate 1,088,885 downwards.
CGCCCCCATCCAGCGACGATGAATCTGCACCCGAGGGTGATTCTATAGGTGACACCATATACAGCAAGCACTGGTTCTTCAGTACTCTGACCCGGCTGATTGAGGTGTGTAGCTCTATGTACATATACCTGCCATTGAGCTCTATGGGGGGCATGTATTTCTTGGCTTTGGAACAGTGGCCAGTACCGGGGCTCCTGTGGCTACAGAAACAGGGATACTGGGGGGGGCTATTGGGGCAGATCTGCCAGGAGATACAGTGAGGGAGGCCCAATACCTTGGCTATAAGAAGTGCCCTAAGTGCTGAGTGGTCTTGGCAATGTTGCCAATAAATGCATTGTGGCATGGAAGCCATCTGTGCCTACTCGTGGCCCCTGTGGCAAAGGGAAGGCATTAATGAACCAATCCATGCCTTGCCCACTCGTACAGCGGGGCACTCGGCTCAGGTTGGCAGGATTATGTGGGTCAAATATTTTATTCCCCCCCAAAGTGCACAAATAACAAAGGCAAGTGGGGCCTGTGGGCATCAGCTATGGCCTCTCCAATCTCCCATTCCGTCTGTTCTGGGCATGTGTGTGACTGCAACTCTTGCCCGTGGCCATACGCTGGCACCCGTGGCCGTACCCTGGCTTGTGTAGTTTTTGCCGGTCCTTATTTGCCCCATCTCCTTATTAATGACCGTGTCTGTGTGCTGTGCCCATACAGGCAGTTTCGGAGGATAAATCACAAGAGGGGCAAGAGGATGAGGCACCGGGGGATCTGGATGAGGAGCTGGAGGATGAGATCTGTAAAGTGTGGGACATGTCTATGAATGAGGTAACGTGGCTTATTCCTCTATTTACCCCCCCCCCCCCCCCCCCGGGATTATACACTGGGATTATACAGAGGCGGGACATTTATATACCCAGTAATTACACAGAGGAGCTGCCAATCTGCCATTCAACAATCATTCCTTTCATTGGCACCTACTGTAAAGGTCAGTCCCATGGGCACCTCCTAATGCCCTTATACAGGCTCATTAACCCTCTCCTCCCCATGGCATCCTTCCCTATATCTACAATAAAGTCTGTCATGGTCCCCATACTCCTTCAGTGTAATCCCCATATCCTATACACACAGTAACTGTATAATATATAGGTGTAACCCCCATATCCTATACACACAGTAACTGTATAATATATAGGCACAGTGTAACCCCCATATCCTATACACACAGTAACTGTATAATATATAGGCACAGTGTAACCCCCATATCCTATACACACAGTAACTGTATAATATATAGGCACAGTGTAACCCCCATATCCTATACACACAGTAACTGTATAATATATAGGTGTAACCCCCATATCCTATACACACAGTAACTGTATAATATATAGGCACAGTGTAACCCCCATATCCTATACACACAGTAACTGTATAATATATAGGCACGGTGTAACCCCCATATCCTATACACACAGTAACTGTATAATATATAGGCACAGTGTAACCCCCATATCCTATACACACAGTAACTGTATAATATATAGGTGTAACCCCCATATCCTATACACACAGTAACTGTATAATATATAGGCACAGTGTAACCCCCATATCCTATACACTTATATATAGGAATATTTAGCAAGCAGTTATCCGAAGCCATTTTGTAGTTAATGAATAACTGGATTTATTGGATAATTTGTGCAAAAGAAAACTGATCTGAGTTAATGTTGGGTTATTGGGTTCCAGGAGGTGGCGCTGTTCCTGCAGGGGTTTAATGCACCAGAGATTTTATTGGGAGTCATCGCTAAGTCTAAATGCAGCCGCCTGACTGTAAGTAACAACTTGGTGCTAAAGTTGATTTTAAAGTCAATTGATGTCTTTGTCTTGTTTGTTCTCTGGTTCCCAGGGTGGCAGCACCTAGCAACCTGGCAGTTGTGACAGAAGTGGATAGCAGAGGGGCTGGTGTGGAATAGAATTCATATGTAGCCCCTGGGCCGGTCTGAGAGTTATTGGGGTCACCGATAGTAGGAGCCAGGAGGAACTTCACCCAAAAGTTGCAAGAGCGGTAGAATGAAGATGTAAATGATGGAGCAGAAGGGCCCGGCGGTGCCGCTCTGTGCTGTAGGGGCCCGGCGGTGCCGCTCTGTGCTGTAGGGGCCCGGCGGTGCCGCTCTGTGCTGTAGGGGCCCGGCGGTGCCGCTCTGTGCTGTAGGGGCCCGGCGGTGCCCCTCTGTGCTGTAGGGGCCCGGCGGTGCCGCTCTGTGCTGTGGGGGCCCGGCGGTGCCGCTCTGTGCTGTGGGGGCCCGGCGGTGCCGCTCTGTGCTGTGGGGGCCCGGCGGTGCCGCTCTGTGCTGTGGGGGCCCGGCGGTGCCGCTCTGTGCTGTGGGGGCCCGGCGGTGCCGCTCTGTGCTGAAGGGGCCCGGCGGTGCTGCTCTGTGCTGTAGGGGCCCGGCGGTGCCGCTGTGGGGGCCCGGCGGTGCCGCTCTGTGCTGTAGGGGCCCGGCGGTGCCGCTCTGTGCTGTAGGGGCCCAGCGGTGCCGCTCTGTGCTGTAGGGGCCCGGCGGTGCCGCTCTGTGCTGTGGGGGCCCGGCGGTGCCGCTCTGTGCTGTGGGGGCCCGGCGGTGCCGCTCTGTGCTGTGGGGGCCCGGCGGTGCCGCTCTGTGCTGTGGGGGCCCGGCGGTGCCGCTCTGTGCTGTGGGGGCCCGGCGGTGCCGCTCTGTGCTGAAGGGGCCCGGCGGTGCTGCTCTGTGCTGTAGGGGCCCGGCGGTGCCGCTGTGGGGGCCCGGCGGTGCCGCTCTGTGCTGTAGGGGCCCGGCGGTGCCGCTCTGTGCTGTAGGGGCCCGGCGGTGCCGCTCTGTGCTGTGGGGGCCCGGCGGTGCCGCTCTGTGCTGAAGGGGCCCGGCGGTGCTGCTCTGTGCTGTAGGGGCCCGGCGGTGCCGCTGTGGGGGCCCGGCGGTGCCGCTCTGTGCTGTAGGGGCCCGGCGGTGCCGCTCTGTGCTGTGGGGGCCCGGCGGTGCCGCTCTGTGCTGTGGGGGCCCGGCGGTGCCGCTCTGTGCTGTGGGGGCCCGGCGGTGCCGCTCTGTGCTGTAGGGGCCTCCTATAGCTTGCCAGTCCTCATGGGACTACCAAATCACAGCCGTTACTGGGCACCCCCTGGAACATTTTTAATTCTTGTGTTGCTCCCCAACTGTTTGTATATTTGAATGTGGCTCACAGGAGGGGACCCCCAGTGTAGATGTAGGTGGGTCTGGCTGTGGGGTTTAGGGCTGGAGGGGTGGGAGGGTCAGCCAATTGCAGGAGAAGGTGAGAATCTTGCAGGTCAGTGACCCGCTGGTTGGAAGGTTGAAGTCACCCCAATAGCGGAATTGTGGGGAGATCCGAAGAGATTTTATGTGCATGTTCCGGAGAAGTCCACAGGAACTGGAGATGTGAGGTCCCACGTGGTGCTGATCCAACTCTGTACTGCTGTGCCCCAAAGCCTCATTTGTATGTGCCTGTCAGTCTGGTTCTGATCCGCTCTGTCCCACTCTCCCCCCTGTAGGAAATGTGTGTGGGGATCCTGGGGAACATGAGTTGCTTCCTGGAGCCGTGTATGGCCATCAGCACCCACCAGAGCCTGGGGTAAGTGTTTGGCTTTCTGCCTTCCCACGGGGGGACATGGGGGTAGGAGCACCCACCAGAGCCTGGGGTAAGTGTCTGGCTTTCTGCCTTCCCACGGGGGGACATGGGGGTAGGAGCACCCACCAGAGCCTGGGGTAAGTGTCTGGCTTTCTGCCTTCCCACGGGGGGACATGGGGGTAGGAGCACCCACCAGAGCCTGGGGTAAGTGTCTGGCTTTCTGCCCTCCCACGGGGGAACATGGGGGTAGGAGCACCCACCAGAGCCTGGGGTAAGTGTCTGGCTTTCTACCCTCCCACGGGGGGACATGGGGGTAGGAGCACCCACCAGAGCCTGGGGTAAGTGTCTGGCTTTCTACCCTCCCACGGGGGGACATGGGGGTAGGAGCACCCACCAGAGCCTGGGGTAAGTGTCTGGCTTTCTACCCTCCCACGGGGGAACATGGGGGTAGGAGCACCCACCAGAGCCTGGGGTAAGTGTCTGGCTTTCTACCCTCCCACGGGGGACATGGGGGTAGGAGCACCCACCAGAGCCTGGGGTAAGTGTCTGGCTTTCTGCCTTCCCACGGGGGGACATGGGGGTAGGAGCACCCACCAGAGCCTGGGGTAAGTGCCTGGCTTTCTGCCCTCCCACGGGGGGCATGGGGGTAGGAGCACCCACCAGAGCCTGGGGTAAGTGTCTGGCTTTCTACCCTCCCACGGGGGAACATGGGGGTAGAAGCACCCACCAGAGCCTGGGGTAAGTGTCTGGCTTTCTGCCTTCCCACGGGGGGACATGGGTGTAGGAGCACCCACCAGAGCCTGGGGTAAGTGTCTGGCTTTCTGCCTTCCCACGGGGGGACATGGGTGTAGGAGCACCCACCAGAGCCTGGGGTAAGTGTCTGGCTTTCTACCCTCCCACGGGGGGACACGGGGGTAGGAGCACCCACCAGAGCCTGGGGTAAGTGTCTGGCTTTCTACCCTTCCACGGGGGAACATGGGGGTAGAAGCACCCACCAGAGCCTGGGGTAAGTGTCTGGCTTTCTGCCCTCCCACGGGGGAACATGGGGGTAGAAGCACCCACCAGAGCCTGGGGTAAGTGTCTGGCTTTTTCTACCCTCCCACGGGGGGACACGGGGGTAGGAGCACCCACCAGAGCCCTGGGGTAAGTGTCTGGGTTTCTGCCCTCCCACAGGGGGACATGGGGGTAGGAGCACCCACCAGAGCCCTGGGGTAAGTGTCTGGGTTTCTGCCCTCCCGTGGGAGGAGGGGGCCCATGGGTGCTGTGATGTCACCGTTCTGCTGAACTTTTCTTCTGTTTATTGCAGTGAGGTGCTGCTTCTCCTGCTCTCAGACGCAGACCCCCCCACCTTACTGGAGACCAGCAGGTACTGTTCTATGGAGAGAATATATAATTGCCCCCTCAGTCCCTGCATGTGATACAATATATTCCTGCCCCCCCCCCCCCCCCGCAGGTTGTTCCTGACGTGTTTATCGCAGGCGGATGTGGCAGGAACGTGGGTTGAGAGGTTCCGGAAGGATCCATCTGTCAGGGAGAACCTGTGCTTTATTATGAGCAGTTCCACCAATGGTAGGTGCCGCACCTCCCCATAGGGCAGTGCCATGTTGTTCCTGGGCGAGTGATTTGATTGGCCCAGTAATTCCCCCTTTCTGTGTTGCCAGTGGATCTGTTGGTGAAGGTCGGGGAGCTTCTGGACAGACTGTTCGACATGGACGAAGACTTGATGTTGGCATGGATACGCAGCGACTGTGCCCCCCGGGAAACCTCAGCGGTTACGGAGAATGAGGACAGAGCGGCGCCATTGGAGATGGTTTCCTGCCTGCTGGAGGCCGCAAAGCAGCTCCGGTGAGTTGGCAACCCCCTGCCTGCCCTCCCCTGGCAACCCCCCTGCCTACCTGCCGTACCCAGCAACCCCCTGCCATGTGCCCCCCCCATTCATTACATAGAACCCAGAGCCACATGACCTGATACCTTTAGTGCCGGCAACATCAGTTCTGCATCATGCAGGCAAAGGGATAATGCTTGCAATGTGAGCGTTTGGGGGCCAAGTGCAGTGCCCAGCAGAGGCACCCGCAGAGGGCATCTCGTCTCCTAACAGCCAGGCTGGGGGTCAGTTTGCTCACTGCTCCCCGTATTTACTTTCCCTTTCTGTCTCCCTGCAGATCCGAGAGCCCCGAAGGGCTGGAAATTTATATGCACGTCCTGCAGCTCCTCACAACCGCCGATACTGGCATCCAGGCCATTGGTAGGTACCCAGATCTCTGCCATTCCTCTGCCCGCTGTGCCATTACCTTCCTCTCCCATATACATCCCATCCTCTGCCAGCTGTGCCATTACCTTCCTCTCCCATATACATCCCATCCTCTGCCAGCTGTGCCATTACCTTCCTCTCCCATATACATCCCATCCTCTGCCAGCTGTGCCATTACCTTCCTCTCCCATATACATCCCATCCTCTGCCAGCTGTGCCATTACCTTCCTCTCCCGAACATCTCACCCTCTGGCGCCTGTGCCATTCCCGTATTCATCTCGCCCTCTGGCGTCTGTGCCATTCCCATGTACATCTCACCTTCTGGCGCCTGTGCCATTCCCATGTACATCTCACCCTCTGGCGCCTGTGCCATTCCCATGTACATCTCACCCTCTGGCGCCTGTGCCACTCCCGTATACATCTCGCCCTCTGGCGTCTGTGCCATTCCCATGTACATCTCACCCTCTGGCGCCTGTGCCATTCCCATGTACATCTCGCCCTCTGGCGTCTGTGCCACTCCCGTATACATCTCGCCCTCTGGCGCCTGTGCCACTCCCGTATACATCTCGCCCTCTGGCGTCTGTGCCACTCCCGTATACATCTCGCCCTCTGGCGCCTGTGCCACTCCCGTATACATCTCGCCCTCTGGCGCCTGTGCCACTCCCATATACATCTCGCCCTCTGGCGTCTGTGCCACTCCCGTATACATCTCGCCCTCTGGCGCCTGTGCCACTCCCGTATACATCTCGCCCTCTGGCGTCTGTGCCACTCCCGTATACATCTCGCCCTCTGGCGCCTGTGCCACTCCCGTATACATCTCGCCCTCTGGCGCCTGTGCCACTCCCGTATACATCTCGCCCTCTGGCGCCTGTGCCACTCCCGTATACATCTCGCCCTCTGGCGCCTGTGCCACTCCCGTATACATCTCGCCCTCTGGCGTCTGTGCCACTCCCGTATACATCTCGCCCTCTGGCGCCTGTGCCACTCTCGTATACATCTCGCCCTCTGGCGCCTGTGCCACTCCCATATACATCTCGCCCTATGGTGCCTGTGCCATTGCAGTGTCGCCATCTCTTGTGCAGAAGTCACACTTTCTGTATTTTCCTTTCAGTCCAATCGCCGGATGGTGGAGAACAGACGTGGGACTTCCTGTTGGACCTGACCTGCAATGACCTGTGCCAGCCCAACGACCCCCCACTTATTGTGCAGGAGCAGAAGGGCATTCTGTCCTCTGTGCTGGCAGTTATGTCGGCCATGTTTGTGTGGCGGGCAGAGCAGGGGCACAAAGTGGAGAAGAGTGAGTATCACAGTTATTCCCTACAGTACGGGGCAGATGGTGGCGCTGTTCAGTTAAGTCCTATGGGACACCCTGAGAGGTGGTGCTGCAGTGTGTAAACCCTCGACTCTGAGAAATGTCTGAGCCAATGAGCTGCATTGGTTCTGCCCCAATCCCAGTATTTTCCTGGCGAGTGATTGGAGCTTCTGGAACCTGGGCGCCACATTATCAGATAGCCACTAGGGGGCACTGTGAGCTTAGGCCCAGTATTCAGCATTCTCTAAAGGTGGCCATACACGGACCGATTTTTTACTTACAAACGACCGATTCCCGAACAATCCGATGCTATCGTTAAGTTATCGTATAGTTGGTGGTGTACGAACGATCGTCGGCCCACTAAACGAGCCGACATTATCGTCCCCAAAATCGATCGGCCAGGTTTAAAAATTTTGGTCGTTTAACGATAAAATCTGCCAGTTGGTGTGAGTGTCAGACATTTGTCTTTCAACGATTGTTCTCTGCGCATATCACGATTGCCAGCAGTGGAAGTCAACGACATTCGATCGTACGTAGATGTACGATCGTACGTATTTTACGATAATGATGCGACGAAATCTTTCCCGAATTATCGTTGCCCGTGGATGGCATATCGTATGGGAACTCGATCGCCATACGATCGTTTGTCGATATAATCGTTCATCGCACAACGAGCGAAATCGCCTCGTGTATGGCCACCTTAACAGCAGCTTTAGTGGGAAGTTACCATTCTATGTACTGGGGTTATGGGTGTTGGGGTGTCAGGGTGACGGTACCAAGGCTTACTTGCCCCTTTGCACCACGCAGGGCTCCTGTTCTCCCCCCCCCCCTACAGTGTGTTTCTGGGGGGCAGGAGGGTCACTCCTGGTCCTTAAATTGCACTTGTATTTCTGTCAGGTTTGCCCCTAATCAGCAGCCTGGCCCAAGTTCTGGAGAACCTGGAGGAGTGCCGGAAGAAGTGCCCGGAGAGTGACGCCCGCGAGGGCCCAGACGCTCGGCAGGACAATTCCCATTTACAGATCCTGAAGGACGTGAGCTGCGAGTTCCTCTCCAACATCCTATCAGAGCTCAGCAAGGTACAAACATGGCCTCTGCTTCTTCCTCATTGGTTCCTATGGCTCTGGTGTACAGAGGGCCTATCATTTGGGTCTTTATCCCAGGTTCTGCCTGGGTCTCGGTCCAACTGTAGCAAAACTCCCTGTCTCTTCTCTCCAGGACAGCGTGTTGCAGGGCATCAGCCTGGGGCATATTACTGAGCGGCGCTGCCAGTGTGCCCTCCGGAACCTTCTGCCCCTCTACAGCACCTCCGTGAGTACTGCTGTGCCAGCCTTTGTGCCCTATGTAATATAATCTCAGGGGGTGAGTGTGTGTGCCCTCGCTCAGGGGGTGAGTGTGAGTGTGTGCCCCCCCCTCAGGGGGTGAGTGTGAGTGTGTGCCCTCGCTCAGGGGGTGAGTGTGAGAGTGCTCTCTCAGTGAGTGTGTGCCCCCCCCCCTTCCCTCGGGGTGAGTGTGAGAGTGCTCTCAGTGAGTGTGTGTGCCCCCCCTTCCCTCGGGGTGAGTGTGAGAGTGCTCTCTCAGTGAGTGTGTGTGCCCCCCCCCCCTTCCCTCGGGGTGAGTGTGAGAGTGCTCTCTCAGTGAGTGTGTGTGCCCCCCCCCCTTCCCTCGGGGTGAGTGTGAGAGTGCTCTCTCAGTGAGTGTGTGCCCCCCCCCTTCCATCAGTGGGTGAGTGTGAGAGTGCTCTCTCAGTGAGTGTGTGTGCCCCCCCCTTCCATCAGTGGGTGAGTGTGAGAGTGCTCTCTCAGTGAGTGTGTGCCCCCCCCCCCCTTCCATCAGTGGGTGAGTGTGAGAGTGCTCTCTCAGTGAGTGTGTGTGCCCCCCCCCCTTCCATCAGTGGGTGAGTGTGAGAGTGCTCCCTCAGTGAGTGTGTGTGCCCCCCCCTTCCATCAGTGGGTGAGTGTGAGAGTGCTCCCTCAGTGAGTGTGTGTGCCCCCCCCTTCCATCAGGGGGTGAGTGTGAGAGTGCTCCCTCAGTGAGTGTGTGTGCCCCCCCCTTCCATCAGTGGGTGAGTGTGAGAGTGCTCCCTCAGTGAGTGTGTGTGCCCCCCCCTTCCATCAGTGGGTGAGTGTGAGAGTGCTCCCTCAGTGAGTGTGTGTGCCTCCCCCTCAGGTGGTGTGTGAGAGAGAGAGGGTGTGCTTCCCCCCTCAGGGGGTGAGAGTGCTCCCTCAGTGAGAGAGCGAGTGTGCCCTTAGAGAGCGTGAGTGCTATATACACAGATAGTGCAGAGTGCCCATTCTGCCCCTGTGTTCCCTTGTAGGTGGGCACTTTCCTGGCTGCCGTGGGTGAAGCTGACCGGAGCTTGGCTGATAAGCTGCGCAGAGAGACCCCCGTCCGGGCAGAACAGACGTGAGGACAAGAGACACTTCCTCGGGGGTAGATTTTCCTGCTGTGCCGCCCCCTGGGTAACAGAACTTTATACCCCTCCACTCGTTCTTGTGCCCCAGCCAGTGGCACAAAGGGTTAAATGCAAAGCGCTCAGGCCGGGGTATTAGAGGTCTCTCTGGGCCTGTGTGACCGGATCTGTAGAACCAGACTGTTCCCCTTCTCCCACCACCCCCTGCTGCAATAGGGGGGCACTGTGACAGCCATTCTGTGCGTTTCCATTGGCTGTGTGTGTTCCTGGGTATGGGGGATTATGGGATACGGAGAGGAGGGGACTGGCACACGTATGGTTAATAGGATGAGGCTGCTCATTGGTCGGGAAGAACCGACTTTTTATTCCCTTGTTGCCAGAAATGTGAGAGAATAAATTAGATTTTCTATTTTATCCCTAAATCCTCGTGTGGCTCCTGCCTGCTGCCACTAGGGGGCAATCATACCCGGGTAACTACCCTCCAACCCCCCACCTGTGTGTGGGACTCCTAAATGCCTGACACGGTGTTGGGGGGGGGGGGAAGGGAATATCTGCCCCGTCAGGTGATGGGGCATTGGGGTGCATTCCAGAACTTGTCCCATTGGGTTGGTTCTGTAGGCAGTGGTGGGCCAAGGGGTACTGGTTCCCAAGGAAGGGTGCTTGTGCCCATTCAATACAGAGGGAGGGGGTTTTGCAATAAATGATTTTCCCAGTTGGACCTGCCCCCCCAGGGCACATGTTTTGCTGCCCGCTTGCGCTGGCATGACTGGGGCAGATTTGGGCGGTGCCACAGCAGCAGATATAATGACCCCGTGCCACCTGGGCTGAACTAATAACAGCGGGAAGGTGGGGGGGCATGGGCTCAGGGACTGAGAATGGGGGCACGTGCCAGCCAACCGGATCTCAGAGATTAGTGGCGCTGTCCCACTGCTGAAAGCACCTTAGTGGCGTCTCACTCATCCCTAATTACATCAGCAGCAGAACGGGGGCGGAGCCTCTCATTAACCAACCACCATCTGCTCCGGACCCTGCCCACTGGTACCGGGGGTCTCGCTCCAGCCCCCCGATCTGCCCCCCTTTCCCACCCCCTCCTCCCTGCCCTGTTGCTAAGCGTCTGTGCCATAGAGCCGCTGTGCCCATATACCCCAGCCTTGGCACTGTAGCCTGGGTCCCATTGCCTGAATGATGGGAACCATTGCCCCCCTCCCTGGCACCCCCCAAATCTGCAACCTTTTCCCATGGTGCATACCTACATGTACTACAATGTTATTAACCCCTGTATGGCTGCACTGGCACATTGGCAGTGAGATTGGCATCAGGGGCAGGGAGCATAGACACCACTATCTGCCCTTGTGCCCCCCCCCCCATTAACTCATTTCCTATTGGGGAGAAGTGGGACTCGTCACTGGGAGCCTGGCACCCACCATGGGCGGGCATCTGTACCTACTTCCCTCGGAGTGACCTCTCCCCCCTAAACAGAAAGTACCTCCCCCAGATACCCAGGGGAACCCCCCGTACCTCCCCCAGATACCCGGGGAACCCACCGCACCCCCCCCCCCAGATACCAGGGGGGCCCCCGTACCCACTGCACTGGGAGGATGGAGCAATAGGTTGGCTATGGGTGCCAGGCCCCTGTGCCCAATGAGTGCTGCTGGGGGTGGGGCTGTTTGGACAGGTAGGGGGGGAGGGGGGGCACCATCTGCTCACCTTGTGCATCAGCAGGAAATACATTGTTGATTGTGGCCATAAAGCCCCGGGGAATGATTTCCTGGTGCGCGGGGCCCATTGTGGCTCCCTATCTACTGTCAATAGGCGGATAATGACGTGGGACAATACGGGCCGGAGGGACAATACGGGCAGGTTCCGGCCAATAAACCCAGCCCGGCGCTTTATGGAACTCCTGATCCCTGCGCAGGTTCCCTCGCTCCTGGCGTCATGGGACGTGGCAGTGGGGGGGCACAACTGGGGCACTTCCTGGGCAGACAGTAAATACAGTGGGTCAGTGGGGGGGCACAACTGGGGCACTTCCTGGGCAGACAGTAAATACAGTGGGGGGGCACAACTGGGGCACTTCCTGGACAGAGTAAATACAGTGGGTCAGTGGGGGGGCACAACTGGGGCACTTCCTGGGCAGACAGTAAATACAGTGGGTCAGTGGGGGGGCACAACTGGGGCACTTCCTGGGCAGACAGTAAATACAGTGGGGGGGCACAACTGGGGCACTTCCTGGGCAGACAGTAAATACAGTGGGGCAGTGGGGGGGCACAACTGGGGCACTTCCTGGGCAGACAGTAAATACAGTGGGGGGGCACAACTGGGGCACTTCCTGGGCAGACAGTAAATACAGTGGGGCAGTGGGGGGGCACAACTGGGGCACTTCCTGGGCAGACAGTAAATACAGTGGGGCAGTGGGGGGGCACAACTGGGGCACTTCCTGGGCAGACAGTAAATACAGTGGGGGGGCACAACTGGGGCACTTCCTGGGCAGACAGTAAATACAGTGGGTCAGTGGGGGGGCACAACTGGGGCACTTCCTGGGCAGACAGTAAATACAGTGGGGGGGCACAACTGGGGCACTTCCTGGGCAGACAGTAAATACAGTGGGACAGTGGGGGGGCACTTCCTGGGCAGACAGTAAATACAGTGGGTCAGTGGGGGGGCACAACTGGGGCACTTCCTGGGCAGACAGTAAATACAGTGGGGCAGGGGCTAATGTTAGCCAGGAGATTGTGGGACTGCCCCAGGGCATTGTGGGACTGCATCATGGGGCCAATGCAGACTGTGCAACATGTGAGCTATTGGTCGGCCGGGCGCCCTACATATGGGCCACAAAGCTGGTGGGGCACCCTGAGTCATGTGACACCAAGTATCTGCCCCATGCACTCAGGTCTGTGCCCGATGCCATTGGTCATTGGCAGCTTCCTCGGGAGTCTAATAATACGGGGCTATTGCTGCCAGTCCCTGGGTGCTGCTAATTGTGCATTAATTACCCCTAATGAGTGACAGTAAATGTAGCGTCGGTTTGTCAGCTGACCCCCCCCCCCGCCCATCACTTGCCCCCCTGCCCATCAGCTGCCTGCCCTGACACACAGCCCCGGGCTCTGCCTCCATATCCTGCACTACAGCAAATACTGGGGGTGGTTCTGCCGCTTCTCTCAGCTCTGGGGGGGGGAATCTTGTGACCCTGTTCTGTTTGTTACCCCAATATTTGTCTGTCTGAGCGCTGGCACAGCATCCGCGCAACCGGAACCTCAGCACCAGAACTATCTGATCCCCCCATTGTAAGCAGCAGTCCTGCCCTGCTTTATGGCTGAGATTCTAGCTATCTGTATAACAGAGCATTCTGTCACAGTGGCACAGATCCTATCTGATCCCCCCATTGTAAGCAGCAGTCCTGCCCTGCTTTATGGCTGAGATTCTAGCTATCTGTATAACAGAGCATTCTGTCACAGTGGCACAGATCCTATCCCCCCCATTGTAAGCAGCAGTCCTGCCCTGCTTTATGGCTGAGATTCTAGCTATCTGTATAACAGAGCATTCTGTCACAGTGGCACAGATCCTATCTGATCCCCCCCATTGTAAGCAGCAGTCCTGCCCTGCTTTATGGCTGAGATTCTAGCTATCTGTATAACAGAGCATTCTGTCACAGTGGCACAGATCCTATCTGATCCCCCCCCCCATTGTAAGCAGCAGTCCTGCCCTGCTTTATGGCTGAGATTCTAGCTATCTGTATAACAGAGCATTCTGTCACAGTGGCACAGATCCTATCTGATCCCCCCATTGTAAGCAGCAGTCCTGCCCTGCTTTATGGCTGAGATTCTAGCTGGTACAGTTATTGGGGATACAGACTGGGAAGAGGCAGAAGAGATGGGGGGGTACTTGACATTTGCTGATGGGGCCCCTGTGCTATTGCTGGAGTAAATAGAGAAGTAGGGGCCCGGCGCCTGATTGGCTGCGTTACGCCGGCTCTTTCCATAGAGTAACAGGGACACCTGCGGGGCTCCCCCCGGCGCAGTGAATGGGTTACAGGAACAAAGAGTCCGAGGGGAGAGACAATGAGCCCCTTTGTGTTGGGCTGAGTGAAGGGCTCTCTCCTGAGCAAACAGCGTCTCCCTCACTCATCTCATTCCCAGTACAAAGGGGCCCCGCGGGGACTACTCATTGTCTGGGGCCGCAACTCATTACTCCTCCATAGAGCACATGTTCCCCCTCACAATGGGGCCCCTTTATTTATGCATTTGATTAATTCCAGGCCCCCCCTCAGCAGCACGTCAGCAGCACTTACCTCATACACCCACCTGCCCGCGTATGACTCTTCCACTAGAGTGTAAGCTCCTATGGCAAAGGCTCACAGCCTGGCTAGCAATGTGGGCTGGAAGGGTTACAGAAATAGGGGTTGGTAGCACTAGGTAGGTACCTAATATATAGGGGCAGAGACAGGGGAAAGTGTTGGAAGGGTTACTGCCTGCCCTGCTCTCATTTCCCTACAGAAATAGGGGTTGGTAGCACTAGGTAGGTACCTAATATATAGGGGCAGAGACAGGGGAAAGTGTTGGGAGGGTTACTGCCTGCCCTGCTCTCATTTCCCTACAGAAATAGGGGTTGGTAGCACTAGGTAGGTACCTAATATATAGGGGCAGAGACAGGGGAAAGTGTTGGAAGGGTTACTGCCTGCCCTGCTCTCATTTCCCTACAGAAATAGGGGTTGGTAGCACTAGGTAGGTACCTAATATATAGGGGCAGAGACAGGGGAAAGTGTTGGGAGGGTTACTGCCTGCCCTGCTCTCATTTCCCTACAGAAATAGGGGTTGGTAGCACTAGGTAGGTACCTAATATATAGGGGCAGAGACAGGGGAAAGTGTTGGAAGGGTTACTGCCTGCCCTGCTCTCATTTCCCTACAGAAATAGGGGTTGGTAGCACTAGGTAGGTACCTAATATATAGGGGCAGAGACAGGGGAAAGTGTTGGAAGGGTTACTGCCTGCCCTGCTCTCATTTCCCTACAGAAATAGGGGTTGGTAGCACTAGGTAGGTACCTAATATATAGGGGCAGAGACAGGGGAAAGTGTTGGAAGGGTTACTGCCTGCCCTGCTCTCATTTCCCTACAGAAATAGGGGTTGGTAGCACTAGGTAGGTACCTAATATATAGGGGCAGAGACAGGGGAAAGTGTTGGAAGGGTTACTGCCTGCCCTGCTCTCATTTCCCTACAGAAATAGGGGTTGGTAGCACTAGGTAGGTACCTAATATATAGGGGCAGAGACAGGGGAAAGTGTTGGGAGGGTTACTGCCTGCCCTGCTCTCATTTCCCTACAGAAATAGGGGTTGGTAGCACTAGGTAGGTACCTAATATATAGGGGCAGAGACAGGGGAAAGTGTTGGAAGGGTTACTGCCTGCCCTGCTCTCATTCCCTACAGAAATAGGGGTTGGTAGCACTAGGTAGGTACCTAATATATAGGGGCAGAGACAGGGGAAAGTGTTGGAAGGGTTACTGCCTGCCCTGCTCTCATTTCCCTACAGAAATAGGGGTTGGTAGCACTAGGTAGGTACCTAATATATAGGGGCAGAGACAGGGGAAAGTGTTGGGATGCATGGGGGCAGATTATTCGCTCAGTGCTCTCTCACCCTTGGGGCAGATTACGGGGCAGTCACACTCGGCACGAGATCCCCAGCCCTAAGCACAGGGCAGTTAAGACTCAGCAGCTTTGGCATTAGGCTCAGTAATCCTGTCTGTAGAAGGATTTGGGTTTCTTTGCCTTTTACTGGAATTTCTCCGGCTTAGGGAGCTGATTGGCTGGAGGGGCCGTAACTGGACTGGGGCAAGTCTGTCTGACCTGTATAAACCAGTCAGGGGGGAGGGGCAGGGGCAGATCAGTGCTGGGGTGTCTTTCATAACAACACAGGACTAATTGCCCAGGTTTATGTGACAGCCCTGCCATAAAGCGTGATGCTGCTGCTGTTATTGTGTCAGTCACATGACAAGGATTTGAAGCAGTGGGGGCCCTGGGGCAAAACAACCCCCCCCCCCCACACACACACACAGGGCCCCCATTGGCCCCAGGAGAATGGAGAGAGGGCGTGGCCTACTTGGTGCTGGTGTCAGGCATCAGAGGATTGGCCCAAAGTTCTGCCCAGAATGAACCGGTATAAAGCAGCACCGGCCAATCCCAACTCTCTAACTGTATTGGGTCGAGTCGGTTCTTTTGGGTCTCACAGTTCCTCGGGCCCCTTAGTACCGACACATTCACTGGGGCCCCCCTGCTGCTCTACAGCGATTGGCTGGGGGTTCCAGGTGGCCGAGTAGATGACAGAACCAGAATCAGAACTTGTGACACATTGGGCAGAATGGGGGGGGGGGGTGCATTATTCTTATAGAATGACGTGGGGCACTAAGCACATCAGGGGTTAATGGGCACTTTGTTGTTTGGCTGACTTTAGCTCATTTCCTGTTCCTGTTTTTATTGCTCCGGGCGGTGGGGGCAGTAATGGGGGGGGGGGGGGGGGGGGGGTATTTGTACAAGTGATATGGCAGGTGCAGATGGGCCACAGGATATTTACTGGTGCCATGGTGACCTGTCGCTAGGCTACACGTGTGGCCCCCACTCATCCATAAACAGCGACGCTCGTTACTGGCCCCTAATTCTACTGTATGTACGGGGGCGTGGTCTTACTGGGCGGGGCACTCGGTACCAATCAGGGCTGCCCTGTGGCCCAAAGCCAACCTGCTGTCTCCATCTTGCCCTACTGTCTCCATCTTGCCCTACTGTCCCCATCTTGTCCTACTGTCTCCATCTTGCCCTACTGTCTCCATCTTGCCCTACTGTCCCCATCTTGTCCTACTGTCTCCATCTTGCCCTACTGTCTCCATCTTGCCCTACTGTCCCCATCTTGCCCTACTGTCCCCATCTTGCCCTACTGTCCCCATCTTGCCCTACTGTCCCCATCTTGCCCTACTGTCTCCATCTTGCCCTACTGTCTCCATCTTGCCCTACTGTCTCCATCTTGCCCTACTGTCCCCATCTTGTCCTACTGTCCCCATCTTGCCCTACTGTCCCCATCTTGCCCTACTGTCTCCATCTTGCCCTACTGTCCCCATCTTGCCCTACTGTCCCCATCTTGCCCTACTGTCCCCATCTTGCCCTACTGTCTCCATCTTGCCCTACTGTCTCCATCTTGCCCTACTGTCCCCATCTTGCCCTACTGTCTCCATCTTGCCCTACTGTCTCCATCTTGCCCTACTGTCCCCATCTTGTCCTACTGTCCCCATCTTGCCTACTGTCTCCATCTTGCCCTACTGTCTCCATCTTGCCCTACTGTCCCCATCTTGCCCTACTGTCCCCATCTTGTCCTACTGTCCCCATTTGCCCTACTGTCTCCATCTTGCCCTACTGTCTCCATCTTGCCCTACTGTCTCCATCTTGCCCTACTGTCCCCATCTTGCCCCTACTGTCTCCATCTTGCCCTACTGTCCCCATCTTGCCCTACTGTCCCCATCTTGCCCTACTGTCTCCATCTTGCCCTACTGTCTCCATCTTGCCCTACTGTCTCCATCTTGCCCTACTGTCCCCATCTTGCCCTACTGTCTCCATCTTGCCCTACTGTCTCCATCTTGCCCTACTGTCCCCATCTTGTCCTACTGTCCCCATCTTGCCCTACTGTCCCCATCTTGCCCTACTGTCTCCATCTTGCCCTACTGTCCCCATCTTGCCCTACTGTCCCCATCTTGCCCTACTGTCCCCATCTTGCCCTACTGTCTCCATCTTGCCCTACTGTCTCCATCTTGCCCTTACTGTCCCCATCTTGCCCTACTGTCTCCATCTTGCCCTACTGTCTCCATCTTGCCCTACTGTCTCCATCTTGCCCTACTGTCCCATCTTGCCCTACTGTCCCCATCTTGTCCTACTGTCCCCATCTTGCCCTACTGTCCCCATCTTGCCCTACTGTCTCCATCTTGCCCTACTGTCTCCATCTTGCCCTACTGTCTCCATCTTGCCCTACTGTCTCCATCTTGCCCTACTGTCTCCATCTTGCCCTACTGTCCCCATCTTGCCCTACTGTCCCCATCTTGCCCTACTGTCTCCATCTTGCCCTACTGTCTCCATCTTGCCCTACTGTCCCCATCTTGCCCTACTGTCCCCATCTTGCCCTACTGTCTCCATCTTGCCCTACTGTCTCCATCTTGCCCTACTGTCTCCATCTTGCCCTACTGTCCCCATCTTGCCCTACTGTCTCCATCTTGCCCTACTGTCTCCATCTTGCCCTACTGTCTCCATCTTGCCCTACTGTCCCCATCTTGCCCTACTGTCCCCATCTTGCCCTACTGTCCCCATCTTGCCCTACTGTCCCCATCTTGCCCTACTGTCTCCATCTTGCCCTACTGTCCCCATCTTGCCCTACTGTCTCCATCTTGCCCTACTGTCTCCATCTTGCCCTACTGTCCCCATCTTGCCCTACTGTCCCCATCTTGCCCTACTGTCTCCATCTTGCCCTACTGTCTCCATCTTGCCCTACTGTCTCCATCTTGCCCTACTGTCTCCATCTTGCCCTACTGTCTCCATCTTGCCCTACTGTCCCCATCTTGCCCTACTGTCCCCATCTTGCCCTACTGTCTCCATCTTGCCCTACTGTCCCCATCTTATCCTACTGTCCCCATCTTGCCCTACTGTCTCCATCTTGCCCTACTGTCCCCATCTTATCCTACTGTCCCCATCTTGCCCTACTGTCTCCATCTTGCCCTACTGTCCCCATCTTATCCTACTGTCCCCATCTTGCCCTACTGTCCCCATCTTGCCCTACTGTCCCCATCTTGCCCTACTGTCCCCATCTTGCCCTACTGTCCCCATCTTGCCCTACTGTCTCCATCTTGCCCTACTGTCTCCATCTTGTCTCCCTCTTGCCCTACTGTCTCCCTCTTGCCCTACTGTCTCCATCTTGTCCTACTGTCTCCATCTTGCCCTACTGTCTCCATCTTGTCCTACTGTCTCCATCTTGTCCTACTGTCTCCATCTTGCCCTACTGTCCCCATCTTGTCCTACTGTCCCCATCTTGTCCTACTGTCCCCATCTTGTCCTACTGTCCCCATCTTGTCCTACTGTCTCCATCTTGCCCTACTGTCCCCATCTTGCCCTATTGTCCCCATCTTGCCCTACTGTCCCCATCTTGTTCTACTGCCTCCATCTTGCCCTACTGTCTCCATCTTGTCTCCCTCTTGTCCTACTGTCCCCATCTTGTCCTACTGTCTCCCTCTTGCCCTACTGTCTCCATCTTGTCCTACTGTCTCCATCTTGCCCTACTGTCTCCATCTTGTCCTACTGTCCCCATCTTGTCCTACTGTCCCCATCTTGTCCTACTGTCTCCATCTTGCCCTACTGTCCCCATCTTGCCCTATTGTCCCCATCTTGCCCTACTGTCCCCATCTTGTTCTACTGCCTCCATCTTGCCCTACTGTCTCCATCTTGTCTCCCTCTTGTCCTACTGTCCCCATCTTGTCCTACTGTCTCCCTCTTGCCCTACTGTCTCCATCTTGTCCTACTGTCTCCATCTTGCCCTACTGTCTCCATCTTGTCCTACTGTCCCCATCTTGCCCTACTGTCCCCATCTTGCCCTACTGTCTCCATCTTGCCCTACTGTCTCCATCTTGCCCTACTGTCTCCATCTTGCCCTACTGTCTCCATCTTGTCTCCCTTTTGCCCTACTGTCCCCATCTTGTCCTACTGTCCCCATCTTGTCCTACTGTCCCCATCTTGTCCTACTGTCCCCATCTTGTCCTACTGTCTCCATCTTGCCCTACTGTCCCCATCTTGCCCTATTGTCCCCATCTTGCCCTACTGTCCCCATCTTGTTCTACTGCCTCCATCTTGCCCTACTGTCTCCATCTTGTCTCCCTCTTGTCCTACTGTCCCCATCTTGTCCTACTGTCTCCCTCTTGCCCTACTGTCTCCATCTTGTCCTACTGTCTCCATCTTGTCCTACTGTCTCCATCTTGCCCTACTGTCCCCATCTTGTCCTACTGTCCCCATCTTGTCCTACTGTCTCCATCTTGCCCTACTGTCCCCATCTTGTCCTACTGTCCCCATCTTGTCCTACTGTCCCCATCTTGTCCTACTGTCCCCATCTTGTCCTACTGTCTCCATCTTGCCCTATTGTCCCCATCTTGCCCTATTGTCCCCATCTTGCCCTACTGTCCCCATCTTGTTCTACTGCCTCCATCTTGCCCTACTGTCTCCATCTTGTCTCCCTCTTGTCCTACTGTCCCCATCTTGTCCTACTGTCCCCATCTTGTCCTACTGTCTCCATCTTGCCCTACTGTCCCCATCTTGCCCTACTGTCCCCATCTTGCCCTACTGTCTCCATCTTGCCCTACTGTCTCCATCTTGCCCTACTGTCTCCATCTTGCCCTACTGTCTCCATCTTGTCTCCCTTTTGCCCTACTGTCTCCATCTTGTCCTACTGTCTCCCTCTTGCCCTACTGTCTCCATCTTGCCCTACTGTCTCCATCTTGTCCTACTGTCTCCATCTTGCCCTACTGTCTCCATCTTGCCCTACTGCCTCCATCTTGCCCTACTGTCTCCATCTTGTCTCCCTCTTGCCCTACTGTCTCCCTCTTGCCCTACTGTCTCCATCTTGTCCTACTGTCTCCATCTTGCCCTACTGTCCCCA
Source organism: Xenopus tropicalis (assembly GCF_000004195.4). Taxonomy (NCBI): domain Eukaryota; kingdom Metazoa; phylum Chordata; class Amphibia; order Anura; family Pipidae; genus Xenopus; species Xenopus tropicalis. The sequence goes on along the minus strand of NC_030680.2, from coordinate 1,068,648 downwards.
TCTTGCCCTACTGTCTCCATCTTGTCCTACTGTCTCCATCTTGTCCTACTGTCTCCATCTTGTCCTACTGTCTCCATCTTGCCCTACTGTCTCCATCTTGCCCTACTGCCTCCATCTTGTCCTACTGTCTCCATCTTGTCTCCCTCTTGCCCTACTGTCTCCCTCTTGCCCTACTGTCTCCCTCTTGCCCTACTGTCTCCATCTTGCCCTACTGTCTCCCTCTTGCCCTACTGTCTCCATCTTACCCTACTGTCCCCATCTTGCCCTACTGTCTCCCTCTTGCCCTACTGTCTCCCTCTTGCCCTACTGTCCCCATCTTGCCCTACTGTCTCCATCTTGTCCTACTGTCTCCATCTTGTCCTACTGTCTCCATCTTGCCCTACTGTCTCCATCTTGTCTCCCTCTTGCCCTACTGTCTCCCTCTTGCCCTACTGTCTCCCTCTTGCCCTACTGTCTCCCTCTTGCCCTACTGTCTCCCTCTTGCCCTACTGTCTCCCTCTTGCCCTACTGTCTCCCTCTTGCCCTACTGTCTCCCTCTTGCCCTACTGTCTCCATCTTGCCCCACTGTCTCCATCTTGTCTCCCTCTTGCCCTACTGTCTCCCTCTTGTCCTACTGTCTCCCTCTTGCCCCACTGTCCCCCTCTTGCCCCACTGTCCCCCTCTTGCCCCACTGTCCCCCTCTTGCCCCACTGTCCCCCTCTTGCCCCACTGTCCCCCTCTTGCCCCACTGTCCCCCTCTTGCCCCACTGTCCCCCTCTTGCCCCACTGTCCCCCTCTTGCCCCACTTGGGCTCATTTATAAACACTGGGCAAATTTGCACATGGGCTGTAACCCATAGCAACCGATCAGTGACAGAACAGAGAGATGTGACTGCCCCGCCAGCCTAGGGATCATTTTGCTGTGAGTGAATGTCCCTGGGGGGGGGGGGGTAATAAAGGGTAAGTAGTGCCGGTGTGGGGCAGTGAGTGGCCCTTAATTAATGAGAGGGGGGGGGGGATAATGAGAGGGGGGTAATTAGTGGCTGTGACGCCGGAGTATCTCCAGCCCCGGTAGAAGGGATTATTAGGCCCCTCCCACAGCCCCGGGGATAAATACAGGAGGGGCAGGAGGAACGGCTCAGCCACACACGGTCCCTCCAGCAGCCCCATGTACTCCAGCCGCCGGGCAGAGCGCCCCCGCAGGGTCAAGTCCTTCGACTCCGGCAACTCCGGATTGGATGAGAATCAGATCAATAATGAGGTGAGTTTGGGGGGCTCAGACCTAGGGCAGGGGGGCAAAGGGCAGGAGTTGTAGTTCAACACCATCGCTGGGGGGGCAATTATCTGATTGGCTGGAGCCGGGGGTTTAATAACAGCACCTTCCCCCCCCGGGCACCCCACTAATAACCTGCCCCATAGGGGAAGCAGCCTTGCAGTTGGTCCTGTGCTTGTTTCTATCAGCATCACAACAATCTCTCGGGGGGGGGGGGGGGGGTCAGACTTTTAGGGATTGGCTCCTTTTAGAGAGGTTCTGTCCCTCCGGAGAATGAGCCCCCCCCCCCCCACCTAACATTCAGGCTCCCCAAGGGCCCCCCCTTCCCAGCTACACTCAGTCATGCTGCATCCATGGTAACAGTCAGAAATTTTGCCCCCCCCCCCCTTTTAAAGGAGAAATAAAGGTAAAAGTTGCCCTGGCGTTCCCTAAGGTGTGTGCCCATGGTGGCTCGGGGGGTGCCAGGGAAATAGTGGCACGGGGGTGCCAGGGAAATAGTGGCACGGGGGGGGTGCCAGGGAAATAGTGGCACGGGGGGGTGCCAGGGAAATAGTGGCACGGGGGGGTGCCAGGGAAATAGTGGCACGGGGGGGTGCCAGGGAAATAGTGGCACGGGGGTGCCAGGGAAATAGTAGCACGGGGGGTGCCAGGGAAATAGTGGCACGGGGGGGTGCCAGGGAAATAGTGGCACGGGGGGTGCCAGGGAAATAGTGGCATGGGGGGTGCCAGGGGGACAGTGGCACGGGGGGGTGCCAGGGAAATAGTGGCATGGGGTGCCATGGAGACGGAGACACAGGGGGTGCTAGGGAGATGGTGGCATGGGGGGTGCAAGGGAGATGGTGGCACGCGGGGTGCCAGGGAGACTGAGACACAGGGGGTGCCAGGGAGACAGTGGCACGGGGGGAGACGGGGCACGGGGGGTGCCAGGGAGATGGAGGCACGGGGGTGCCAGGGAGACGGGGGGGGGGGTGCCAGGGAGATGGTGGCACTCTCCTGGAGCCAGGGAACAACAAGTCATTAAGAGATAATAAAATGCCCCCCCGGCCATTGCCCTTTAATAAATGCTTTCGGATGGGGGTAATTCCTTCTGTGCTGCCCCGGGGGATCCCGGTGCCCCCCCATATGAGCAGAGGTGCAGTACAGAGTGACTTTGCCCCTTTCTGTGCCAGCGGACAGCTCACAGGGGATACCCCGGGGGGGGCACTGACGGGGAAATACCCCAGGCTGGCACAATGATTGGTTCAGAGAAGGAGAAGTCGGCTGAGCCAGCTGGTTAGCATTTAGTGGCTTTACTTGCCCTTTAATGCTTCTGCTGGGGATAAAGAACTGGGATGACTGGAGCACCGGCAGAACCTGATGGACCCCCCTCAGTACTACACGACATGGTTCTGATCCATTCCAGCTGAGAAAAGCCAAGGGCGGTGCCGTTCTGTTGTGCCCATGGGGTGCCCAATGCCAACACAGCCTCACCCTGCACAGCCTGGGGATCCCCGGGCCATCGGGCGCCCTATGGGCAAAGTGCCAGCAGGTACCGACTGACCAAGTAGGCAGCGGTCTCGCCCCGGCGCCCGTCTCTTCATTCCTTGGAGACTGGGAAATGTGGGGAGAGGGGCGACTGCTGCAGCGACAAAGCTACTAATACTCTCAGCTGCCCAGTCAGTGCCCCGAGGAACCTGCAGGGCGAGATACAGAGCAACGTGAATAGGGGCCCCACAGCCCGGGGCCACTTACTGTTTATAAAGCAGCCTCCCAGCCATAAAGAATGATTAAAGAATGAACCCACCTGGTCTATGGAGGGTTAATGTTCCAAATCCCCCCAGGAGAATGGTGATACCCCCAAAGTACTCTAGTGTGGTCTTCTACTGTCCCCATCTCCTCCAACTGTCTCCATCTTGCCCTACTGTCCCCATCTTGTCCCACTGTCTCCATCTTGCCCTACTGTCTCCATCTTGCCCTACTGTCTCCATCTTGTCCTACTGTCTCCATCTTGTCCTACTGTCTCCATCTTGCCCTACTGTCCCCATCTCCTCCAATGGTCTCCATCTTGCCCTACTGTCCCCATCTCCTCCAATGGTCTCCATCTTGCCCTACTGTCCCCATCTTGTCCCACTGTCTCCATCTTGCCCTACTGTCTCCATCTTGTCCTACTGTCTCCATCTTGCCCTACTGTCCCCATCTCCTCCAACTGTCTCCATCTTGCCCTACTGTCCCCATCTCCTCCAATGGTCTCCATCTTGCCCTACTGTCCCCATCTTGTCCCACTGTCTCCATCTTGCCCTACTGTCCCCATCTTGTCCCACTGTCTCCATCTTGTCCCACTGTCTCCATCTCGCCCTACTGTCTCCATCTCGCCCTACTGTCTCCATCTCGGCCTACTGTCTCCATCTCGCCCTACTGTCTCCATCTCGCCCTACTGTCCCCATCTCGCCCTACTGTCCCCATCTCGCCCTACTGTCCCCATCTCGCCCTACTGTCCCCATCTCGCCCTACTGTCTCCATCTCGCCCTACTGTCTCCATCTCGCCCTATTGTCCCCATCTTGCCCTACTGTCCCCATCTTGCCCCACTGTCTCTAGGTGCAGGTCTGTAAGGGCCACTGGTAATGCCCCCATGGAAATCATGCCCTACTAACCCTGTTCTCTGTCTCATGTATAAACCCCGCCCAGGTTTGACCCACCGTTATCAAGTGCACGTTCTTACATTGGCTTCTTGCATGATGTGAATAAGACACTGGGGGACGCCATAGAGCCAAAAACAGCAGAAACCCATTAAGCATCACTTACAGATTGTACTGCAGGGGCAATTATATTATCAACTATATAAATTATCAGAGCTGTCTTTAAATGAGTGCAATCAGAAGCATCAAACTATGGACACAGTAGGGCAAGATGGAGAGAGTAGGGCAAGATGGAGAGAGTAGGGCAAGATGGAGACAGTTGGGCAAGATGGAGACAGTTGGGCAAGATGGAGACAGTAGGGCAAGATGGGGACAGTAGGGCAAGATGGAGACAGTTGGGCAAGATGGAGAGAGTAGGGCAAGATGGAGAGAGTAGGGCAAGATGGAGACAGTTGGGCAAGATGGAGAGAGTAGGGCAAGATGGAGAGAGTAGGGCAAGATGGAGACAGTTGGGCAAGATGGAGACAGTTGGGCAAGATGGAGACAGTAGGGCAAGATGGGGACAGTAGGGCAAGATGGAGACAGTAGGACGAGATGGGGACAGTAGGACGAGATGGAGACAGTAGGGCAAGATGGGGACAGTAGGGCAAGATGGAGACCATTGGAGGAGATGGGGACATTAGGGCAAGATGGGGACAGTAGGACGAGATTGAGACAGTAGGGCGAGATGGGGACAGTAGGGCGAGATGGGGACAGTAGGGCAAGATGGAGACAGTAGGGCGTGATGGAGACAGTAGGACGAGATGGAGACAGTAGGGCAAGATGGGGACAGTAGGGCAAGATGGAGACCATTGGAGGAGATGGGGACAGTAGGGCAAGATGGAGACAGTAGGGCAAGATGGAGACAGTAGGGCAAGATGGGGACAGTAGGGCAAGATGGGGACAGTAGGGCAAGATGGGGACAGTAGGGCAAGATGGAGACAGTAGGGCAAGATGGAGACAGTAGGGCGTGATGGGGACAGTAGGACAAGATGGAGACAGTAGGGCGAGATGGGGATAGTAGGGCGAGATGGGGACAGTATGGCGAGATGGGGACAGTAGGGCGAGATGGAGACAGTAGGGCGAGATGGGGACAGTAGAGCGAGATGGGGACAGTAGGGCAACATGAAGACAGTAGGACAATATGAAGACAGTAGGACAAGATGGTGACAGTAGGGCAAGATGGAGAGAGTAGGGCAAGGAGAAGACAGTAGGGCAAGATGGAGAGAGTAGGGCAAGGAGAAGACAGTAGGGCAAGATGGAAAAGTAGTGCAAGATTGTGACTGTAGGACAAGATGGAGACAGTAGGGCAAGATGGAGACAGTAGGGCAAGATGGAGACAGTAAGGCAAGATGGAGACAGTAAGGCGAGATGGAGACAGTAGGGCGAGATGGAGACAGTAGGGCGAGATGGGGACAGTAGGATGAGATGGAGACAGTAGGGCGAGATGGAGACAGTAGGGCGAGATGGAGACAGTAGGGCGAGATGGAGACAGTAGGGCGAGATGGGGACAGTAGGGCGACATGAAGACAGTAGGACAATATGAAGACAGTAGGACAATATGAAGACAGTAGGACAAGATGGAGACAGTAGGGCAAGATGGAGAGAGTAGGGCAAGGAGAAGACAGTAGGGCAAGATGGAAAAGTAGTGCAAGATTGTGACTGTAGGACAAGATGGAGACAGTAGGGCAAGATGGAGACAGTAGGGCAAGATGGAGACAGTAGGACAAGATGGGGACAGTAGGACAAGATGGAAACAGTAGGGCAAGATGGGGACAGTAGGGCAAGATGGAGACTGTAGGACAAGACGGAGACAGTAGGGCAAGATGGAGACTGTAGGACAAGGAGACAGTAGGGCAAGATGGAGACAGTAGGGGACAACAGATGGGACAAGATGGAGACAGTAGGGGAAGATGGACAAAGTAATGCAAGATGGAGACAGTAGGGCAAGATGGAGACAGTAGGGCAAGATGGAGAAAGCTTGACAAGATGGAGACAGTAAGGCAAGATGGAGACAGTAGGGCAAGATGGAGACAGTAGGGCAAGATGGAGACAGTAGGGCAAGATGGGGACAGTAGGGCAAGATGGGGACAGTAGGGCAAGATGGAGACAGTAGGGCAAGATGGAGACAGTAGGGCAAGGTGGGGACAGTAGGACAAGATGGAGACAGTAGGACAAGATGGAGACAGTAGGACAAGATGGGGACAGTAGGGCAAGATGGAGACAGTAGGGCAAGATGGAGACAGTAGGACAAGATGGGGACAGTAGGGCAAGATGGAGACAGTAGGGCAAGATGGAGACAGTAGGGCAAGATGGAGACAACAGTTTAAAGTTTAGACAACAGGACAAGAAGGCAAACTGTAGGGCAGATGAATTAGTTCCCTGATTTCAGGATGTTGCTGGGCATAGGGAACTGAGGGCAATGGCCACCAACCTCAGCACCAAATGACTGCCCTTCACTTGCACATCCCTGGTTAGGCAGTTTTTCCTGCTCAGATTTGGTTCCCAGCTGTCTCACATATCAGGAGCCCCTCGTTACGCCAGTTGAGTCCTGATGCACTAGAGTGGCTTGCTGATTGGCTTGAGTTTGCCTAGGTCATTGTATAAATGGCCCATACTATGCCCGGTGGCTACTAGTTCTGGCCTATACCTGGTACAACTGTGCCTGCTTGGCTTCTAATCTCACCCCGGGTTTTCTATCTTCTTTTGTAGTTCAATAAGTCAACTTACATCAAGATCGAAGACAATAAAGAATATAACGACAATGTCTGCGAGAGGGGCAAGGCCTCCGTCATCTTCTCCCTGAAGAATGAGATTGGGGGGCTGGTCAAAGCGCTGAAGCTTTTCCAGGTGTGTAACATTGGGGGTTCAGGTTGGACTGCTCCCAAACTTGCCCCGTGTGCACAGTAGGGCAAGATGGAGGCAGTAAGGCAAGATGGAGACAGTAGGGCAAGATGGAGCAGTAGGACAAGATGGAGACAGTAGGGCAAGATGGAGCAGTAGGACAAGATGGAGACAGTAGGACAAGATGGAGACAGTAGGGCAAGATGGAGACAGTAGGGCAAGATGGAGACAGTAGGGCGAGATGGAGACTGAAGGGCGAGATGGGGACAGTAGGGCGAGATGGAGACAGTAGGGCAAGATGGAGACAGTAGGGCAAGATGGAGACAGTAGGACAAGATGGAGACAGTAGGACAAGATGGAGACAGTAGGGCAAGATGGAGACAGTAGGGCAAGATGGAGACAGTAGGGCAAGATGGAGACAGTAGGACAAGATGGGGACAGTAGGACAAGATGGAGACAGTAGGGCAAGATGGAGACAGTAGGGCAAGATGGAGACAGTAGGGCAAGATGGGGACAGTAGGGCAAGATGGGGACAGTAGGGCAAGATGGAGACAGTAGGACAAGATGGAGACAGTAGGGCAAGATGGAGACAGTAGGGCTACTTTCTCCAGGTTGGATGTGGGTCAGACTGCTCCCAAACTCGCCCTGTGTGCACAGAAGTCGGGTACAGAGAGGAAAGACATGGGTGCAGGTTGGGTGCGGGTCCTACAGAGGTCCAACGGGTCCAACATTTTGCGGGTTGGGTGCAGGTTTCCCCTGATCCCTGTGCTGCCTGTGAGCCGACTGGGCTACGAGACTGAGACCAATGGAGCGCCACTCGCACATTAACACTCTATTAATAACTAATTAGGCTCATTTCCCTAACGAGTGCTTCTGGCCGCAGGAGAAACACGTTAATCTCATTCACATCGAGTCCCGAAAGTCAAAGAGAAGAAACTCCGAGTTCGAGATCTTCGTGGATTGTGACAGCAACAGGGAACAACTGAATGAGATCTTCCATCTGCTCAAGCCCCACGTCAGCGTCATATCCATGAGCCCCCCGGAGAACTTCAGCGTAGAGGAGGATGGTAAGAACAAGGGGTACAGGGTAACTGCCCCCCCATTTGGGCTATTGGTCAGTCCATTCTCAGCCAAGCTGGTAGATCAAGGACCTGTGGGACCAACACAGTTATTTGCCCCATCAGTATCTAACTAGCTTCTTCTTTATCCCTTTATCTAGAAGCTTCCTCTTCCATATCCCTTTATTAGAAGCTTCCTCTTCCATATCCCTTTATCTAGAAGCTTCTTCTTCCATACCCCTTTATCTAGAAGCTTCTTCTTCCATACCCCTTTATCTAGAAGCTTCTTCTTCCATACCCCTTTGTCTAGAAGCTTCTTCTTCCATACCCCTTTATCTAGAAGCTTCTTCTTCCATACCCCTTTATCTAGAAGCTTCTTCTTCCATACCCCTTTATCTAGAAGCTTCTTCTTCCATACCCCTTTATCTAGAAGCTTCTTCCATATCCCTTTATCTAGAAGCTTCCTCTTCCATATCCCTTTATTTAGAAGCTGCCTCTTCCATATCCCTTTATCTAGAAGCTTCTTCTTCCATATCCCTTTATCTAGAAGCTTCCCCTTCCATATCCCTTTATCTAGAAGCTTCCTCTTCCATACCCCTTTATCTAGAAGCTTACCCTCCCATATCCCTTTATCGTAGAAGTCTGGGTACTGGGAATGCCAGGGGGGCTGTAAGGTGCCACAGACAGTCACTATTTATTGGGCTGGGGGGCTGTTTGTTCCTCTGGGTACTGGGAATGCCAGGGGGGCTGTAAGGTGCCACAGACAGTTACTATTTATTGGGCTGGGGGGGCTGTTGTGCCTCTGGGTACTGGGAATGCCAGGGGGACTGTAGGTGCCACAGACAGTCACTATTTATTGGGCTGGGGGGCTATTTGTGCCTCTGGGAACTGGGAATGCCAGAGGGGCTGTAAGGTGCCACAGACAGTCACTATTTATTGGGCTGGGGGGGCTATTTGTGCCTCTGGGAACTGGGAATGCCAGGGGGGCTGTAAGGTGCCACAGACAGTCACTATTTATTGGGCTGGGGGGGGGGCTGTATGTGTCTCTGGGTACTGGGAATGCCAGGGGGGCTGTAAGGTGCCACCGACAGTCACTATTTATTGGGCAGGGGGGGGGCTGTTAGTGCCTCTGGGTACTGGGAATGCCAGGGGGGCTATAAGGTGCCACAGATAGTCACTATTTATTGGGCTGGGGGGCTGTTTGTTCCTCTGGGTACTGGGAATGCCAGGGGGGCTGTAAGGTGCCACAGACAGTCACTATTTATTGGGCTGGGGGGGGGCTGTTGTGTCTCTGGGTACTGGGAATGCCAGGGGGGCTGTAAGGTGCCACCGACAGTCACTATTTATTGGGCATGGGGGGGGGGCTGTTTGTGCCTCTGGGTACTGGGAATGCCAGGGGGGCTATAAGGTGCCACAGATAGTCACTATTTATTGGGCTGGGGGGCTGTTTGTTCCTCTGGGTACTGGGAATGCCAGGGGGGCTGTAAGGTGCCACAGACAGTCACTATTTATTGGGCTGGGGGGCTGTTTGTTCCTCTGGGTACTGGGAATGCCAGGGGGGCTGTAAGGTGCCACAGACAGTCCCTATTTATTGGGCTGGGGGGAGGCTGTTTGTACCTCTGGGTACTGGGAATGCCAGAGGGGCTATAAGGTGCCACAGACAGTCACTATTTATTGGGCTGGGGGGGGCTGTTTGTGCCTCTGGGTACTGGGAATGCCAGGGGGCTGTAAGGTGCCACAGACAGTCACTATTTATTTGGCTGGGGGGCTGTTTGTGCCTCTGGGTACTGGGAATGCCAGGGGGGCTGTAAGGTGCCACAGACAGTCACTATTTATTGGGCTGGGGGGGCTGTTTGTGCCTCTGGGTACTGGGAATGCCAGGGGGGCTGTAAGGTGCCACAGACAGTCACTATTTATTGGGCTGGGGGGCTGTTTGTTCCTCTGGGTACTGGGAATGCCAGGGGGGCTGTAAGGTGCCACAGACAGTCACTATTTATTGGGCTGGGGGGGGCTGTTTGTGCCTCTGGGTACTGGGAATGCCAGGGGGCTGTAAGGTGCCACAGACAGTCACTATTTATTGGGCTGGGGGGGCTGTTTGTGCCTCTGGGTACTGGGAATGCCAGGGGGGGGGGTGCCAAGAGACAGTCACTATTTATTGGGCTGGGGGGGGTGTTTGTGCCTCTGGGTACTGGGAATGCCAGGGGGGCTGTAAGGTGCCACAGACAGTCACTATTTATTGGGCTGGGGGGGGGCTTTTTGTGCCTCTGGGTACTGGGAATGCCAGGGGGCTGTAAGGTGCCACAGACAGTCACTATTTATTGGGCTGGGGGGGCTGTTTGTGCCTCTGGGTACTGGGAATGCCAGGGGGGCTGTAAGGTGCCACAGACAGTCACTATTTATTGGGCTGGGGGGCTGTTTGTGCCTCTGGGTACTGGGAATGGCAGGGGGGGCTGTAAGGTGCCACAGACAGTCACTATTATTGGGCTGGGGGGGGGGCTGTTTGTGCTCTGGGTACTGGGAATGCCAGGGGGGACTGTAAGGTGCACAGACAGTCCTATTTTATTTGGGCTGGGGGGGGGCTGTTTGTGCTCTGGGTACTGGGAATGCCAGGGGGGCTGTAAGGTGCCACAGACAGTCACCTATTTATTGGGCTGGGGGGGGCCTGTTTTGTGCTCTGGTACTGGGAATGCCAGGGGGGGCTGTAAGGTGCCACAGACAGTCACTATTATTGGCCTGGGGGGGCTGTTTGTGCCTCTGGGTACTGGGAATGCCAAGGGGGGCTTGTAAGGTGCACAGACAGTCCACTATTTATTGGCTGGGGGGCCTGTTTGTTCCTCTGAGTACTGGGAAAGCCAGGGGGGCTGTAAGGTGCCACAGACCAGTCACTATTTATTGGCTGGGGGGGCTTTTTGTGCCTCTGGGTACTGGGAATGCCAGGGGGGCTGTAAGGTGCCACAGACAGTCACTATTTATTGGGCTGGGGGGCTGTTTGTTCCTCTGGGTACTGGGAATGCCAGGGGGGCTGTAAGGTGCCACAGACAGTCACTATTTATTGGGCTGGGGGGGCTGTTTGTGCCTCTGGGTACTGGGAATGCCAGGGGGCTGTAAGGTGCCACAGACAGTCACTATTTATTGGGCTGGGGGGGCTGTTTGTTCCTCTGGGTACTGGGAATGCCAGGGGGCTGTAAGGTGCCACAGACAGTCACTATTTATTGGGCTGGGGGGGGCTGTTTGTGCCTCTGGGTACTGGAATGCCAGGGGGGCTGTAAGGTGCCACAGACAGTCACTATTTATTGGGCTGGGGGGGCTGTTTGTTCCTCTGGGTACTGGGAATGCCAGGGGGGCTGTAAGGTGCCACAGACAGTCACTATTTATTGGGCTGGGGGGGCTGTTTGTGCCTCTGGGTACTGGGAATGCCAGGGGGGCTGTAAGGTGCCACAGACAGTCCCTATTTATTGGGCTGGGGGGGTGCTGTTTGTGCCTCTGGGTACTGGGAAGCCAGGGGGGGCAGTAAGGTGCCACAGACAGTCACTATTTATTGGGCTGGGGGGGGGCTGTTTGGTGCCTCTGGGTACTGGGATGCCAGGGGGGCTATAAGGTGCCACAGATCATCACTATTTATTGGGCTGGGGGGGCTGTTTGTGCCTCTGCGTACTGGGAATGCCAGGGGGGGCTGTAAGGTGCCACAGCTAGTCACTATTTATTGGGCTGGGGGGGGCTGTTTGTTCCTCTCGGTACTGGGAATGCCAGGGGGGGCTGTAAGGTGCTACAGACAGTCACTATTATTGGGCTGGGGGGGCTGTTTTGTGCTCTGGGTACTGGGAATGCCAGGGGGGCTATAAGGTGCCACAGATAGTCACTATTTATGGGCTGGGGGGGCTGTTTGTTCCTCTCGTACTGGAATGCCAGGGGGGGCTGGTAAGGTGCTACAGACCAGTCACTATTTAATTGGGCTGGGGGGGCTGTTTGTGCCTCTGGGTACTGGGAATGCCAGGGGGGCTGTAAGGTGCCACAGACAGTCACTATTTATTGGGCTGGGGGGGGGCTGTTTGTTCCTCTGGGTACTGGGAATGCCAGGGGGGCTGTAAGGTGCCACCAGACAGTCACTATTTATTGGCTGGGGGGGCTGTTTGTGCCTTCTGGGTACTGGGAATGCCAGGGGGGGCTGTAAGGTGCCCACAGACAGTCAACTATTTATTGGCCTGGGGGGGGCTGTTTGTTGCCTCTGGGTACTTGGGAATGCCAGGGGGGGCTGTAAGGTGCCACAGACAGTCACTATTTATTGGGCTGGGGGGGGGGCTGTTTGTGCCTCTGGGTACTGGGAACTGCCAGGGGGGGCTGTAAGGTGCCACAGACATCACTATTTATTGGGCTGGGGGGGCTGTTTGTTCCTCTGGGTACTGGGGAATGCCAGGGGGACTGTAAGGTGCTACAGACAGTCAACTATTTATTGGGCTGGGGGGGGCTGTTTGTTCCTCTGGGTACTGGGAATGCCAGGGGGGCTGTAAGGTGCCACAGACAGTCACTATTTATTGGCTGGGGGGGCTGTTTGTGCTCTGGGTACTGGGAATGCCAGGGGGGCTGTAAGGTGCCACAGACAGTCACTATTTTATGGGCTGGGGGGGGCTGTTTGTGCCTCTGGGTATTGAGAATGCCAGGGGGACTGTAAGGTGCCACAGACAGTCACTATTTTTTTTAAAGGTTTATTTTTCTGAATTTGTAACAATACATAACAAAATACAACATAATACTTAATAAAGCAGGTTACATAATGAAGCAAGAGTTTTGGTACATTTATTTCACATTTCCAAACATTTTTACTCATTATTGTGAGATTGAGTCTGGCCTTAGTCTTTGGCATTAAGTTGAGGATGGCCCCTGTCAGTTGTTTGTGGGTCCGTTGGACTCGCACACATGCCCCCAAATTTTTTCAAATTTCCCGTGTGCCCCCTCTAGTTTCATAGGTGAGTTTTATAAGAGGTAAGGCAGTGTTGATGAGCTGGTACCAGAGTTCGAGTGTCGGAACACTGTTGCCCATCCACCTCATTATGATCGCTTTTTTGGCGTAAAATGTAAGGGACCTAAACGTTGTCCTAGCTGCATTAGTGGGGAGTATGTCTTCCACCGTGCCTAGAAGGCAAGTTATTGGATTAAGCACATTAGGTAGCGCTAGTTCTGTTTCAATGGTGTTCATCACTGTGGACCAGAACTGCGCAATGGGGGGGCAGCTCCATATTAGATGGAGGAAGTCTGCTTGGGGGGCTTTGCACCTTGGGCAGCAGTCATTAGGTATTTTACCAAACTTGTGAAGTTTGTTAGGAGTAATGTACAATTGGTGTAATACCTTGTATTGGATCAGCCTGTCCCGTAGTGAAATTAAGAACTCATAGCAGCTATCTGTGGCTTCCTCCCATTGTTCTGTCGTTAGGTTAGGGATTGAGGAGGTCCACAGTGTACGGGCCCGTTCGAATGGTTTAACATTGGATTCCAAAAGGTGTGCGTACAGTCTGGATAGGAGTTTGGGGGCTGTAGGTTGGTGTAGCGTTGTTTCTAGGTTCAGTGTAACCAGTGACGGGGTGAGGGTTTGAAAACTGGGCCTGGAAGGCATGTCTAAGTTGCAAGTATCTAAATAGATGCAGCTGTACCTGAGGTTCTTTGCTTTGCAGTTCTTGATGTGTAGGGAAGTATGCACCTTGTATTAGGTCTCCCAATTTTTTTATCCCGAGTCTTGGCCAGACTATAAAGTCAGGTAGGTTCTTGAGGTGGGGGAGCAGTGAATTTCCCCATAGAGGCATGTAGGGGGATAGGTGGGGTGGTGAGTGGCCCAGAAGTTTAAGTGCCGTTACCCAGGCTTTGTGAGGGGTCTTAAGGGAGTCTGGGAGGGGTCCCCCATCGGTAATATGCCTGTAGGGAGAGTTACACAAGCCTTCTATGGAGTCAAGAAGGGAGGCGTGTAGAGCCGTGTTGGGGTTGTATGGGTTGGGGCAGAATTGCCACTGCAGGTATGATATTTGGGAGGCCAGGTAGTATAGAAAGAAATGAGGGAGAGCTAGGCCTCCTTGTTGAAGCGGGGCCGCTAGTCTTTGCCACGAGATACGCGGCGTTTTGTTTGCCCATATATATGGTATTATTATGGTATTGAGTTTGCGGAACAGTGCGCGTGGAAGGGGATATGGCGTGGCATGAAAAACGTACAGAAGTTTAGGGAGGAAGACCATTTTGAGGAGATTGATGCGCCCCCAAAGTGTGAGTGGTAATTTCACCCAGGTTTTGAGTGTTGAGGCCAGTCGATCCATCAATGGGTCAAGGTTCAGTTTAGTGAACTGTGTGGGGTCTGAGTGAATCCATTTCCCCAGATATTTAAATGATTGGACCCATTGTAATTGCATCCCAGGTGGAAGAGGGACCGGCGGTATGTGGTCTAGGGCATATACTTGGGATTTGTCCCAGTTGATTCTGAGACTGGAGAAGTTGCCAAAGTTTTGAACCTCTTTGAGGAGCGCAGGAAGGGATTGGGCCGGGTTGGCTAAGTACTAGGATATCGTCTGCAAATAGCGATACTTTTTCGGATATATTAGCATATGTAAGACCTTGTATGGTGGGGGAATTTCGTATGAGTATGGCCAGGGGTTCGATGGCAAGAGCAAATAGGGTGGGAGAGAGAGGACAGCCTTGGCGTGTTCCTCGAGAGAGGTCAAAGGGTTCTGAGATGATGCCATTGACCCTAATTTTTGCTGTGGGGTTTCGGTATAGCAGTTTGACCCATTTGATAAAATGTTGCCCAAGGCCAAATCTTTTCAAAACCTCCCACAGGTAGGGCCATTCAACGGAGTCAAACGCTTTCTCCGAGTCTAAGGAGGCAATGACCCTCGATCCTATTTCTCTGTGAGGTATTTGTAGATTTGTAAATAGTCGGCGGAGGTTTATATCCGTGGCTCTACCCGGCATAAACCCAGATTGGTCTGGGTGGACCAGATCTTCTATCACTTTGGCCAGCCTGTTTGCTAAAACTTTGGCCAGGATTTTGGCATCAGTATTGAGTAAAGATATTGGCCGATAGGAGCCGCACACTGCAGGGTCTCTGTCAGGTTTAGGGATGACCACAATTAGGGCCTCAGTGAAGGATGGAGGTAGGGCTCCAGTGTCCCACGAGTCTTGGAGTGTAGCTAGGAGGTGTGTGGGGATTTCATCTATCAACTCTTTGTACCAATCCGGTGGTAACCCGTCGAGGCCGGGTGTTTTGTTGGGGGGTAAGGCCTGTATGGCTTGTTGTACCTCTCCTGGTGTTATGGGGAGGTTGAGCCAGGCTCTTTCTGCTGGGGGGAGGGAGGGGATGGGAATTTTATCTAGGAATTGTGAGAGTTGGGTTTTAGTGTAGGAGACCTTGGATGTGTATAAATTTCGGTAGAATTTGGCAAAGGTGGCTGCAATCTCCCGGGAGTCGCTTACCGTTCTCCCTTCTAGAGTTTTTTTTTTTTTGTAACTTATATTTTTATTAAGTTTTGACATTGTTGATTGTACAGTAACAATAACAAAAAGTAGACATATATATGTTAACAGTGCAGTCTGGTAAAGTTATGAAAGATATAGGTACATTTTAACATTGGTAAGTTCTATGGTATCAAAGTTCAGAAAAAGTAAGGGGAGAGTTGGTAGTAAAACACATATTGAGTGGTTGTGCTGCAAAAGTATAATAGGGTTTCAGCTTTCATTGGCATATAGTACCCAGGGTGTCCAAATTTTGAGAAAGTGGGGGGTTCTGTTGGTTAATCTGGCGATGCCTGATTCAAAGACCTTATTTGACTCCACTCTTCGTTTAACCTCTCCTTCTAGAGTTTTAATCCTTGGGATGGCCGTAGTGGTGTGTTGGGTTTTAGCAAAGTAGGCTAATACTTTGCTGTTTTTATCTCCCTGGTCATATATTCGCTGGGAACTGTATAGGAGAGCTTTCCTAGTTACTGTGGTGGATTCTCTCTCCAGAGCTGCTTTAGCTTCCAGGAGGGAGGAGTAGGTGAGTGGGGAGGGATTAGCAAAGTGCTGTTCTTGGGAGTCGGCTAGCCGTTTCTCTGCGGTTTTGACTGATTCTTGGGCGGTGTTTCTAACATGGGCAATAGCCCCAGAGAGGGCTGCCACAGACAGTCACTATTTATTGGGCTGGGGGGGGCTGTTTGTGCCTCTGGGTACTGGGAATGCCAGGGGGGCTGTAAGGTTCCACAGACAGTCACTATTTATTGGGCTGGGGGGGGGTCTGTTTGTACCTCTGGGTACTGGGAATGCCAGGGGGACTGTAAGGTGCCACAGACAGTCACTATTTATTGGGCTGGGGGGGGCTGTTTGTGCCTCTGGGTACTGGGAATGCCAGGGGGGCTGTAAGGTGCCACAGACAGTCACTATTTATTGGGCTGGGGGGGGGCTGTTTGTGCCTCTGGGTACTGGGAATGCCAGGGGGCTGTAAGGTGCCACAGACAGTCCCTATTTATTGGGCTGGGGGGGGGGGTCTGTTTGTGCCTCTGGGTACTGGGAATGCCAGGGGGGCTGTAAGGTGCAACAGACAGTCACTATTTATTGGGCTGGGGGGGGGCTGTTTGTGCCTCTGGGTACTGGGAATGCCAGGGGGGCTGTAAGGTGCCACAGACAGTCACTATTTATTGGGCTGGGGGGGCTGTTTGTGCCTCTGGGTACTGGGAATGCCAGGGGGGCTGTAAGGTGCCACAGACACTCATTATTTATTGGGCTGGGGGGGGCTGTATGTGTCTCTGGGTACTGGGAATGCCAGGGGGGCTGTAAGGTTCCACAGACAGTCAATATTTATTGGGCTGGGGGGGCTGTTTGTGCCTCTGGGTACTGGGATTGCCAGGGGGGCTGTAAGGTGCCACAGACAGTCACTATTTATTGGGCTGGGGGGGCTGTTTGTGCCTCTGGGTACTGGGATTGCCAGGGGGACTGTAAGGTGCCACAGACAGTCACTATTTATTGGGCTGGGGGGAGGCTATTTGTGCCTCTGGGTACTGGGAATGCCAGGGGGGCTGTAATGTGCCACAGACAGTCACTATTTATTGGGCTGGGGGGGCTGTTTGTGCCTCTGGGTACTGGAAATGCCAGGGGGCTGTAAGGTGCCACAGACAGTCCCTATTTATTGGGCTGGGGGGGGGGGCTGTTTGTGCCTCTGAGTACTGGGAATGCCAGGGGGGCTGTAAGGTGCCACAGACAGTCACTATTTATTGGGTTGGGGGGGCTGTTTGTGCCTCTGGGTACTGGGAATGCCAGGGGGGGCTGTAAGGTGCCACAGACAGTCACTATTTATTGGGTTGGGGGGGCTGTTTGTGCCTCTGGGTACTGGGAATGCCAGGGGGGCTGTAAGGTGCCACAGATAGTCACTAATTATTAGGCTGGGGGGGGCTTTTTGTGCCTCTGGGTACTGGGAATGCCAGGGGGGCTGTAAGGTGCCACAGACAGTCACTATTTATTGGGCTGGGGGGGGCTGTTTGTGCCTCTGGGTACTGGGAATGCCAGGGGGGCTGTAAGGTGCCACAGACAGTCACTATTTATTGGGCTGGGGGGGCTTTTTGTGCCTCTGGGTACTGGGAATGCCAGGGGCGCTGTAAGGTGCCACAGACAGTCACTATTTATTGGGCTGGGGGGGTGCTGTTTGTTCCTCTGGGTACTGGGAATGCCAGGGGGGCTGTAAGGTGCCACAGACAGTCACTATTTATTGGGCTGGGGGGGGGCTTTTTGTTCCTCTGGGTACTGGGAATGCCAGGGGGTCTTTAAGGTACCACAGACAGTCACTATTTATTAGGCTGGGGGGGCTGTTTGTGCCTCTGGGTACTGGGAATGCCAGGGGGGCTGTAAGGTGCCACAGACAGTCACTATTTATTGGGCTGGGGGGGCTATTTGTGCCTCTGGGTACTGGGAATGCCAGGGGGGCTGTAAGGTGCCACAGACAGTCACTATTTATTGGGCTGGGGGGCTATTTGTGCCTCTGGGTACTGGGAATGCCAGGGGGGCTGTAAGGTGCCACAGACAGTCACTATTTATTGGGCTGGGGGGGCTATTTGTGCCTCTGGGTACTGGGAATGCCAGGGGGGGTGTAACGTGCCACAGACAGTTTCTATTTATTTGGCTGGGGGGGGCTGTTTGTGCCTCTGGGTACTGGGAATGCCAGGGGGGCTTTAAGGTGCCACAGACACTCACTATTTATTGGGCTGGGGGGGCTGTTTGTGCCTCTGGGTACTGGGAATGCCAGGGGGGCTTTAAGGTGCCACAGACAGTCACTATTTATTGGGCTGGGGGGGCTGTTTTTTCCTCTGGGTACTGGGATTGCCAGGGGGGCAGTAAGGTGCCAGAGACAGTCACTATTTTTTGGGCTGGGGGGGGGCTGTTTGTGCCTCTGGGTACTGGGAATGCCAGGGGGGCTTTAAGGTGCCACAGACAGTCACTATTTATTGGGCTGGGGGGGCTGTTTTTTCCTCTGGGTACTGGGAATGCCAGGGGGGCTGTAAGGTGCCAGAGACAGTCACTATTTATTGGGCTGGGGGGCTGTTTGTGCCTCTGGGTACTGGGATTGCCAGGGGGGCAGTAAGGTGCCACAGACAGTCACTATTTATTGGGCTGGGGGGCTGTTTGTGCCTCTGGGTACTGGGAATGCCAGGGGGGCAGTAAGGTTCCACAGACAGTCACTATTTATTGGGCTGGGGGGGCTGTTTGTGCCTCTGGGTACTGGGAATGCCAGGGGGGCAGTAAGGTTCCACAGACAGTCACTATTTATTGGGCTGGGGGGGCTGTTTTTTTCTCTGGGTACTGGGAATGCCAGGGGGGCTTGAAGGTGCCACAGACAGTCACTATTTATTGGGCTGGGGGGTTGTTTGTGTCTCTGGGTACTGGGAATGCCAGGGGGCTGTAAGGTGCCACAGACAGTCACTATTTATTGGGCTGGGGGGGGCTGTTTGTGCTTCTGGGTACTGGGAATGCCAGGGGGGCTGTAAGGTGCCACAGACAGTCACTATTTATTGGGCTGGGGGGGGCTGTTTGTGCCTCTGAGTACTGGGAATGCCAGGGGGGCTGTAAGGTGCCACAGACAGTCACTATTTATTGGGTTGGGGGGGCTGTTTGTGCCTCTGGGTACTGGGAATGCCAGGGGGGCTGTAAGGTGCCACAGATAGTCACTAATTATTAGGCTGGGGGGGGCTTTTTGTGCCTCTGGGTACTGGGAATGCCAGGGGGGCTGTAAGGTGCCACAGACAGTCACTATTTATTGGGCTGGGGGGGCTGTTTGTGCCTCTGGGTACTGGGAATGCCAGGGGGGCTGTAAGGTGCCACAGACAGTCACTATTTATTGGGCTGGGGGGCTGTTTGTGTCTCTGGGTACTGGGAATGCCAGGGGGGCTGTAAGGTGCCACAGACAGTTACTATTTATTGGGCTGGGGGGGGCTTTTTTTGCCTCTGGGTACTGGGAATGCCAGGGGGGCTGTAAGGTGCCACAGACAGTCACTATTTATTGGGCTGGGGGGGCTGTTTGTGCCTCTGGGTACTGGAAATGCCAGGGGGGCTATAAGGTGCCACAGACAGTCACTATTTATTGGGCTGGGGGGGCTGTTTGTGCCTCTGGGTACTGGGAATGCCAGGGGGGCTGTAAGGTGCCACAGACAGTCACTATTTATTGGGCTGGGGGGGCTGTTTGTGCCTCTGGGTACTGGGAATGCCAGGGGGGCTGTAAGGTGCCACAGACAGTCACTATTTATTGGGCTGGGGGGGCTGTTTGTGCCTCTGGGTACTGGGAATGCCAGGGGGGCTGTAAGGTGCCACAGACAGTCACTATTTATTGGGCTGGGGGGGCTGTTTGTTCCTCTGGGTACTGGGAATGCCAGGGGGACTGTAAGGTGCCACAGACAGTCACTATTTATTGGGCTGGGGGGCTGTTTGTGCCTCTGGGTACTGGGAATGCCAGGGGGGACTGTAAGGTGCCACAGACAGTCACTATTTATTGGGCTGGGGGGCTGTTTGTGCCTCTGGGTACTGGGAATGCCAGGGGGACTGTAAGGTGCCACAGACAGTCACTATTTATTGGGCTGGGGGGGGCGCTGTTTGTTCCTCTGGGTACTGGGAATGCCAGGGGGGCTGTAAGATGCCACAGACAGTCACTATTTATTGGTCTGGGGGGGCTGTTTGTTCCTCTGGGTACTGGGAATGTCAGGGGGGCTGTAAGATGCCACAGACAGTCACTATTTATTGGGCTGGGGGGCTGTTTGTGCCTCTGGGTACTGGGAATGCCAGGGGGGCTGTAAGATGCCACAGACAGTCACTATTTTGGTTTTCCTGGGTACTGGGAATGCAGGGGCTGTAAGATGCCCAGACGTCACTATTATGGGCTGGGGGGCTGTTGTTCCTCTGGGTACTGGGAATGCCAGGGGGGCTGTAAGGTGCCACAGACAGTCACTAGTTATTGGCTGGGGGGGCTGTTTGTGCCTCTGGGTACTGGGAATGCCAGGGGGGCTGTAAGGTGCCACAGACAGTCACTAGTTATTAGGCTGGCGGGGCTGTTTGTGCCTCTCATTACTGGGAATGCCAGGGGGGCTGTAAGGTGCCACAGACAGTCACTATTTATTGGGCTGGGGGGGCTGTTTGTGCCTCTGGGTACTGGGAATGCCAGGGGGGCTGTAAGGTGCCACAGACAGTCACTATTTATTGGGCTGGGGGGGCTGTTTGTGCCTCTGGGTACTGGGAATGCCAGGGGGGCTGTAAGGTGCCACAGACAGTCACTATTTATTGGGCTGGGGGGGCTGTTTGTGCCTCTGGGTACTGGGAATGCCAGGGGGGCTGTAAGGTGCCACAGACAGTCACTATTTATTGGGCTGGGGGGGCTGTTTGTGCTCTGGGTACTGGGAATGCCAGGGGGGCTGTAAGGTGCCACAGACAGTCACTATTTATTGGGTTGGGGGGGCTGTTTGTGTCTCTGGGTACTGGGAATGCCAGGGGGGCTGTAAGGTGCCACAGACAGTTACTATTTATTGGGCTGGGGGGGCTTTTTTTGCCTCTGGGTACTGGGAATGCCAGGGGGGCTGTAAGGTGCCACAGACAGTCCCTATTTATTTGGCTGGGGGGGCTGTTTGTGCCTCTGGGTACTGGAAATGCCAGGGGGGCTGTAAGGTGCCACAGACAGTCACTATTTATTGGGCTGGGGGGGCTGTTTGTGCCTCTGGGTACTGGAATGCCAGGGGGGCTGTAAGGTGCCACAGACAGTCACTATTTATTGGGCTGGGGGGGCTGTTTGTGCCTCTGGGTACTGGGAATGCCAGGGGGGCTGTAAGATGCCACAGACAGTCACTATTTATTGGGCTGGGGGGGGTGTTTGTGCCTCTGGGTACTGGGAATGCCAGGGGGGCTGTAAGGTGCCACAGACAGTCACTATTTATTGGGCTGGGGGGGCTGTTTGTGCCTCTGGGTACTGGGAATGCCAGGGGGGCTGTAAGGTGCCACAGACAGTCACTATTTATTGGGCTGGGGGGCTGTTTGTGCCTCTGAGTACTGGGAATGCCAGGGGGGTTGTAAGGTGCTACAGACAGTTACTAGTTATTGGGCTGGGGGGGCTGTTTGTGCCTCTGGGTACTGGGAATGCCAGGGGGGCTGTAAGGTGCTACAGACAGTCACTATTTATTGGGCTGGGGGGCTGTTTGTGCCTCTGGGTACTGGGAATGCCAGGGGGGCTGTAAGGAGAAGAGAAAAAGACAGACAAACATAGTGACAGTTACACATAACTAAAAACCCAGTGAGAATGAGGAATGAATGGATATTCGGGAGTTTTATCAGGAGTCAGAACCAGCAGTGCAGATAGAAAAAATGAATATTTTGTGCCTATTCTCATACACCTTATAGTAGTGCTTGTAGAACTATTTTTATCTGTATTAAAAAAAGATAAAGATGAGAACGGAAGACAAAGAGTTCAGGATGAGAGATGAGATGGATGTGCTTTTTTCCTCTACCTAAGAGGCTTTTTTGGGTACAGGGACCCCCTTATCTCATAATAATGAACCCCCTACTGTTAACGATAAGGATATTAGCAGTCACTGAGGGGTTCTGTGCCCATATAAAGGCACAAGGCTGCAGGCTGAGTTATACAGGGAACTCTGAGTATCACTCATTTATTATAAGGGATAATGTACCCCCTATTGTAAATGATAAGGATATTAGAAGTTACTGTGGGGTTCTATGACCATATAAAGGCACAAGGCTGCAGTCTGAGTTATACAGGGAACTCTGAGTATCACTCATGTATTAAAAGGGATAATGTACCCCCTACTGTAAATGATAAGGATATTAGAAGTCACTGAGGTATTCTGAGCCCATATAAAGGCACAAGGCTGCAGGCTGAGTTATACAGGGAACTCTGAGTATCACTCATGTATTAAAAGGGATAATGTACCCCCTACTGTAAATGATAAGGATATTAGCAGACACTGAGGGGTTCTGTGCCCATATAAAGGCACACGGCTGCAGGCTGAGTTATACAGGGAACTCTGAGTATCACTCATTTATTATAAGGGATAATGTACCCCCTATTGTAAATGATAAGGATATTAGAAGTTACTGTGGGGTTCTATGACCATATAAAGGCACAAGGCTGCAGTCTGAGTTATACAGGGAACTCTGAGTATCACTCATGTATTATAAGGGATAATGTACCCCCTACTGTAAATGATAAGGATATTAGCAGACACTGAGGGGTTCTGTGCCCATATAAAGGCACAAGGCTGCAGGCTGAGTTATACAGGGAACTCTGAGTATCACTCATGTATTATAAAGGATATTGTACCCCCTACTGTAAATGATAAGGATATTAGCAGTCACTGAGGGGTTCTGTGCCCATATAAAAGCACAAGGATGCAGGCTGAGTTATACAGGGAACGCTGAGTATCACTCATGTATTATAAGGGATAATGTACCCCCTACTGTAAATGATAAGGATATTAGAAGTTACTGAGGGGTTCTATGACCATATAAAGGCACAAGGCTGCAGGCTGAGTTATACAGGGAACTCTGAGTATCACTCATGTATTATAAGGGATAATGTACCCCCTATTGTAAATGATAAGGATATTAGAAGTTACTGAGGGGTTCTGTGCCCATATAAAGGCACAAGGCTGCAGTCTGAGTTATACAGGGAACACTGAGTATCACTCATTTATTATAAGGGATAATGTACCCCCTATTGTAAATGATAAGGATATTAGAAGTTACTGAGGGGTTCTGTGCCCATATAAAGGCACAAGGCTGCAGTCTGAGTTATACAGGGAACACTGTGCCACAGACAGTCACTATTTATGGGCTGGGGGGCTGTTTGTGCCTCTGGGTACTGGGAATGCCAGGGGCTGTAAGGTGCCACAGACAGTCACTATTTATTGGGCTGGGGGGCTGTTTGTGCCTCTGGGTACTGGGAATGCCAGGGGGCTGTAAGGTGCCACAGACAGTCACTATTTATTGGGCTGGGGGGGCTGTTTGTTCTCTGGTACTGGGAATGCCAGGGGGCTGTAAGATGCCACAGACAGTCACTATTTATTGGCTGGGGGGCTGTTGTGTCCTCTGGGTACTGGGAATGCAGGGGGCTGTAAGTGCCACAGACAGTCACTATTTATTGGGCTGGGGGGGCTGTTTGTGCCTCTGGGACTGGGAATGCCAGGGGGGCTGTAAGATGCCACAGACAGTCACTATTTATTGGTCGGGGGGGCTGTTTGTTCCTCTGGGTACTGGGAATGCCAGGGGGGCTGTAAGTGCCACAGACAGTCACTATTTATGGGCTGGGGGGCTGTTTGTTCCTCTGGGTACTGGGAATGCCAGGGGGCTGTAAGGTGCCACAGACAGTCACTATTATTGGGCTGGGGGGCTGTTTGTGCCTCTGGGTACTGGGAATGCCAGGGGGGCTGTAAGGTGCCACAGACAGTCACTATATTAGGCTGGGGGGCTGTTTGTGCTCTCTGTACTGGGAATGCCAGGGGGCTGTAAGGTGCCACAGACAGTCACTATTTATTGGGCTGGGGGGGCTGTTTGTGCCTCTGGGTACTGGGAATGCCGGGGGGCTGTAAGGTGCCCAGACAGTCACTATTTATTGGCTGGGGGGGCTGTTTGTGCCTCTGGGTACTGGAATGCCAGGGGGGCTGTAAGGTGCCACAGACAGTCACTATTTATTGGGCTGGGGGGGCTGTTTGTTTGTTCCTCTGAGGTTACTGAGAATGCCAGGGGGCTGTAAGATGCCACAAGACAGGTCACTATTATATTGGTGTTGGGGGCTGTTTGCTGCCTCTTGGGTACTGGAATGCCCAAAAAAAAGGGGGGGGGGGCTGTTAAGGTGCCATAGACAGTTCACTAGTTTATTGGGCTGGGGGCTGTTTGTGTCTCTGGGTGCTGGAATGCCAGCGGGGCTGTAAGGTGCCACAGACCAGTCACTATTTATTTGGGCTGGGGGGCTGTTTTGTGCCTCTGGGTACTGGGAATGCCAGGAGGGCTGTAAGGTGCCACAGTCAGTCACTATTTTATTAGGCTGGGGGGGCTGTTGTGCCTCTGCGGTACTGGGAATGCCAGGGGGCTTTAAGGCTGCCACAGACAGTCATATTTTATTGGGCTGGGGGGGCCTGTTGTGTCTCTGGGTAACTGGGAATGCCAGGGGGCTGGAAGGTGGCCACAGTCAGTCACTATTTATTAGGCTGGGGGGGGGCTTTTCTGCCTCTGGGTTACTGGGAATGCCAGGGGGCTGTAAGGGGCCCACAGACAATCACTATTTTTGAGGCTGCGGGGGGGCTGTTTGTGCCTCTAGGTACTGGGAATGCCAGGGGGTGGAAGGTGCCACAGACAGTCACTATTTTATGCGGGCTGGGGGGGCTGTTGTCCTCCTGGAGTACTGGGAATGCCCAGGGGGGCTTTAAAGTGCCACAGACACTCACTATTTATTGGGCTGGGGGGGCTGTTTGTGCCTCTGGGTACTGGAATGCAGGGGAGCTTTAAGGTGCCACAGGACAGTGACTATTTATTGGGCTGGGGGCATGTTTGTGCCTTCTGTAGGTACTGGGAATGCCAGGGGCTGTAAGGTGCCACAGACAGTCACTATTTAGGGCTGGGGCGGCTGGTTGTGTTCTGGGTACTGCGGAAAATTGCCAGGGGGGCTGTAAGGTTCCACAGACAGTTCAACTATTATTGGGCTGCGGGGGGCTGTTTGTTTCCCTGGGTACTGGAATGCCAGGCGGTGCTGTAGGTAGCCACAGATAGTCACTATTTTATTGGGGCTGGGGGGGGCTGTTTGTGCCAACTGCGGGTACTGGAATGCCAGGGGGCTGTAAGGTGCCACAGACAGTCACTATTATTGGGCTGGGGGCCTGTTTGCTGCTTCTGAGTACTTGGGGAATGCCAGGGGCTGGTAAGGTTCCACAGACAGTCACTATTTCATTTGGCTGGGGGGCTGTTGTTGTCCTCTGGGACTGGGAATGCCGAGGGCGGCTGTAAGGTGTCCACAGATCTAGTCACTATTTATTGGGCTGGGGGGCTGTTTTGCACTCGTGGGTAAACTGGAATGGCGAGGGGACTGTAGGTGCCACAGACAGTCACTATTTATTGGCTGGGGGGGGGCTTGTTTGTGCCTTCTGGGTACTGGGAATGCCACAGGGGGGCTGTAAGGTGCCACAGACAGTCACTATTTATTGGGCTTTGGGGGTGGGCTTGTTTGTGCCTCTGGGTTACTGGAATGCCAGGGGGGCTGTAAGGGTGCCACAGACGTCCCTATTTTATTGGGCTGGGGGGGGGGCTGTTTGTGCCTCTGGGACTGGGAATGCCAGGGTGGCTGTAAGGTTGCAAGACAGTCACTATTTTATTGGGCTTGGGGGGGGCTGTTTGTGCTCTGGGTACTGGAATGCCAGAGGGGCGCTGTAAGGCTGCCACAGACCGTCACTTATTTCATTGGGCTGGGGGGGCTGTTTGTTGCCTCTGGGTACTGGGAATGCCAGGGGGCTGTAAGGTGCCACAGTACACTCATTATTTATTAGGGCTGGGGGGCTGTATTGTTCTCTGGGTACTGGGAATTGCCAGGGGGGCTGTAAGGATGCCACAGACAGTCCATATTTATTGGGGGGGGGGTGTTTGTGTGCCTCTGGGTTAACTGGGAATTGCCCAGGGGGCTGTAAAGTGCCAACAGACAGTCATTTTAATTTAGATGGCTGGGGGGGCTGTTTGTGCTTCTGCTGGTACTGGGAATTGCAGGGGGGACTTAAGGTGCCACAGACAGTCACTATTTATTGGGCTGGGGGAGGCTGATTTGTTGCCTCTGGTTACTGGCGAATGCCAGGGGGGGCTGTAATGTGCCCACAGACAGTCACTATTATTGGGCTGGGGGGGGCTGTTTGTGTGCTCTGGGTCTGGAATGCCAGAGGGGGCTGTAAGGTGCCACAGACACAATCACCTTTTAATTTATTGGGCTGGGGGGGGGGCTGTTTGTGCTCTGAGTACTGGGAATGCCAGGGGGCTGGTAAGGTGCCATCAGACAGTCACAATTATTGGGTTGGGGGGCTGTTTTGCCGATCTGGGGTACTGGGAATGCCAGGGGGGGCTGTAAGGTGCCACAGACCAGTCCACTATTTATTGGGTTGGGGGGGCTGTTTTGTGCCTACTGGGTACTGGGAATGCAGGGGGGCTGTAATGGTGCACAGACAGTCACTAATTATTAGCTGGGGGGGGGCTTTTTGTGCCTTGGGTACTGGGAATGCCAGGGGGGCTGTAAAGGTGCCAAACAAGAGATCTCACTATTTATTGGGCTTGGGGGGGGCTGTTTGTGCTCTGTGGTCACTGGAATGCAGGGGGTGGCTGAAGGTTGCCACAGACAAGTCCACTATTTATTGGGCTGGGGGGCCTGTTGTTTCCTCTGCATTACTGGGAAGCAGGGGGCTGTAAGGTGCCACAAGACAGTACTATTATTGGGCTGGGGGGGGGCTGTTTGTTCCTCTTGGGTACTGGGAATGCCAGGGGGGCTTTAAGGTGCCACAGGACAGTCACTATTTATTGGGCTGGGGGGGGCTTCTTTTTCCTCTGGGTAACTGTGGGAATATGCCAGGGGGGCTTTAAGGCTGACCACAAGACAGTTCACTATTTATTTGGGCTGGGGGGGGTGTTGTCGCTCTGGTACTGGAAATGCCAGGGGGGCTTGTAAGGTTGCCACAGACAGTTTCACTATATTTATTGGGCTGGGGGGGCTGTTTGTAGCCTCTTGGGTACTGGGAATGCCAGGGGGCTGAAGGTGCCACAGACAGTCACTATTTTAATTGGGCTGCGGGGGGCTGTTTGTGCTCTCGGGTACTGGGGAATGCCAGGGGGGCTGTAAGCGTCCCAGGACAGTCCACTATTTATTGGGCGGGGGGGCTGTTTGGTGCTCTGGTACATGGGAATGCCAGGGGGCGGTGGTGCCACAGACAGTTTCTATTTATTGGGCTGGGGGGGCTGTTTGTTGCTCTGGGTACTGCGGAATGCCAGGGGGCTTAAGGTTGCCCAGACAGTCTCACGTATTTATTGGGCTGGGGGGGGCTTGCTTTGTGCCTCTGGTACTGGAATCCAGGGGGCTGTAAGGTGCCACAGACAGTCACATATTTATTCGGCGGGGCTGTTTTTTTTCCCTGGGTACTGGGAATATGCCAGGGTTCTGTAAGGTGACAACGTAAAAGAAGGACAAGTTACCGACTACATTATTATTTGGGCCTGGGGGGGGGTTTTGTCCTCTGGGTACTGGGAATGCCGGGGGGCCTTTAAGGTGGCCACAGACAGTCAAAAGTATTTATTGGGCTGGGGGCTGTTTTTCCTCTGAGTGTATGGGATATGCCAGGGGCTGTAAGGTGCCACGAGACAGTCACTATATTGGCTGAGGGAGGCTGTTTGTGCCTCTAGGAGTACTGGGATTGCACAGGGAAAGCAGTGACAGTGCCACGTCAGTACTTATTTATAGGGCTTAAGGAGGGCTTAGATTAAGAAGTGTAGCTACTAGGGTACTGGGAATAGACACGGAGGGGGCATAGTGTGCAAAGACATCATATTTATTGAGAGCTGGGGGGGGCTTGTTGTGCCTCTGGGTACTGGGAATGGCGGGGCTGTAAGGTTCAAGACAGTCCCACTATTTATTGGCTGGGGGGGGGCTGTTTGTGTCTACTGGGTACTAGGAATAGCCAGGGGGTGACTTAAAGGTGCCACAGACAGTCACTATTTATGGGGCTGGGGGGTTGTTTGTGCCTCTGGGTACTGGGAATGCCAGGGAGGTGAAGGTGCCACAGACCAGTTCACTATTTAATTGGGGCTGGGGGGGGTGTTTTGTGCTTCTGGGTACTGGGAATGCCAGGGGGGCTGTAAGGTGGCAGCAGGACACGTACTATTTATTGGGTGGGGGGGGCTTTTGTGCCTCTGTGCGTATCTGGAATGCCGCAGGGGGTGGTAAGGTTGCCACAGACAGTCACTATTTTATTGGGCTTGGGGGGCTGTCTTTGTCCTCTGGGTACTTGGGGAGAATGCCAGGTGGGGCTGTAAGAGCTGCCACAGACAGTCACTATTTATTGGCTGGGGGGGGCTGTTTTTTCCTCTGGGGTACTGGAATGCCAGGGGGCTGAGGTGCCACAGACAGTCCACTATTTTATTGGGCTGGGGGGGTCTGTTTGTGCCTCTGGGTAGTGGAATGCCAGGGGGCTGTAAGGTGCCACAGACAGTCACTATTTATTGGGCTGGGGGGGCTGGTTTGTGCCTCTGGTACTGGAATGCCAGGGGGGCTGTAAGGTGCACAGACAGTCACTATTTATTGGGCTGGGGGCTGTTGCTGTTTTGTGCCTCTGGGTACTGGGAATGCCAGGGGCTGTAAGGTGCCACAGACACGTCACTATTTATTGGGCGTGGGGGGGCTGTTTGTGCCTCTGGGTACTGGAATTGCCAGGGGGCTGTAAGTGCCACAGACAGTCACTATTTATTGGG
The DNA here is from genome assembly GCF_000004195.4 of Xenopus tropicalis. NCBI lineage: Eukaryota > Metazoa > Chordata > Amphibia > Anura > Pipidae > Xenopus > Xenopus tropicalis. The sequence continues at coordinate 1,039,867 of NC_030680.2, read as the reverse complement.
CTGGGGGGGCTTTTGTGCCTCTGGGTACTGGAATGCCAGGGGGGCTGTAAAGGTGCCACAGACAGTCACTATTTATTGGGCTGGGGGGCTGTTTGTGCCTCTGGGTACTGGGAATGCCAGGGGGGCTGTAAGGTGCCACAGACAGTCACTATTTATTGGGCTGGGGGGGCTGTTTTTTCCTCTGGGTACTGGAATGCAGGGGGGCTGTAAGGTGCCACAGACAGTCACAATATTTATTGGGCTGGGGGGCTGTTTTTTTCCTCTGGGTACTGGGAATGCAGGGGGCTGTAAGGCCACAAGACAGTCCTATTTATTGGGCTGGGGGGGCTGTTTGGTGCCTCTGGGTACTGGAATGCCAGGGGGACTGTAAGGTGCCACAGACAGTCACTATTTATTGGGCTGGGGGGGCTGTTTTGTGCCTCTGCGGTACTGGAATGCCAGGGGCAGTAAGGTGCCACAGACAGTCACTATTTATTGGGCTGGGGGGGCTGTTTTGTGCCTCTGCGGTACTGGGAATGCCAGGGGGCTGTAAGGTTCACAGACAGTCACTATTTATGGGCTGGGGGGGGCTGTTTGTGCCTCTGGGTACTGGGAATGCAGGGGGGCTGTAAGTGCCACAGACAGTCACTATTTATTGGGCTGGGGGGGCTGTTTTGTGCCTCGGTACTGGAGATGCAGGGGGGCTGTAAGGTGCCACAGACAGTCACATTTATTGGCTGGGGGGCTGTTTGTGTCCTCTGGGTACTGGGAATGCCAGGGGGGCTGTAAGTGCCACAGAAGTCACATATTTATTGGGCTGGGGGGCTGTTTGTGCCTCTGGGTACTGGGAATGCCAGGGGGGCTGTAAGGTGCCACAGACAGTCACTATTTATTGGGCTGGGGGGGCTGTTTTGTGCCTCTGGGTACTGGGAATGCCAGGGGGGCTGTAAGGTGCCACAGACAGTCACTATTTATTGGCTGGGGGGGGCTGTTTGTCCTCTGGGTACTGAGAATGCCAGGGGGCTGTAAGGTGCCACAGACAGTCACTATTTATTGGGCTGGGGGGGGCTGTTTGTGCTCTGGTACTGGGAATGCCAGGGGGGCTGTAAGGTGCCCACAGACAGTCACTATTTATTGGGCTGGGGGGGCTGTTGTGCCTCTGGGTACTGGGGAATGCCAGGGGGGCTGTAAGGTGCCACAGACAGTCACTATTTATTGGGCTGGGGGGGCTGTTTGTGCCTCTGGGTACTGGGAATGCCAGGGGGGCTGTAAGGTGCCACCAACAGAAGTCACTATTTATTGGGCTGGGGGGGCTTTTGTGCCTCTGGGTACTGGGAATGCCAGGGGGGCTGTAAGGTGCCACAGACAGTCACTATTTATTGGGTTGGGGGGGCTGTTTGTGCTCTGGGTACTGGAAATGCAGGGGGCTGTAAGGTGGCCACAGACAGTCACTATTTATTGGCTGCGGGGGGGCTTTTTGTGCCTCTGGTACTGGGAATGCCAGGGGGGCTGTAAGGTGCCACAGACATGTCACTATTTTTATTGGCTGGGGGGGCTGTTTGTCCTCTGGGTAGCTGGGAATGCCAGGGGGCTGTAAGGTGCCACAGACAATCCACTATTTTTTTGGGCTGGGGGGCTGTTTGTGCCTCTGGGTACTGGAATGCAGGGGGGCTGTAAGGTGCCACAGACAGTCACTATTTATTGGGCTGGGGGGGCTGTTTGTGCCTCTGGGTAACTGGGAATGCCAGGGGGCTGTAAGGTGCCACAGACAGTCACTATTATTTGGCTGGGGGGGGCTGTTTGTGCCTCTGGGTACTGGGAATGCCAGGGGGGCTGTAAGGTGCCACAGACAGTCACTATTTATTGGGCTGGGGGGGCTGTTTGTTCCTCTGGTACATGGGAATGCCAGGGGGCGTTAAGGTGCCACAGACAGTCACTATTTATTGGGCTGGGGGGCTGTTTCCTCTGGGTACTGGAATGCCAGGGGGCGGTGAAGGTGCCACAGACAGTCACTATTTATTGGGCTGGGGGGCTGTTTGTTGCCTCTGGGTACTGGGAATGCCAGGGGGGTGGTAAGGTTACCACAGACAGTCACTATTTATTGGGCTGGGGGGGCTGTTTGTGCTCTGGGTACTGGGAATGCCAGGGGGGGCTGTAAGTGCCACAGACAGTCACTATTTTATTGGGCTGGGGGGGCTATTTTCCTCTGGGTACTGGGAATGCCAGGGGGGCTGTCAAGGTGCCACAGACAGTCCACTATTTATTGGGCGGGGGGGGGCTGATTTGTGCCTCTGGGTACTGGAATGCCAGGGGGCTGTAAGGTGCCACAGACAGTCACTATTTATTGCTGGGGGGGGGGTTGTGCTCTGGGTACTGGGAATGCCAGGGGGCTGGTAAGGTCCACAGACAGTCACTATTTATTGGCTGGGGGGGGCTGTTTTCCTCTGGGTACTGGGAATGGCCAGGGGGGCTGTAAGGTGCCACAGACAGTCACTATTTATTGGGCTTGGGGGGCTGTTTTCCTCTGATACTGGGAATGCCAGGGGGCGTGTAAGGTGCCACAGACAGTCACTATTTATTAGGCTGGGGGGGGGCTTTTTTGTGCCTCTGGGTACTGAATGCCAAGGGGGGCTTTAAGGTGCCACAAGGACAGTCACTATTTATTGGGCTGGGGGGGGCTGTTTTTCCTCTGGTACTGGGATGCCAGGGGGGCTGTAAGGTGCACAGACAGTCACTATTATTGGGCTGGGGGGGCTGTTTTTTCCTCTGGGTACTGGGAATTTCCAGGGGGTGGAAGGTGCCACAGACAGTCACTATTTATTGGGCTGGGGGCTGTTGTGCCTCTGGGTACTGGAATGCCAAGGGGGGCTGTAAGGTCACAGACAGTCACTATTTATGGGCTGGGGGGCTGTTTGTTGCCTCTGGGTACTGGAATGCCAGGGGGCGTAAGGTCCACAGACAGTGCACTATTTATTGGGCTTGGGGGGGCGTTTTCCTCTGGGTACTGGGAATGCCAGGGGGCTGTAAGGTGCCACAGACAGTCATATTTTATTGGGCTTGGGGGGGGTTTGTTGCCTCTGGTACTGGGAATGCCATGGGGGCTGTAAGGTGGCCACAGACAGTCACTATTTATTGGGCTGGGGGGGGCTGTTGTGTCCTCTGGTCTGGGAATGCCAGGGGGGCTGTAAGGTGCCACAGACAGTCACTATTTATTGGGCTGGGGGGGGCTGTTGTTCCTCTGGGTACTGGGAATGCCAGGGGAGCTGTAAGGTGCCACAGACAGTCACTATTTATTGGGCTGGGGGGCTGTTTGTGCCTGGGTACTGGAATGCCAGGGGGGCTGTAAGGTGGCCACAGACAGTCACTATTTATTGGGCGTCGGGGGGGGTTTGTGCTCTGGGTACTGGGAATGCCAGGGAGAACTGTAAGTGCCACAGACAGTCACTATTTATTGGGCTGGGGGGGCTGTTTGTGCCTCTGGGTACTGGAATGCCAGGGGGGCTGTAAGGTGCCACAGACAGTCACTATTTATTGGGCTGGGGGGGCTGTTGTTGCCTCTGGGTACGGAATGCCAGGGGGGCTGTAAGTGTGCCACAGACAGCACTATTTATTGGGCTGGGGGTGTTTGTTGCCTCTGGTACTGGGAATGCCAGGGGGCTGTAAGGTGCCACAGACAGTCACTATTTATTGGCTGGGGGGGCTGTTTGTGCCTCTGGTACTGGGAATGCCAGGGGGCTGTAAGGTGCCACAGACAGTCATATTTCATTGGGCTGGGGGGGTGTTTGTTCGCTCTGGGTACTGGAATGCCAGGGGGGCTGTAAGGTGCCACAGACAGTCACTATTTATTGGCTGGGGGGGCTGTTTGTGCCTCTGGGTACTGGGAATGCCAGGGGGGCTGTAAGGTGCCACAGACAGTCACTATTTATTAGGCTGGGGGGCTGTTTGTGCCCTCGGTAGGGGAATGCCAGGGGGGCTGTAAGGTGCCACAGACAGTCACTATTTATTGGGCTGGGGGGGCTGTTTGTCCTCTGGGTACTGGGAATGCCAGGGGGGCTGTAAGGTGCCACAGACAGTCACTATTTATTGGGCTGGGGGGCTGTTTGTGCCTCTGGGTACTGGAATGCCAGGGGGGCTGTAAGGTGCCACAGACAGTCACTATTTATTGGGCTGGGGGGGCTTTTGTGCCTCTGGGTACTGGGAATGCCAGCGGGCTGTAAGGTGCCACAGACAGTCACTATTTATTGGGCTGGGGGGGGCTGGTTTGTGCCTCTGGGTACTGGAATGCCCAGGGGGCTGTAAGGTGCCACAGACAGTCACTATTTATTGGCTTGGGGGGGCTGTTTGTGTCTTCTGCCGGTACTGGGAATGCCAGGGGGGCTGTAGGTGCCACAGACAGTCACTATTTATTGGGCTGGGGGGGCTTTTTGTGCCTCTGGGTACTGGGAATGCCAGGGGGGCTGTAAGGTGCCACAGACAGTCACTATTTAATTGGGGGGGGGGCTGTTTGTGCTCTGGGTACTGGAATCCAGGGGGGCTGTAAGGTGCCACAGACAGTCACTATTATTGGGCTGGGGGGGCTGTTTGTGTCCTCTGGGTACTGGGAATGCCAGGGGGTGGAAGGTGCCACAGACAGTCACTATTTATTGGGCTGGGGGGCTGTTTTGGCCTCTGGGTACTGGGAATGCCAGGGGGGCTGTTAAGGTTGCCAAGGACACAACTATTATTATTGGGCTGGGGGGGCTGTTTGTGCTCTGGGTACTGGAATGCCAGGGGGGCTGTAAGGTGCCACAGACAGTCACTATTTATTGGGCTGGGGGCTGCTTTTGCCTCTGGGTACTGGGAATGCCAGGGGGGCTGTAAGGTGCCACAGACTAGTCAGCTATTTATTGGGCTGGGGGGCTGTTGTTCCTCTGGGTACTGGGAATGCCAAGGGGGGCTTGTAAGGTGCCACAGACAGTCACTATTTATTGGTGGGGGGGCTGTTTGTGCCTCTGGGTACTGGGAATGCCAGGGGGCTGAAGGTGCTCAGACAGTCACTATTTATTGGGCTGGGGGGCTGTTTTTGTCTCTGGGTACTGGGAATGCCAGGGGGGCTTAAAGGTGCACAGACAGTCACTATATTAGGCTGTGGGGGCTTTTTGTTTCCCTGGGGTACTGGGAATGCAGGGGGCTGTAAGTGCCACAGACAGTCCTATATTTATTGGGCTGGGGGGCTGTTTTTGCCTCTGGGTAACTAGGAATGGCAGGGGGCTGTAAGGTGCCAGAGACAGTCACTAGTTATGGGCTGGGGGGTGTTTGTGCCTCTGGGTACTGGAAGCCAGGGGGGCTGTAACAGTGCCACAGACAGTTGCACTATTTTATTAGGGCTGTGGGGCTGTTTGGTGCTCTGGTTAACTGGGAATGCCAGGGGGGCTGTAAGAGCCATTCAGACAGTTCACTAGTTATTGGGCTGGGGGGCGTTTGTGCCTCTGGGTACTGGGAATGCCAGGGGGCTGTAAGGTGCCACAGACACTCACTATTTAATGGGCTGGGGGGGGCTTTTGTGCCTCTGTGGTTACTGGAATGCCAGGGGGGGCTGGTAAGGTGCCCAGACAGTCACTAATTTATTGGGTCTGGGGGGGCTGTTTGTTGTCTCTGGAGTACTGGGAATGCCAGGGGAGTGTAAGGTCCACAGACAGTCTACTAGTTATTGCGGTGGGGGGGCTGTTTGTGCCTCTGGGTACGGGAATGCCAGGGGGGGCTGCTAAGTGCCTACAGGAACATCACATATTATGGGCTGGGGGGGCTTTTGTGCCTCCTGGGTACTGGGAATGCGGGGGGCTGGAAGGTTGCCTCAGACAGTCACTTATTTATTGGCTGGGGCTGTTTGTGCTCTGGGTACTAGGGTAACTGCCAGGGGGCTGTAAGATGCCACAGACAAGTCCACTATTTATTGGACTGGGGGGGCTGTTGTGCCTACTGGGTACTGGGAATGCCAGGGCTGTAAGATTGCCACAGTCAGTCACTCTTTATGGGATTGGGGGGCGGTTGTTCCTCTGGGTACGTGGAATGCCAGGGGGCTTTGTAAGGTTCCACAGAACTATCACTATTTATTGGCTGGGGGGGGGCTGTTTGTTCTCCTCTGGGGTACTGGGAATGCCAGGGGGGGCTTTAAGGGCCACAGACAGTCACTATTTATTGGGCTGGGGGCTGGTGGTGAGGGAGACGGGTAGTTCTAAATGGTGGTGTTTTCGGCAAGAAATCCAGAGATATGATTATATCTAACATGCATCCCACTGTCCAGCTTCTTACTTACCTCATCATAAAAGCAATTAAATTGGTCTGACATGACCTTCCTTCATAAAGCCATGCTGGATGTTAGCGTCTGCTGTGATTACTTGCGCGGATTGCGTCCACCAATATGCCGTCGGTTGGGGTGGTGGAGGTGGTGGTGGTTTTTGCCTTGGGGTACTGGGAATGCCAGGGTGTAAGGTGCCCACAGACAGTCACTATTTATTGGGCTGGAGGGGCTGTTTTGTGCCCTGGGTACTGGGAATGCCAGGGGGGCTGTAAGAGTGCCAGAGACAGTTCACTTATTTTATTGGGCTGGGGGGCTGTTTGTGCTCTCATGGGTACTGGGAATGCCAGGGGGGCTGTAAGGTGCCACAGTCAGTCACTATTTATTAGGCTGGGGGGGGCTGTTTGTGGCCTCTTGACTGGGAATGCCAGGAGGAGCTTAACGGTGCACAAGACAGATCACTATTTTTTGGGCTGGGGGGGTGTTTGTTCGCTTGGGTACTGGGAATGCCAGGGGAGGGTAAGGTCCACAGACATCACTATTATTGGGCTGGGGGGGGTGTTTGTTCCTCTGGGTACTGGGAATGCCAGAGGGGTGTAGGTGCCACAGACAGGTCACTATTTATTGGGCTGGGGCTGTTTGTCCTCTGGTACTGGGAATGCCAGGTGGCGGATGTAAGGTCACAACAGTCACTATTTATTGGGGCTGGCGGGCTGTTTGTCTCTGGTACTGGGATCGCGAGGTTGGTGAAGGTGCCACAGACAGTCACTATTTACGGGGTTGGGGTTGTTCCTCTGGGTACTGGAATGCCAGAGGGCTGTAAGGGTCCACAACGTCACTATTTATTGTGGCTGGGGGGGCGTTTGTGGCCTCTGGGTACATGGGAATGCCAGGGGGGCTGTAAGGTGCCACAGACAGTCACTATTTATTGCGGGCTGGGGCTGTTTGTGCCTCTGGGTACTGGGAATGCCAGGGGGGCTGTAAGGTCCACAGACAGTCACTATTTATTGGGCGGGGGGGTGTTTTGCCTTCTGGGTACTGGGAATGCCAGGGGGAGCTGTAAGGCTGCCACAGACAGTCACTATTTATTGGGCTGGGGGGGGCTGTTTGTGCTTCTGGTACTGGAATGAGGGGGCTGTAAGGTGCCACAGACAGTCACTATTTATTGGGCTGGGGGGGGGCTGTTTGTGCCTCTGGGTACTGGGAATGCAGGGGGTGTAAGGTCGCCACAGACAGTCCCTATTTATGTGGGCTGGGGGCTGTTTTGTGCCTCTGGGTACTTGGAATGCCAGGGGGCTGTTAAGGTGCCACAGACAGTCACTATTTATTGGGCTGGGGGGGCTGTTGTTGCCTCTCGGTATGGGAATGCCAGGGGGGCTGTAAGGTGCCACAGACAGTCCCTATTTATTGGGCTGGGGGGGCTGATTGTGCCTGTGGTACTGGGAATGCCAGGGGGCTGTAAGGGCACAGACAGTCACTATTTATTGGGCTGCGGGGGGCTGTTGTGCCTCTGGGTACTGGGAATGCCAGGGGGGCTGTAAGGTGCCACAGACAGTCACATTTATTGGGCTTGGGGCTGTTTGTGCCTCTGGGTACTGGAATGCCAGGGGGCTTGTAAGGTGCCACAGACAGTCACTAATATTAGTTGGGGGGGGCTTTTTTGTGCCTCTGGGTACTGGAAATGCCAGGGCGGGCTGTAAGGTGCCACAAGACAGTCACTATTTATTGGGCTGGGGGGGGCTTTTTGTTCCTCTGGGTACTGGAATGCCAGGGGGGCTTTAAGGTGCCACAGACAGTCACTATTTATTTGGCTGGGGGGGGGCTGTTTGTTCCTCTGGTACTGGGAATGCCAGGGGCTGTAAGGTGCCACAGACAGTCACTATTTATTGGGCTGGGGCTGCTGTTGTTCCTCTGGGTACTGGGAATGCCAGGGGGCTGTTAAGGTGCCACAGACAGTCACTATTTATTGGGCTGGGGGTTGTTTGTGCCTCTGGGTACTGGGAATGCCAGGGGGGCTGTAAGTTGCACCAGACAGTCACTATTTATTGGGGGGGGGGGCTGTTTGTTCCTCTGGGTACTGGAATGCCAGGGGAGGCTGTAGATGCCACAGACAGTCACTATTTATTGGCTGGGGGGCTGTTTGTGCCTCTGGGTACTGGGAATGCCAGGGGCTGTAAGTGCCACAGACAGTCACTATTTATTGGGTCTGGGGGGGCTGTTTGTGCCTCTGGGTACTGGGAATGCCAGGGGCTGTTAAGTGCCACAGACAGTCACTATTTATTGGGCTTGGGGGGGCTGTTTGTGCCTCTGGTACTGGAATGCCAGGGGGGGCTGTAAGGTGCCACAGACAGTCACTATTTATTGGGGGGGGCTGTTTGGTGCCTCTGGGTACTGGGAATGCCAGGGGGCTGTAAGGTGCCACAGACAGTCACTATTTATTGGCTGGGGGGGCTTTTGTGCCTCTCGTACTGGAATGCAGGGGGGCTGTAAGGTGCCACAGACAGTCACTATTTATTGGGCTGGGGGGGCTGTTTGTGCCTCTGGTACTGGGAATGCAGGGGGGCTGTAAGGTGCCACAAAAGTCACTATTTATTTGGGTGGGGGGGCTGTTTGTGCCTCTGGGACTGGGAATTGCCAGGGGGGCTGTGTAAGGTGGCACAAACAGTCACTATTTATTGGCTTGGGGGGGCTGTTTGTGCCTCTGGGTACTGGAATGCCAGGAGGGGCTGAGGTGCCACAGCAGTCACTATATTATTGGCTGGGGGGGGGGCTTTTGTGCCTCTGGGTACTGGGAATGCCAGGGGGTGTTAAGTGCCACAGACATCACTATTTTTTGGGCTGGGGGGGCTGTTTGTTCCTCTGGGTACTGGGAATGCCAGGGGGCTGTAAGGTGCCACAGACACATCACTATTTTATTGGGGGGGCGGTTTGTCCTCTGGGTACTGGGAATGCCAGGGGGCGCTTAAGGTGCCACAGACAGTCCACTATTTTTTTGGGCTGGGGGGGGCTGTTTGTGCTCTTGGGTACTGGTAATGCCAGGGGGTGAAAGGTGCAACAGACAGTCACTATTTATTGGGCTGGGGGGCTGTTTGTGCCTCTGGGTACTGGGAATGCCAGGGGACTGTAAGGTGCCACAGACAGTCACTATTATTAGGCTGGGGGGGGCTGTTTGTGCCTTCTGGGGTACTGGGAATGCCAGGGGGCTGTAAGGTGCCACAGACAGTCACTATTTATTGGGCTGGGGGGCTTTTGTCCTCTGGGTACTGGGAATGCCAGGGTGGGCTGTAAGGTGCCACAGACAGTCACTATTTATTGGGCTGGGGGGGCTGTTTGTGCCTCTGGGTACTGGGAATGCCAGGGGGAGTGAAGGTGCCACAGACAGTCACTATTTATTGGGCTGGGGGGGCTGTTTGTTCCTCTGGGTACTGGGAATGCCAGGGGGGTAAGGTGCCACAGACAGTCACTATTTATTGGGCTGGGGGGGCCTGTTTGTTCCTCTGGGTACTGGGAATGCCAGGGGGGCTTGTAAGGTGCCACAGACAGTCACTATTTATTGGCTGGGGGGGTGTTGTGTCCTCTGGTACTGGAATGCAGGGGGGCTGTAAGTGCCACAGACAGTCACTATTATATGGGGCTGGGGGGGGCTGTTTGTGCCTCTGGGTACTGGGAATGCCAGGCGGGCTGTAAGGTACCACAGACAGTCACTATTTATTGGGCTGGGGGGTGTTGTTCCTCTGGGTATGGGAATGCCAGGGGGGCTGTAGGTGCCACAGGACAGTCACTATTATTGGGCTGGGGGGGGGTTGTGTCCTCTGGGTACTGGGAATGCCAGGGGGGCTGTAAGGTGCCACAGACAGTCACTATTATTGGGCTGGGGGGGCTGTTTTTGTCCTCTGTATACTGGGAATGCCAGGGGGGCTGTAAGTGCCACAACAGTCACTATTTATTGGGCTGGGGGGGCTGTTTTGTGCCTCTGGGTACTGGGAATGCCAGGGGGGCTTTAAGGTGCCACAGACAGTCACTATTTATTGGGCTGGGGGGCTGTTTTTCCTCTGGGTACTGGGAATGCCAGGGGGGCTTAAGGTTGCCAACAGACAGTCACTATTTATTGGGCTGGGGGGGCTGTTTTTTCCTCTGGGTACTGGGAATGCCAGGGGGTGTGAAGGTGCCACAGACAGTCACTATTTATTTGGGCTGGGGGCTGTTTGTGCCTCTGGGTACTGGAATTGCCAGGGGCTGTAAGGGCCACAGACAGTCACTATTTATTGGGCTGGGGGGGCTGTTTGTGCCTCTGGGTACTGGGAATGCCAGGGGGCTGTAAGGTGCACACGACAGTCACTATTTATTGGGCTGGGTGGGGTTTGTGTCCTCTGGTACTGGGAATGCCAGGGGGGCTGTAAGGTGCCACAGACAGTCACTATTTATTGGGCTGGGGGGGGTTGTTTGCCTCTGGGTACTGGAATGCCAGGGGGCTTGTAAGGTGCCACAACAGTCATATTTATTGGGCTGGGGGGGGGTTGTTCCTCTGGGTACTGGGAATGCCAGGGGAGCTTTAAGGTGCCACAGACAGTCACTATTTATTGGGCTGGGGGGGTGGGGTTGTGTCCTCTGGGTACTGGGAATGCCAGGGGGCTTATAAGGTGCCACAGACAGTCACTATTTATTGGGCTGGGGGGTGGTTTTGCCTCTGGGTACTGGGAATCCAGGGGAGCTGTAAGGTGCCACAGACAGTCACTATATATTGGGCTGGGGGGGGTGTTCCTCTGGGTACTGGGGAATGCCAGGGCTTATAGGTGCCACAGACAGTCACTATATTTATTGGCGCTGGGGGGGGGGTTGTTTTCTGGGTACTGGGAATGCCAGGGGGCTGTAAGTGCCACAGACAGTCACTATTTATTGGGCTGGGGGGTGGTTGTGTCCTCTGGGTACTGGGAATGCCAGGGGGCTGTTAAGGTGCCACAGACAGTCACTATTATTGGGCTGGGGGGGGCTGTTTGTGCTCTGGGTACTGGGAATGCCAGGGGCTGTAAGGTGCACAGACAGTCACTATTTATATGGGCTGGGGGGGCTTTTGTTGCCTCTGTGGTACTGGGAATGCCAGGGGGGCTGTAAGGTGCCACAGACAGTCACTATTTATTGGCTGGGGGGCTGTTTGTGCCTCTGGGGTACTGGGATGCCAGGGGGCTGAAGGTGCCACAGACAGTCACTATTTATTGGCTGGGGGGGGGGGCTGTTTGTTGCCTCTGGGTACTGGAATGCCAGGGGGGCTTGTTAAGGTGCCACAGACAGTCACTATATTATTGGGCTGGGGGGGCTGTTTTGTGCCTCTGGGTACTGGGAATGCCAGGGGGCTGTAAGGTGCACAGACAGTCACTATTTATTGGGCTGTGGGGACTGTTTGTGCCTTGGGTACTGGGAATGCCAGGGGCTGTAAGGTGCCCAGACAGCTCACTATTTATTGGGCTGGGGGGGCTGTTGTGCCTCTGGGTACTGGGAATGCCAGGGGAGCTGTAAGGATGCCACAGACAGTCACTATTTATTGGGCTGGGGGGCTGTTTGTGTCTCTGGGTACTGGGAATGCCAGGGGGGCTGTAAGGTGCCACAGACATCACTATTTATGGGCGGGGGGGCTGTTTGTTCTCTGGTACTGGGAATGCCAGGGGGCTGTAAGGTGCCACAGACAGTCACTATTATTGGGCTGGGGGGGCTTTTTCTGCTCTGCGCGTACTGGGAATGCCAGGGGCTGTTTAAGGTGCACAGACAGTCACTATTTATTGGGCTGGGGGGGGCTGTTTGTGCCTCTGGGTACTGGGAATGCCCAGGGGGGCTGTAAGGTGCCACAGCAGTCACTATTTATTGGGCTGGTGGGGGGCTGTTGTGTCTCTGGGTACTGGGAATGCCAGGGGGGCTGTAAGGTGCCACCAGACAGTCACTATTTATTGGGCTGGGGGGGCTTTTGTTGCCTCTGGTACTGGGAATGCCGCGGGGGGCTGTAAGGTGCACAGACAGTCACTATTTATTGGCTGGGGGGGGCTGTTTGTGCCTCTGGGTACTGGGAATGCCAGGGGGGCTGTAAGGTGCCACAGGACAGTCACTATTATTGGGTGGGGGGGCTGTTTGCTCTCTGGGTACTGGGAATGCCAGGGGCTGTAAGGTGCACAGACAGTCACTATTTATTGGGCTGGGGGGCTGTTTGTGCTCTCTGAGTACTGGGAATGCCAGTGGGGGTAAGGGCATCAGACAGTCACTATTTATTGGCTGGGGGGGGCTGTTTGTGCCTCTGGGTACTGGGAATGCCAGGGGGCTGTAAGGTGCCACAGAGTCACTACTATTATTGGGCTGCGGGGGGCTGTTTTGTGCCTCTGGTACTGGAATGCCAGGGGGCGTTAAGGTTCCACAAGACGTCACTATTATTGGGCTGGGGGGGCGTTTTGTCCTCTGGGTACTGGAATGCCAGGGGGGCTGTAAGGTGCCACAGACAGTGCATATTTATTGGGTTGGGGCTGTTGTGTTCTGGTACTGGGAATGCCAGGGGGGCTGTAAGATGCCACAGACAGCACTATTTATTTGTGGTGGGTGGGCTTTTTTCCTCTGGGGTACTGGAATGCCAGGGGCTGTAAGGTGCCACTAGGACAGTCAGACTATTATTTTGGGCTGGGGGGCTGTTTGTGCTCTTGGGTACTGAAATGCCAGGGGGGCTGTAAGGGCCCACAGACAGTCACTTATTTATTGGGCTGCTGGGGCTGTTTGCTGCCTCTGAGGTACTGGAATGCCAGGGGGCTGTAAGTGCCACAGACAGTCACTATTTATTGCGGCTGGGGGGGCTGCTTTTGCCTCGGACGTACTGGGGAATGCCGGGGGCTGTAAGAGCCACAGACAAGTCACTAGTTATTGGGCTGGGGGTGGTTTGTGCCTCTGGGGTACTGGGAATGCCAGGGCGGGCTGTAAGGGCCACAGACAGTCACTATTATTAGGGCTGGGGGTGCTGTTGTGCTCTGGACTGGGAATTGCCAGAGGGCGTAAGGTGCCACAGGACATCACTATTTATTGGGCTGGGGGGACTGTTGTGGCCTCTGGTACTGGGAATGCCAAGGGGGGTCGAAGTGCCTACAGACAGTCACATTTATTGGGCTGGGGGGGCTGTTTGGTGCTTCTCTGGTACTGGGAATGCCCGGGTGGCTGTAAGGTTGCACAGAGCAGTCCACTATTTATTGGGCTTGGGGGGCTGTTTGTGCCTCTGCGGCAGGTACTGGGAATGCCAGGGGGGCTGTAAGGTGCCACAGACACTTCACTAAAATTTTTAATTTTGGGCTTTTTGGGGGGGCTTCTTGTGCCTCATGGGTACTGGGAAAGCCAGGGGGCTGGAAGGTGCCTCAGACAGTCCACATATTTATTGGGCTGGGGGGGGCTGTTGTGCCTGGGTACTGGGGAATGCCAGGGGGGCTGTTAAGATGCCACAGACATCACTATTTATTGGGCTTGGGGGGGGGGGCGGCTGTTGTGCCTCTGGGTACTGGGAAGCCTAGGGGACTGTAAGTTGCCACAGCAGTTCACTCTTTTATTGGGGATTGGGGGGGCGGTTGTTCCTCTGGGTACTGGAATGCCGGGGTGGCTGTAAGGGTTCCACAGAACTATTCACTATTTATTGGGTGCTGGCCAGACCAGCGGGTGGGGGGGGTGTTTGTTCCCTCTGAGGTAGCTGGGATATGCCATGGGGGCCTTTGATATGGGTGCCACAGGACAGGTCACTATTTATTGGGCCTGGCGAGGGGGCGGGCTGTTTTTGCCTCTGGGGCCAAGCGGAGGTACTGGAATGCCAGGGGGGCTGTCAGGGCTGTCCACCAGACAGTCACTATTTATTGGGCTGGAGGGGGGCTGTTGTGCTCTGTTGGGGTTTGGAGCTAGGGGCGTGTTAATTGGACCAGGGGGGCTGGTAAGGTTGCCATTAGACACGTCCACATTGATTTGATTGGTGCTGCGGGCCTGTTTGTGCCTCTGTCTACTGGGACTGGAATGCCTATACACAAGAAGGGGCTGATAAGAGGTGCCACACAGTCAAGTCACATATTATAGATTAGAGCCTCGGGGGGCTGTTTGTGCCTCTGGGTACTGGAAATTTCCAGGGGGGCTGATAAGGCGTGGTTGCCACTAGACAGTCGACCTATTTATTGGAGGCTGAGGGGGGTGTTTAGTATCCCTCTGTGGCTGGTTACGGGAATGCTACGGTGGGTGCTGTAAGATGCCACAGGACTCAGCTCATTGTTTAGTTCTCAGTTGGGGTGGGTGAAATGTTTGTTCCTCTGCCATGAGTACTGGGAATTCCAGTGGTATGGCAGTATAAGGTTCCACACAAGACAGTCTACCTCATTATAATTGAGGGCTGGGGGGCTGTTTGTGCCTCTGGGTACTGGGGCAGAATGCCAGGCGGTCAGGCAGTAGGCTTCCACGACAGTCACTATTATTGCGAGCTACGGGGGGGCTCGTTTTTTTCTTCGTGGGTACTGGGAATGCCAGGGGGCTTTTAAGTGGTGCCTTAGACAGTCACTATTTTATTTGGACTGCTGGGGTTGTATTGTGTCTCATGGGTATCGTGGGAATGCCATGGAGGTGAGCTGCTAAGGTTGCCACAGACAGTACACTATTATATTGGAGCTGGGGGGAGCTGTTGTGCCTACTGTGGTACTTGGAATTGCCATGGGGTTTGGCTGTAAGGTGTCCACAGACAGTCACTATGTAATGGCTGGGGGCGTTTGTGCCCTCTGGGTACTGGAAATTTTTACCAGGCGGCTGTTAGAGGTGCTCACGACAGTCGAGCTATTTATTGGGTGGCGTTGGTGGGCCTGTTTGTGCCTCTGCGGTACTGAATGCCAGGGGTCGGGGGCGTAAGTGCCACAGACAGTCACTATTTATTGGGCTGCGGGGGGCTGTTTGTGCTTCTGGAACTGTAATGGCTTAGGTGGGCTTAAAGTTGCCTACAGACCAAGTCACTATAGGCTGGGGGCGGGCTGGTTTGCTGCCTCTGGATACTGGGAATGCTTAGTGTGGGCTGTAAGCGTGCCACAGTACAGCTCCCTATTTATTGCTGGGGCGGGGCTGTTTGTGCTATCTGAGTAGCTGGGAATGCCAGGGGGGCTGTAAGGGTTGCCACATGCACCAGTCCTATTTATTGGGCATGGGGGGGTCTGTGTGCCTCTCGATGAAGTACTGGGTCTAATGCCTCATGGGCTGTAAGGTGCCACAGACAGTCCCCTTATTTATTTGGGCTGGGCGGGCTGCTTTGTGCCTCTGAGTACTGGAAATGCCAGGGGGCTGTAAGGTGCACAGATCAGTCACTATTTTATTGGCTGGGGGGCTGTTTGTGGCCTACTGGGTACTGGGAATGCCAGGGGGCTGGTAAGGTGCCACAGACAAGTCACTATTTATTGGGTGGGGGGGCTGTTTGTTGCCTCTGATGCTGTGGTACTTGGAATGCCAGGGAGCTGTAACAGGTCTTGCCACAGACTAGTCACTAATTATTTAGGTTAGGGGGGCGCTTCTTTTTGTGCCTCTGTTGGTACTTGGAAATGCCAGGGGGGCTGTTAAGGTTGCCACATACACTAGTTCACTATTTATTGGGGCTGGGGGAGGGCTTTGTATACGCTACTGGGTACTTGGGAATGGCCAGCGGGTGCTTTAAGTGGTCCCACAGACAGTCACTCTACTTTATTGCCTTGGGGGGGGCGCTGTTTGTTCCTCTGGTTACTGGGGAATTTGCCAGGGGAGCTGTAATCGGTTGCCAACAGACAGTCACTATTTATTAGGCTGGGGGGGGCCTGTGTGTTCTCTGTGACTTATGGTACTGGAATGCCAGATGGGGTCTGTAGGTGCTCATCGACAGTTCACTATTTATTGGGACTAGGGGGGGCCTGTTTGGCCTCTCGGGCTACTCGGGGAATGGCTCAGGGGGACTGTAATCGGTGCCACAGACAGTCACTATTTTATTGGGCTGGGGGGTGGCGCTGTGTGTTCTCTGGTACCTGGTACTGCAGGGCGCGGCTTTGTAAGATTGCCCACAGACAGTCACTATTTATGGTCTGGGAGGGGCTGATTCGTGTGTTCTCTGTAGGTACTGGGAATGCCCCATGGGGGGCTGTCAAGAATGCCACAGACAGTCACTTATTTTAAGGTGGGGAGGGCTGTTTGTTCCACATCTGCCGAGTTGAGGAATGCCAAGGGGGCTGAAAGAAGATGCCACAGACAGTCACTATTTATTGGGAGCTGGGGGGCTTTGGCCTCTTGGTGGTACTAGATGTGAATGTCCAGGGTGGGCTAGTAAGGTGTGCCACAACACACAGTCACTCAGGTTATTGGGCATCTGGGGGGTCTGTTATGGCCTCTGTTTCTGGGTTACTGGGAATGCACAGGGGGTGGCTGTAAGGTGCCACAGACAGTCAGCTAGCTTATTAGGCTGGCGCTGGAGGCTTTATTGTGCCTCTCTAGTATCTGGGAATGCCAGGGGGGCTGTAATGGTGCCACTAGGGACAGTCCACTTATTAGTTATTGGGCTGGGGGGCTGTTTGTGCCTCTGGGTACTGGGAATGCCAGGGGGGCTGTAAGGAGAAGAGAAAAAGACAGACAAACATAGTGACAGTTACACATAACTATAAACCCAGTGAGAATGAGGAATGAATGGATATTCGGGAGTTTTATCAGGAGTCAGAACCAGCAGTGCAGATAGAAAAAAATGAATATTTTGTGCCTATTCTCATACACCTTATAGTAGTGCTTGTAGAACTATTTTAACTGTATTAAAAAAAGATAAAATGAGACGGAAGACAAAGAGTTCAGGATGAGAGATGAGATGGATGTGCTTTTTTTCTCTACCTAAGAGGCTTTTTGGTACAGGGACCCCCTTATCTCATAATAATGAACCCCCTACTGTTAACGGATAAGGATATTAGCAGTCACTGAGGGGTTCTGTGCCCATATAAAGGCACAAGGCTGCAGGCTGAGTTATACAGGGAACTCTGAGTATCACTCATGTATTATAAGGGATAATGTACCCCCTACTGTAAATGATAAGGATATTAGCAGTCACTGAGGGGTCTGTGAACATTAAAGGGCACAAGGCTGGCAGCCTGGAGTTATACAGGGAACACTGAGTATCACTCATGTATTATAAGGGGATAATGTACGCCCCTACTGTAAATGATAAGGATATTAGAAGTCACTGAGGTATTCTGAGCCCATATAAAGGCACAAGGCTGCAGGCTGAGTTATACGGGAAGCTCTGAGTATGACACTCATCGTATTCATAGGGATAATGTACCCCCTACTTTAAATGATAAAGGATATTAGGCAGGACCGAGGAGTTCTGTGCCCATATAAGGCACAAGGCTGCAGGCTGAGTTATACAGGGACGCTGAGTATCACTCATGTATTATAAGGGATAATGTACCCCCTACTGTAAATGATAAGGATATTAGAAGTCATGAGGGGTTCTGTGCCATATAAAGGCACAAGGCTGCAGGCTGAGTTATACAGGGAACTCTGAGTATCACTCATGTATTATAAGGGATAATGTACCCCCTACTGTAAATGATAAGGATATTAGCAGTCACTGAGGGGTTCTGTGCCCATATAAAGGCACAAGGCTGCAGGCTGAGTTATACAGGGAACTCTGAGTATCACTCATGTATTATAAGGGATATGTACCCCCTACTGTAAATGATAAGGATATTAGCAGTCACTGAGGGGTTCTGTGCCCATATAAAGGCACAAGGCTGCAGGCTGAGTTATACAGGGAACTCTGAGTATCACTCATGTATTATAAGGGATAATGTACCCCCTACTGTAAATGATAAGGATATTAGCAGTCACTGAAGGGGTTCTGTGCCCATATAAAGGCACAAGGCTGCAGGCTGAGTTATACAGGGAACTCTGAGTATCACTCATGTATTATAAGGGATAATGTACCCCCTACTGTAAATGATAAGGATATTAGCAGTCACTGAGGGGTTCTGTGCCCATATAAAGGCACAAGGCTGCAGGCTGAGTTATACAGGGAACTCTGAGTATCACTCATGTATTATAAGGGAAATGTACCCCTACTGTAATGATAAGGATATTAGCAGTCACTGAGGGGTTCTGTGCCCATATAAAGGCACAAGGCTGCAGGCTGAGTTATACAGGGAACTCTGAGTATCACTCATGTATTATAAGGGATAATGTACCCCCTACTGTAAATGATAAGGATATTAGCAGACACTGCCGAGGGGTTCTGTGCCCATGTAAAGGCACAAGGCTGGCAGGCTGAAGTATACAGGTGTGGCTTTGTAAAAGGGGGAAATAGGTCAAAAACTGTGCTTCCATTATCGGCCCATCCACCCATGTATGTATAGTCTTTATTTATAAAGGCGCTACTTACATGTACGCAGCGCATGTACAGTAAGAATACATTAATACAAAACAGGTTGTTTATCAAGATAATAGATAAATACAGAAGTACTAATACATACATACAAGAATAAATACAGCAGAGAATAAGTAAGAGTCGAGCGACACGAAGAGGAAGGGAGGTCCCTGACGCCGTAGAGCTTACAATCTATATAGGCCAGAAAAATATGCCAGTCCCTCGGTACCACCAGAAGCTTGGGAACAGCACTGAGCTTTACTGATAGTCTGCTGCAGGTAATACAAAATAAGAATACACAGGAAGTGCAACCCCATCCCTCCCATCTTTGGCTTCACCACTACAGCAGGAGGATTGGATACACTGGGAGGCTGAAGTCTGAACTTCCTCCCGGTCCATCCAATCCCCACACGGCTTGTCCGGGACTTAAACTTTGATGAATAAACCAGCAGGACAGAGAGCTGTGCAGGGGAAAGAAGATGCAGGGATTCCTGTCAGAGGGAACATGTATGTAAGGGGGAAGGGAGGGAGTGAGGGCACAGAGAAGGGGAAAACAGGAGAGACTGGCACCTTAGTGGGTACATGGAGGGGCATATGCCATATGTCCCCCCCCCCCACCAAGTAAAAACACCTGCTCCTGCCTTTGTGGCTCCCCAAGTCACCCTGGGGGCAATAGACTGACACAAGCCTGTGAGGGGGCAATGCAGCCGCCACGCTGCCAGGCTCTTACTAACGGGGAGGCCATGTTGGGGCTAGTTGCTGGGGGGCAGAATAAAGCCCCTCTCCTACTGCTGTTACTGCCCAGGGCTCTTACGGAACTCACTGATGCACCAACGCAGGGAACCTATGTGCCCCCCTAACCCTGCCTGTGATCTGCATCCTGTGCCCCACTACTACTCAGTATGGGGGGGCTTAATGTTATCTCCCCCCCCAACCCCCATCTGCCATTTTACCATACCCGCACATACTCATACCCCACATACCCCCCAAGGCATGGAGTTACATTGGCTTTAAATTTGGAATGAGATTAAAAAAATAGCAAATAATTCCCCTTTGCCATTTAACATTTTATTCTTGAACCAACAAAAAAGCACCAATAAGGCCTAATAGGAGCTAAGCAGGGTTTCTCCTACTTGGGTGCTATTCTCCTGCCTACCACAAGGTGGGGCTACTGAGAACATTGGGCAGCACGAAAGATTTCTGAGCCCTTTCTGAACTCTATCATGCTGAGATCTTCAGGCAAACCTTAAGGCAGCCTTCAGGAGACCTGATTTTTTGAAGGGTAATAGGATCTGGGGTTTCAAAGATCATTTTCTTTCATTGTATTTAATTAATTTGGCGATAAGGTTCTCGCTGCTTCTCACCGTGTGTATTTAATGTATTTGTGAGAAGTTAATGAAGTTCTTATTGCCCATTTTCCAGGGATCGTACCGGCAAGTGTGGAGTTAATGGAGCAGTACATCAGGGTAGGGGCCCATTTCTGGCCAGACTATAGGGGTGCGGGCACATACCATGAGCAGGAGAGGAGGAGGATCAGAGAGGAGCTGCAGCAGGTGAGTATGGAGAGGAATTCATCTATATTAACCCTTAGCAGTGTGTTTGCTCCCTGCTGTGTCTCATAAGCCCCCTCTGCCTCTGTCCCCCTACCAACTCCCTGGTAAGGGTTATGGCACACTAGGCATTATACATGGTGTTGGCACTGCGTATATACTGGCTGTGTTACCTGTGGGCATTATACATGGTGTTGGCACTGCGTATATACTGGCTGTGTGCCCTGTGGGCATTATACATGGTGTTGGCACTGCGTATATACTGGCTGTGTGCCCTGTGGGCATTATACATGGTTTTTAACACTGCGTATATACTGGCTGTGTGCCCTGTGGGCATTATACATGGTGTTGGCACTGCGTATATACTGGCTGTGTGCCCTGTGGGCATTATACATGGTATTGGCACTGCGTATATACTGGCTGTGTGCCCTGTGGGCATTATACATGGTGTTTACACTGCGTATATACTGGCTGTGTGCCCTGTGGGCATTATACATGGTGTTGGCACTGCGTATATACTGGCTGTGTGCCCTGTGGGCATTATACATGGTGTTGGCACTGTGTATATACTGGCTGTGTGCCCTGTGGGCATTATACATGGTGTTGGCACTGCGTATATACTGGCTATGTACCCTGTGGGCATTATACATGGTGTTGGCATTAGAGTTCAGTAGGAATACTTATATAGCAGGTAGGGTGCCCTCATATCTGTATCTATGGCTCCCTGTATCTTTCAGCCCTATCAGGTACATATTAACCAATTATGTCCCTCAGCAGAACCCACTCAACTCCCTGCAGAGATCTTAACCCATTTAATTTTTCAACTAAAGCTCTCTGTCAGCAACACCGCCCAGTTTTACCCCAACCTGCCATTTTTATCAGCCCCCCCAGCAGTATTAATTACCCCGTTACACAATTGGTCACCATAAGCAGAATGAGGCATAGGAGACCCCCCAATATTCACCATAGGGATTCAAGAAAAACACAGAGACATGTTTATGGGGAAACCTGTTGGTGGGCACAGGATTTATTTAGATGTAGATAAGTGGGGGTTGGGCATTCCTAAAAGCCAGTGATCCAGAGGAAGGCAAAAAATCCCTGGCACTGGGCCAATTTGTACCGAGGGTAAAAATTCCTTCCTGACCCCTAGAAACGGCAGTCGGGTTTACTCCCTGGATCAGGGCTTTATATGTTATGGCGGGGGCTTTCGTTGAAGGGGCGGGCGGGTGGATTAAATGGAAGGGGCGGGCGGGTGGATTAAATGGAAGGGGCGGGCGGGCGGGTGGGCGGGTGGATTAAATGGAAGGGGCGGGTGGGCGGGTGGATTAAATGGAAGGGGCGGGTGGGCGGGTGGATTAAATGGAAGGGGCGGGCGGCGGGTGGATTAAATGGAAGGGGCGGGCGGGCGGGTGGATTAAATGGAAGGGGCGGGCGGGCGGGTGGATTAAATGGAAGGGGCGGGCGGGTGGATTAAATGGAAGGGGCGGGCGGCGGGTGGATTTAATGGAAGGGGCGGGCGGCGGGCGGGTGGATTAAATGGAAGGGGCGGGCGGTGGATTTGGAAGGGGCGGGCGGGTGGATTAATGGAAGGGGCGGGCGGGCGGGTGGATTTAATGGAAGGGGCGGTGGATTAAATGGAAGGGGCGCCGCCCGCCCCTTCCACTAAATCCCCCGCCCGCCCGCCCCTTCCACTAATCCCCCGCCGCCCGCCCCTTCCACTAAATCCCCCGCCCGCCCGCCCTTCCACTAAATCCCCGCCCGCCCCACTAAATCCCGCCCGCCCCTTCCACTAAATCCCCGCCCGCCCGCCCTTCCACTAAATCCCCGCCCGCCGCCCCTTCCACTAATCCCCCGCCCGCCCCTTCCACTAAATCCCCGCCCTCCCGCCCCTTCCACTAAATCCCCGCCCTCCGCCCCCACTAAATCCCCGCCCTCCCGCCCCTTCCACTAAATCCCCCGCCCCACTAAATCCCGCCCCTTCACTAAATCCCCCGCCCTCCCGCCCCTTCCACTAAATCCCCGCCCTCCGCCCCTTCCACTAAATCCCCCGCCCTCCACTAAATCCCCCGCCCCCCTTCCACTAAATCCCCCGCCCGCCCGCCCCTTCCTAAATCCCCGCCCTCCCGCCCTTCCCTAAATCCCCCGCCCGCCCCCCTTCCACTAAATCCCCCGCCTCCCGCCCCTTCCACTAAATCCCCCGCCCTCCCGCCCCTTCCACTAAATCCCCCGCCCGCCCCTTCCACTAAATCCCCGCCCGCCCCTTCCACTAAATCCCCGCCCTCCGCCCCTTCCACTAATCCCCCGCCTACTAATCCCCCGCCCTCCCGCCCCTTCCACTAATCCCCCGCCCTCCCGCCCCTTCCACTAATCCCCCGCCCTCCCGCCCTTCCACTAATCCCCGCCCTCCGCCCCTTCCACTAATCCCCGCCCTCCCGCCCCTTCCACTAATCCCCTCCCCCGCCGCCCCTTCCACTAAATCCCCCGCCCGCCCCTTCCCCGCCGCGCCCGTGGCGGGTGGATTTAATGGAAGGGGCGGGCGGGCGGGTGGATTTAATGGAAGGGGCGGGCGGGTGGATTTAATGGAAGGGGCGGGCGGGCGGGTGATTTAATGGAAGGGGCGGGCGGTGGATTTAATGGAAGGGGCGGCGGGCGGGCGGGTGGATTTAATGGAAGGGGCGGGCGGGTGGATTTAGTGGAAGGGCGGGAGGGCGGATGGATTTAGTGGAAGGGGCGGGAGGGCGGGTGGATTTAGTGGAAGGGGCGGGTGGATTCAGTGGAAGGGGCGGGAGGGCGGCGGGAGGGCGGGTGGATTCAGTGGAAGGGGCGGGATTCAGTGGAAGGGGCGGGAGGGCGGGTGGATTCAGTGGAAGGGGCGGGAGGGCGGGTGGATTCAGTGGAAGGGGCGGGAGGGCGGGTGGATTCAGTGGAAGGGGCGGGGGCGGGTGGATTCAGTGGAAGGGGCGGGAGGGCGGGTGGATTCAGTGGAAGGGCGGCTGGATTCAGTGGAAGGGCGGGCGGGCGGGTGGATTCAGTGGATTCAGTGGAAGGGGCGGGCGGGCGGTGGATTCAGTGGAAGGGGCGGGCGGGTGGATTCAGTGGAAGGGGCGGGCAGTGCGGGCGGCGGGTGGATTCAGTGGAAGGGGCGGGCGGGCGGGTGGATTCAGTGGAAGGGGCGGCGGGCGGGTGGATTCAGTGGAAAGGGGCGGGCGGTGCGGGTGGATTCAGTGGAAGGGGCGGGCGGGCGGGTGGATTCAGTGGAAGGGGGGCGGGGAATCAGGAGGCGGGGGTGGATTCAGTGGAAGGGGCGGGAGGGCGGGTGGATTGCAGTGGAAGGGCGGGGCGGGCGGGTGTATTCAGGTGAGAAGGGGCGGGCGGGCGGGTGGATTCAGTGGGAAGGGGCGGGCGGCGGTGGATTCAGTGAAGGGGCGGGCGGGCGGGTGGATTCAGGTGGAGGGGCCGGGCGGGCGGTGGATTCAGTGGAAGGGGCGGGCCGGGGCGGGTGGATTCAGTGGAAGGGGCGGGAGGGGCGGGTGGATTCAGTGAAGGGGGGGCGGGGGTCAGGGGGGCGGGTGGATTCAGTGGAAGGCGGGCGGGCGGTGGATTCAGTTGAAGGGGGCGGGCGGCGGGTGGATTCAGTGGAAGGGGCGGGCGGGCGGTGGATTCAGTGGACAGGGGGCGGGCGGGCTATTCATGGAAGGGGGGGGCGGGCGGGGGATTTAGTGGAAGGGGCGGGCGGCGGGGATTTAGTGGAAGGGGCGGGCGGCGGGGATTAGTGGAAGGGGCGGGCGGGGGATTTAGCGGAAGTGGTGGTAGAGTGGGGGCCTGGAAGTAAGGGATGGTAGGGCGGGGCTTTGAAGGAAGGGGTGGGAGGGCATGGCTTGGAACTAAGGGGTTGGAGGGCGGGGCTTGTGTGGAAGGAAGGGGTGGGAGGGAGGGGACTGGTGTCGAGCAGGGCAACGGAAGGTAGATGTTGGCAGGATACTGCCCTGAACAGTCTTCCAGTCGAGCGCTGAAAAAAATAGAGAAACATTTTAGAAATTGTTTAAATAAGATAAAAACTACAGACAAATACTTTAGATATAAAATGCTGGGGCTACAGAATATCCGCTACCTGTAATACCTTTCATTCTTGTATTGCTTACCTGGCGCCAGTTGTTGCCCAGTGGGAAAACCCATTTGGTAAGGGGGATATGTAAGCCAGCGCTACAGCAGCCGTTTGTGCCTCACCCCCCATTGGCCACCAGGGAATCAGCAGTGATATCTGTAGGGCAGATCGTTACTAACAGGAATGTGAAATGGCCACAGAGGCCAGCACATGATACAGTTGGGCTCATTTATCAACACTGGGCAAAACTGCACCTGAGCAGTAACCCATAGCAACCATATAGCTATTACCTTTGTTCAGTCAGATACAGGTAGAACTATGAAAACAAACATCTGATTGGCCACAGTTTATTACCTACCCAGTGCAGAGTGTTGGTAGTTACAACCAAATCTCCTCCTCTTCCACCTCCTCCATGAGGGTGGGGCTTAATTGGAAGAAAGGGGTGGGAGGGAGGGGGCTTGGAACAAAGCGGGGGGCGGGTGGGGGCTTGTGTGGAACGAAGGGGTGGGAGAGTGGGGCCTGGAACTAAGGGGTGGGAGGGTGGGGCTTGATTGGAAGGAAGGGGTGGGAGGGAGGGGGCTTGGAACAAAGCGGGGGGCGGGTGGGGGCTTGTGTGGAACGAAGGGGTGGGAGAGTGGGGGCCTGGAACTAAGGGGTTGGAGGGTGGGGCTTGATTGGAAGGAAGGGGTGGAGGGAGGGGGCTTGGAACAAAGCGGGGGGCGGGTGGGGGCTTGTGTGGAACGAAGGGGTGGGAGAGTGGGGGCCTGGAACTAAGGGGTTGGAGGGTGGGACTTGATTGGAAGGAAGGGGTGGGAGGGAGGGGGCTTGGAACAAAGCGGGGGGCGGGTGGGGTCTTGTGTGGAACGAAGGGGTGGGAGAGTGGGGGCCTGGAACTAAGGGGTGGGAGGGTGGGGTTTGAGTCGAATGAAGGGGTGGGAGGGAGGGGACTGGTGTCGAGGAGGGCAAGGGAAGTTAGATCTAGGCAGGATACTGCCCTGATCAATCTTCCGGTCGAGCGCTGAAAAAATAGAGAAACATTTTAGAAATTGTTTAAATAAGATAAAAACTACAGACAAATACTTGTTCTTTAGATATAAAATGCTGGGGCTACAGAATATCCGCAACCTGTGATGGTACCTTTCATTCTTGTATTGGTTACCTGGCGCCAGTGGGAAAACCCATTTGGTAAGGGGGATATGTAAGCCAGCGCTACAGCAGCCGTTTGTGCCTCACCCCCAATTGGCCACCAGGGAATCAGCAGTGATATCTGTAGGGCAGATCGTTACTCACAGGAATGTGAAATGGCCACAGAGGCCAGCACATGATACAGTTGGGCTCATTTATCAACACTGGGCAAAACTGCACCTGGGCAGTAACCCATAGCAACCATATAGCTATTACCTTTGTTCAGTCAGCTACAGGTAGAACCATGAAAGCAAACATCTTATTGGCCACCGTGGATTACTGCCCCAGTGCAGAGTATTGGTAGTTGCCCTTCCCCCCCATAGGAAACATTTAATCAGTGCAGAGAGGTAAATAAACAGCCCCAAACCCAAAATGAAATGAGTCAGGGGCACAAGGAATGTGACACGGGGGCAGTCGTTGGTCTGAGCGCCCACTCGCTCTCTGTTGGAGATTTCAGGCTGGCAGGTGTTAGTGCCAGATTCCTGTCATATCTCCTATTTGTTGTTATATGAACCCAACCCTCGACCTTAAAGTAGAACTGCAACACCCAAATGTATATGTTTGTGCCCATAAATAAGGGGAGACAGCAGAGCTTGGGGGCAGGGTTGATGCTTGTTATGTTTTGCAGTGTCCTTTCTTTTATACCCCTCATTGCTCTGATTGCAGGACTATGTATAGTGAAGCCTTCCTGCATCTTGGCTTTAGTCTGCATGTTCTAGAAGGGCAATGAGAGATGTGGAAGGTCTGAGAGGCTTTAACGGAGGCACAAAGTGGTGACCAACTGCCCCACTGAGCACTTGTGACATTCAGGTAAGGGTGGAATGGGGCCTACATAAGAGTTTCCATGATGTGGTGGGATTGGGGGCTGCTCGGAGGTTTAAAATGGTCTAATGATATATTGAGAGAAAAAATATTAAATTCAGCTCAAACCTCCTCAAGGTCCTCCTCCTCGCTCAGTTGCTCTTCTGAGCTCTCTTCCTGGCCGGTGTCGTGGCCAGTTTGGAATGGTGACTCCTGGGAAATATAAATACAGTTTTGCAACATTAGTAAGTACAGAGCCCCAGTGGCTCCCTGCTCCCTTATTTGCACATTTGATTGGTGGATTCTAGGCCTGTGCATAAACTCAGGCTGAATATCTTCCCCCCTGTACCCCAAAAAGCTTATTGCCGTGCCTGCACCTGGAGCCATTGTGTTGGCTGGAGCTATACTCAGGAGTTTCCCACCAAAATCCACTCTGTTTGCCTGAACCCAAGGCAGCGCAATGGCTCGGGGCGCCGGCACATCAAGAAGCATTTAGGGACATGGGGTCGGATTCCCAGCCCGTGTTTATCCGCAGGCCGAGAATCTACACATGTGGTGGCAGCCTATGAGTTAAATTGTGTGAGTGGATGTAATCATAGCAACCAATCATTTTTTCATTTTCTAATTTATACGAGATAGAAGACCGCTAAGTAACAGATACTGACTGTTAGGTAAATATAATTATTATCCTTTACAGATATTATTCATGAACCCTGTAGCGCCAATAAAAACACATTGGGACCCCTGCAAACTTTTTGCCCCCGTACCTCACAGGTGTTGATGGGAGGATCTCCATGTTCTTCCAAGGGTTCCTGGTTATGAAAGAAAACCTCAGATCAGCAGAGAAGATGATAAAAATAAATATTTTTCATTCATGTGTTATTTTCTGCTTACCTGTGAGTGGCAGGGGCCGGTGTCGGGGCTCTCCTGCCCAATCACTTCTTCATCCTGTTTAAAACCGAAAAAAAGATTGTAAAAAAAAATTCTCATGGCTCAAAGTAAAGCAAAGTTTGGGAAAGTGTTATTTGATATAAATATATGAGAAATAGAAGGTGTATGTTGCTGTGTAACACAGGGCATAATAAGGAGGTGGGACAGACTCACCAACGCTGAAGTCGTCGGTGCCTAACAAATTGCCTCCCCCAAAGTGAATGTAAAATATCTTTCTTTATTGTGACCCTATTATTTTTCCTTACCTGACAGATCTTCATGTCCAGGATTTCTGGAGTCTCCTGATTAAAGAAAAGGTAAGTGAAAAATGTGCTCGTTGTAATAAAGAAGCTAATATACAGTCTTGTATAAAATATAGGGTGATTTTCATTTGCCCCAACTCTCCTCCCCTCTCTTACGCTTACCCGGCAGTTCTCTATCGCCGGCTTCAAGTCTGGCTCTTTTTCTCCTCCTAAGAGAAATAAAGTTACCTGATCAGTTTACTATAACTCTGTAGTTTAGTATCTAAAAAAGACCCGGTACAATACAAATTCACTAAACTTCCAAAAACCAAACCATTTCATGTATATTTTTTGCTACTTACTTGGCAGGTGTTTTTGCCAGGGATTTCTGGTGGTTCCTGGTAAAGAGATAAAAGTCAAGTTATCAAATTAACTGAGCTTTTTAAAAAGAAGTTAAAATCAGTTATATTTAATATTCAGGGACTGGTGTTTTATTATTGAATTATTTATTACTCACGTGGCAAACGGCATTGCCAGGTCCAAATGATGGTACCAGCTTAAACCTGGCGCACTTTTTGCCAGTCAAAAAAAGTCATATAAAGTTTTATACGTTTATGGTTTTTAAAAAGAAAATCTCGAATTTTCAGAGAAAGTACTCTAAATTATCTTAAATTTTTCGAGACAAAATAAAAACAAAACGTAAATAATTGCAAGCTTTTCTCAGGATACCTTAGTACAGGTATTCAACCCCTTATCCGGAAACTCATTATCCAGACATTTCCGAATTACGGAAAGGCCATCTCCCATAGACACCATTTTAATTGAATAATTCACATTTTTAAAAATCATTTCCTTTTTCTCTGTAATAATAAAACAGAACCTTGTACTTGATCCCAACTAAGATATAATTACCCCTTATTGGGGGCAGAACAGCCCCATTGGGTTTATTTAATGGTTAAATGATTCCCTTTTCTCTGTAATAATAAAACAGTACCTCTACTTGATCCCAACTAAGATATAATTACCCCTTATTGGGGCAGAACAGCCCTATTGGGTTATTTAATGGTTAAATAATTCCCTTTTCTCTGTAATAATAAAACAGTACCTGTACTTGATCCCAACTAAGATATAATTACCCCTTATTGGGGCAGAACAGCCCTATTGGGTTTATTTAATGGTTAAATAATTCCCTTTTCTCTGTAATAATAAAACAGTACCTGTACTTGATCCCAACTAAGATATAATTACCCCTTATTGGGGCAGAACAGCCCTATTGGGTTTATTTAATGGTTAAATAATTCCCTTTTCTCTGTAATAATAAAACAGTACCTGTACTTGATCCCAACTAAGATATAATTACCCCTTATTGGGGCAGAACAGCCCTATTGGGTTTATTTAATGGTTAAATGATTCCCTTTTCTCTGTAATAATAAAACAGTACCTGTACTTGATCCCAACTAAGATATAATTACCCTTTATTGGAGGCAAAACAATTCTATTGGGTTTAATTACTGTTTAAATAATGTTTTAGCCGACTTTAGGTATGAGATCCGAATTACGGAAAGACCCCTTATCTGGAAAACCCTAGGTCCTGAGCATTCTGGATAATGGGTCCCTAACCTGTAAATGGGTCCCTGTGTACATAGTGTAGCCTCATCAAGGTTATTGTGCATAGACATCTATAGGCAAGGAAATAACACGGCTTTGATAACACAAGTAGGTAGGAAAATGGTGTTTAGGAAATGATGTTGCCCAGTTCTTACCATGGCAGATTCTGGGGTTGGATCATCTGCCCTCTTTCGTTTCCTCTGTAATGAAGAAAAAAAGTTTTATCAGAGAAAATAAAAGCACAAATAGGAAAACTATAATGCAATAAATGGAGGAGTGAGTATTGAGTGACACATGAAGTTTCCCACAGAATGAAATATGTCCTGTTACAGCAGAAAGAGATGAAGCCCTTACCTTGCCGAAGCAAGAGAAACAGCACTTCAGCCGCTTGAACATGTTGTTTCTATGAAGACAAAATGAAAAACATCACTTTAGCATTTCCCAATACAGGTATGATTTCCTTTTTATCTGTACAGGTATCGGACCCCATATCCGGAATCCCATTATCCATAAAGTTCTGAATTACGGAAAGCTCTTCTCCCATAGACTCTATTTTAGTCAAATAATTCAGAATTTTAAAACTGATTTCCCTTTTCTCTGTAATAATAAAACAGTACCTTTACTTGATCCCAACTAAGATATAATTACCCCTTATTGGGGGCAGAACAGCCCTATTGGGTTTATTTAATGGTTAAATGATTCCCTTTTCTCTGTAATAATAAAACAGTACCTGTACTTGATCCCAACTAAGATATAATTACCCCTTATTGGGGGCAGAACAGCCCTATTGGGTTTATTCAATATTTAAATGATTTTTAGCAGACTTATGGTATGGAGTTCCAAATTACAGAAGGATCCCTTATCCGGACTACCCCATGTCCCGAGCTTTCTGGATAACAGGTCCTATACCTGTACTGTGTTCTATTTACAGTTCATTTTTGATGGGGGGGAGACTTGCTGTAGGAGAAATCATAAACTGGATTTGCTACATTACCTCTCATATGATGCTCCAGAGATGGTAAAAAACAGATGGACCGGGGGGGGCCGGCCGGCCGGCCCAGGGCCGGGGAACCCTAAGGGGCCCCCTCAATAGGTTCTGGCTCTCCTCTAGGCTCGTTCACTAAGGGTGGAAAATGTGAATTGAGGAGAAGCCAGAAAAAAAAAACTATCCAAAAAAACTGGATAAGCACCGAAGCGCAAAGTCGCCAAAGAGTCGCTCACTGCAGCAATCTGTATAGAGACGGGAATAAAAAGGGCAAGTCAGCTTCACGGATAATGCATTTACCCTTTTAAGGTGCAACATTGGGTCAGGGGCCCCATTCAAAGTGTTCCCCCCAAATCTCACGCTTACTGACACTCAGTATTCTGTAATAGGGAAACGTATTGGTATTTATTGCCTT
This sequence comes from Xenopus tropicalis, assembly GCF_000004195.4. Classification (NCBI taxonomy): domain Eukaryota; kingdom Metazoa; phylum Chordata; class Amphibia; order Anura; family Pipidae; genus Xenopus; species Xenopus tropicalis. The sequence goes on along the minus strand of NC_030680.2, from coordinate 1,009,399 downwards.
ACATTCAGTTACACATTAAGGCTGGTACATAAGGGCAGGGCAGATACCCGGGGGCAGAGGGGCAAAACTCTTAGCAGCCTGTCAGTACTGCCCAACCCTGGGTCTGTGTCTCCCAACCAGCGCTGGGAGTAAAGGCGCCTGCAAAGCCCATTTTAGCGGAAAATTCTCCCAATTCACTAAAATCGTTGACAGGAGCAACATCCCCTAGTCTGGGGGGGGGAGTCACCCAACTATTGCCCCTCTTTTTAGCTAAAATAAGGGTTTTTAGGCAAAAAATCTATCAGAGGAGATGCACGCTTACCTCTCACCGCAATGGCAACCAACGGACTGTACCAACTGTCACTTTCCTAGAGTGAAGGCAGCTCCCATCACATTGACATCACATTGACATCACATTGACATCACAATTTCTTTGCTCCACTGTGTAAATAGTGGAGCAAAGGTGATGCACGCTTACCTCTCACTACCATGGCAACCATGGACTGTACCAACTGTCACTTTCATTACAGTAATGATGCATCTTTGTTATTTGATTATGACAAGAAGCTTGAAATTTGATACTTGAACCTTTCCTAGTGGGAAGGCAGCTCTCATCCCAGTGACATCACATGACAGGCGCTGCTGTTAAAGGGGAAGTGTACCCTTTTGACGAGTGAGGTTTATATGGGCTTTGTTTGCCCTTAGATGGGCAGTACATACATAGCTTATTGTGTACCCAGAGCATTGCCTTGTACGTGTGGCCCCTGCCATGTACCCTATTGCCCCCCACAGCCTAGCCTAACTGACTTGCAGGTGTATTGGGTGCATGTGCATGTCTCTTTACATGTGACTGTGGCTCACGAGTAAGAAAGGTTGGGGCTCCTTTCTGATAGTTGTACACCGCTGCTATTTCCTGAACATGTGCGATTCTTTCAGAGATAAATGAATGATCCTTTCCAGTTTTACTCCGCTTCTCCTGTGTGTATTCCCTGATCCCCTCCCTGGTCTCAGTGGGCAGTAGTATTAGGACTGGATCACTGAGGACCTGGAATTAGAGAAATATATATTTTCTGGATGGTTTTATGGCAGCGATGGATTGGACAATGTTTAATGAGTTTTAATTTGTTTTCATTTAAAATCAAATAAAGACTATGGAAGCACCTTCCCAGTATACTAGGGGCACATTATAATGAAATCTGGCCCTGGCTATACAACTTTGCCTTTGGTTTACATACTAACAAATGTACATGTATCTGGCTGTACCAGGCAGAACACCTGCACCTCTGACCTTGTGTCTTATATAAGGTATGGGGTGCGGATCTGCATTTTACATTAGTGTAATATAGCCAATGGCACCCCAGCACATACATTTTAGAGGGTGCAGTGGGAGTCAAATTGCTAGTGTGGAGCACCCAATGTTTTCACCTTATCCCATGGCAGAAGTGCCCCTGTATAAAGAACAGAACCAGTGGCTAAATCAGGGGTGGGCAAACTGCGGCCCACGGGCCACATCCGTCCCGTTTGCGGAGGCGGAGGCGGGTTGTTTGGATGGTGCAGTTGAGAGGAAGGCATCTGGCGGTAGGGGACCCGCGTAGTACCTTGTAACAGAGCTCGTAAGGTGGGGTACAGGTACGTACAGTGTGACATCTGGGGGCAGGGGTTATATACATTTATGCACAGCTATAGCGCCATTGGATAGGTCTGTATGCTAAATAATATGCCATACCCCGCACTTGACCCCCTAACCAATCGTAGCTCTTATTTGGCACCCCCAGAGCTTTTATTGTGCTTTTTTTGTTCCCCACTTTATGTGGCTCATGGATTTAAAGGTTGGGGACCCCTGATATAGAGAGTAATATTCTGAAACAATTTTCAATTGGTCTTCAATTTTTATTAATTATTTAAGTTTCTGTTCAGCAGCTTTCCAGCTTGGAGTTTCAGAAGTTACTTGGTTGCTAGGATCCAAATTACCTTAGCAACCAGGGTGTGGTTTGAATGAAAGACTGATATATGAATAGGAGAGGGGCTGAATGGAAAGATACATAATATAAAGTATAAATAACAAATAAACTGTAGCCTCACAGAGCAATAGTAGCAGCTGTTGAGAGGCCATTACAAATTATCAAGCAGAAAATGAGGCTGGCCTGTCCTATAAACTGATGCTACAGGTCTGATTATTACATTCTGTTTCTAATTGCACTGGTTTCAGAACTGCAATGTTATGTGAATCTGAATGAATTACTAATCAGCTTTATACTGTTGCATTTATATTCTATATATACAGTATATTGTCCGTTGGTCCCTAAGCTCCGTAACTGAGAGCGGCACAGAGCAAGTGCAGGGAATCGGCAGAAAAGAAAATGGGGGGCAGCTGGGGGCATCTTTGAAGGCACAGATCATACCTGCTAAAGGGCTGTGGTTGCCTTGGGCCGGTACAGAAGCCCAAAACATAACCCTAAAACATTGCTAGCCTATTGCTTTAGTTAAGCTTTAGTTCTCCTTGAGCATCCCATAAGCCATGATAGGTCCCTTATATGTATCCATGGCAAATAAAAAATCCTATATAGACACCCCCTGAAGCTGCTGCCCTCAGCACTGGCCCCCGGGGGGTTATACAGAAAATACCCTTTGTATTCACTGATTTCCCAGCAAGAGAGTTAGGCTACCCACCTATTGTCCAGCTTTAACCCTATAGCTGCCCATACCAGTCTACAGTATGTTTGGTTAGGGAATGTTAGGCCAATTTTGACCATGCTGGCCAACCATCTGTACGTTTATAGCAATTCACTTACCACCTTTATCTTGTTCCTATCAATGAATCTCTGTGTGTCTTCACTTTTTTCTGTAGCTGTGAATTGAAAAAGGCTGGAAAATATGGACTTTTCACCCCACCGTGGCATGCATGAAGGAAGGTAAGTCAAAATCCAATTTATTTCAGAAGAAACAAATATATATATATATATAAACACTGTAAGGTCCGCACTCCCATGAACAGTCCACATTCACAATTCACAAACGGGTGCTGCACTTAGTTTTATCCAATATCCATTCCCAATGATTTTGCGCACTCATAATCATTGGGAATGTAATATATATATATATATGTCATGGGTAACATATTTTTGACAGAGAAATTAGTACCCTGGATTGTTTGTACGGGTATAGGATCAATTATCCAGAAATTTGTTATCCAGAAAGCTCCGAATTATAGGAAGGCCGTCTCGCATAGACCCCTTTATAAATAAATAAATAACATTTTCCAAAAACACTCTGTAGTAATAAAACAGTAACTTGTAATTGGTTCTTACTTAGATATAATAAATCCTATATAAACAATCCTTTTAGGTTTATGTAATGTTTAAATTATTTTTTAATAGATTTGTAGTATAGAGAACCAAATTACAGAAAGACCCCTAATCTGGAAAACCCCAGGTCCAGAGCATTCTGGATAACAGGTCCCATACCTGTAATAGGCTGCTCTCAATGCAAAATTGTGATCCTAAAGTTGGAGCTGCTTGTATGATTTTATCTATATGGTTTTGTTATTTACAGGTCTCCTTCCCTTCAAGATACCACCATGAGCTCCAGCCACACCCAGAAGAACCGAGGGGACTCCACTCCGCTGCCTCCAATCAACGAGCGCCTGGCTTTCCTGCGGCCGTCCAGAGAGCTGTTAGAGTATTACCGCAAGAAGATCGCTGAGTTTGATGAGGAACACGAGGATCTGGTAAAGCAACTGGAGCAATACAAAGCTACCTTTGAGGAGCAGGTCAGTATGCGCCCTTGCTAAGAGCAATACTGCTGATAACTATTATTATCCTTTATATAGCGCTGGTGTATTCGACTACACTGTACAGAGATCACTAAGTACATTGTTTCATCAGTCCCGGTGGAGCTTACAATTCACATTCACACTGTGGTCACTTTTACCAGGAGTTTACAGAACCCTGTATGTTTTTGCAGTGTGGGAGGAACCTGGGGTTCCTAGAGGATACCCACGCAAGCATATAGTGCCCTGGCTGGAATTGAACCTAGGAGCTCAGTTCTGCAAGGCAGCATTGTATGTTTTCCTGCAAATGGTTTTTGTCATTCTCCAGTTTCTTTAAGCCATATGCCTGCTAACTAGGTACCGAGGTACCTAATTTTACCTAAGAAAACTGGAAAAATGTATTGACTCGAGTATAAGCCGAGGGTTACTTTTTGAGCACATTTTGGGGGCTGAAAAACTCTGCTTATACTCGAGTATATACGGTAACTATAAATCCAGTCAGAATGAGAAATTAATGGATATTGGGAAGTTGTATCAGGAGTCAGAACCAGCAGTGCAGAGAAGGGAAAGGGACAGACAGACACTGTGACACTTACACATAACTATAAACCCAGTGAGAATGAGGAATGAATGGATATTGGGGAGTTGTGTCAGGAGTCAGAACCAGCATTGCAGAGAAGAGAAAGTGAGAGACAGACACAGTGACAGTTACACATAACTATAAACACAGGTAGAAAAAGGAATGAATGGATATTGGGGAGTTGTATCAGGAGACGGAACCAGCAGTGCAGAGAAGGGAAAGGGACGGACAGACACAGTGACAGTTACACATAACTATAAACCCAGTGAGAATGAGGAATGAATGGGTATTGGGAAGTTGTATCAGGAGTCAGAACCAGCAGTGCAGAGAACGGAAATGGACAGACAGACACAGTGAGTTACACATAACTATAAACCCATTGAGAATGAGGAATGAATGGATATTGGGAACTTGTATCAGGAGTCAGAACCAGCAGTGCAGAGAACGGAAATGGACAGACAGACACAGTGAGTTACACATAACTATAAACCCATTGAGAATGAGGAATGAATGGATATTGGGAACTTGTATCAGGAGTCAGAACCAGCAGTGCAGAGAACGGAAATGGACAGACAGACACAGTGAGTTACACATAACTATAAACCCAGTGAGAATGAGGAATGAATGGATATTGGGAACTTGTATCAGGAGTCAGAACCAGCAGTGCAGAGAAGGGAAAGGGACGGACAGACACAGTGAGAGTTACACATAACTATAAACCCAGTGAGAATGAGGAATGAATGGGTATTGGGAAGTTGTATCAGGAGTCAGAACCAGCAGTGAAGAGAAAGGGACAGACAGTCACAGTGAAAGTTACACATAACTATAAACCCAGTGAGAATTAGAAATGAATTGATATTGGGGAGTTGTATCAGGAGTCAGAACCAGCAGTGCAGAGAAGAGAAAGTGAGAGACAGACACAGTGACAGTTACACATAACTATAAACCCAGTGGGAATGAGGAATGAATGGATATTGGGGAGTTGTATCAGGAGTCAGAACCAGCAGTGCAGAGAAGGGAAAGGGACAGACAGACACAGTGACAGTTACACATAACTATAAACACAGGTAGAAAGAGGAATGAATGGATATTGGGGAGTTGTATCAGGAGACGGAACCAGCAGTGCAGAGAAGGGAAAGGGACGGACAGACACAGTGAGTTACACATAACTATAAACCCAGTGAGAATGAGGAATGAATGGATATTGGGAAGTTGTATCAGGAGTCAGAACCAGCAGTGAAGAGAAAGGGACAGACAGTCACAGTGACAGTTACACATAACTATAAACCCAGTGAGAATTAGAAATGAATTGATATTGGGGAGTTGTATCAGGAGTCAGAACCAGCAGTGCAGAGAAGAGAAAGTGAGAGACAGACACAGTGACAGTTACACATAACTATAAACCCAGTGAGAATGAGGAATGAATGGATATTGGGAAGTTGTATCAGGAGTCAGAACCAGCAGTGAAGAGAAAGGGACAGACAGTCACAGTGACAGTTACACATAACTATAAACCCAGTGAGAATTAGAAATGAATTGATATTGGGGAGTTGTATCAGGAGTCAGAACCAGCAGTGCAGAGAAGAGAAAGTGAGAGACAGACACAGTGACAGTTACACATAACTATAAACCCAGTGAGAATGAGGAATGAATGGATATTGGGAAGTTGTATCAGGAGTCAGAACCAGCAGTGAAGAGAAAGGGACAGACAGACACAGTGAGAGTTACACATAACTATAAACCCAGTGAGAATGAGGAATTAATGGATATTGGGATCTTGTATCAGGAGTCAGAACCAGCAGTGCAGAGAAGGGAAAGGGACGGACAGACACAGTGAGAGTTACACATAACTATAAACCCAGTGAGAATGAGGAATGAATCAATATTGGGGAGTTGTATCAGGAGTCGGAACCAGCAGTGCAGAGAAGGGAAAGGGACAGACAGACACAGTGAGTTACACATAACTATAAACCCAGTGAGAATGAGGAATGAATGGATATTGGGGAGTTGTATCAGGAGTCAGAACCAGCAGTGCAGAGAACGGAAATGGACAGACAGACACAGTGAGTTACACATAACTATAAACCCATTGAGAATGAGGAATGAATGGATATTGGGAACTTGTATCAGGAGTCAGAACCAGCAGTGCAGAGAACGGAAATGGACAGACAGACACAGTGAGTTACACATAACTATAAACCCATTGAGAATGAGGAATGAATGGATATTGGGAACTTGTATCAGGAGTCAGAACCAGCAGTGCAGAGAACGGAAATGGACAGACAGACACAGTGAGTTACACATAACTATAAACCCAGTGAGAATGAGGAATGAATGGATATTGGGAACTTGTATCAGGAGTCAGAACCAGCAGTGCAGAGAAGGGAAAGGGACGGACAGACACAGTGAGAGTTACACATAACTATAAACCCAGTGAGAATGAGGAATGAATGGATATTGGGAACTTGTATCAGGAGTCAGAACCAGCAGTGCAGAGAAGGGAAAGGGACGGACAGACACAGTGAGAGTTACACATAACTATAAACCCAGTGAGAATGAGGAATTAATGGATATTGGGAACTTGTATCAGGAGTCAGAACCAGCAGTGCAGAGAAGGGAAAGGGACAGACAGACACAGTGACAGTTACACATAACTATAAACCCAGCGAGAATGAGGTATAAATCGATATTGTGGAGTTGTATCAGGAGTCAGAACCAGCAGTGCAGAGAAGGGAAAGGGACAGACAGACACAGTGAGTTACACATAACTATAAACCCAGTGAGAAAGAGGAATAAATCGGCATTGGGAAGTTGTATCAGGAGTTAGAACCAGCAGTGCAGAGAAGGGAAAGGGACAGACAGACACAGGGACAGTTACACATAACTATAAACCCAGTAAGAATGAGGAATGAATGGATATTGGGGAGTTGTATCAGGAGTCGGAACCAGCAGTGCAGAGAAGGGAAAGAGACAGACAGTCACAGTGACAGTTACACATAACTATAAACCCAGTGAGAATGAGGAATTAATGTGTATTGGGAAGTTGTATCAGGAGTCAGAACCAGCAGTGCAGAGAGGGGAAAGGGACAGACAGACACAGTGACAGTTACACATCACTATAAACCCAGTGAGAATGAGGAATGAATGGATGTTGGGCAGTTGTATCAGGAGTCAGAACCAGCAGTGCAGAAAAGAGAAAGGGATAGACAGACACAGTGAGTTACACATAACTATAAACCCAGTGAGAATAAGCAATGAATGGATATTGGGGAGTTGTATCAGGAGTCACAACCAGCAGTGCAGAGAACAGAAAGGGACAGACAGACACAGTGAGTTACACATAACTATAAACCCAGTGAAAATGAGGAATGAATGGATATTGGGGACTTGTAGCAGGAGTCAGAACCAGCAGTGCAGAGAACAGAATGGGACAGGCACACACAATGACAGTTACACATAACTATAAACCCAGTGAGAATAAGCAATGAATGGATATTGGGGAGTTGTATCAGGAGTCGGAACCAGCAGTGCAGAGAACAGAAAGGGACAGACAAACACAGTGAGAGTTACACATAACTATAAACCCAGTGAGAATGAGGAATGAATGGATATTGGGGAGGTGTATCAGGAGTCGGAACCAGCAGTGCAGAGAAGGGAAAGGGACGGAGAGACACAGTGACAGTTACACATAACTATAAACCCAGTGAGAATGAGGAATGAATGTGTATTGGGAACTTGTATCAGGAGTCAGAACCAGCAGTGCAGAGAACGGAAATGGACAGACAGACACAGTGAGAGTTACACATAACTATAAACCCATTGAGAATGAGGAATGAATGGATATTGGGGAGTTGTATCAGGAGTCAGAACCAGCAGTGCAGAGAACAGAAAGGGACAGACAGACACAGTGAGTTACACATAACTATAAACCCAGTGAGAATGAGGAATGAATGGATATTGGGGAGTTGTATCAGGAGTCAGAACCAGCAGTGCAGAGAACAGAAAGGGACAGACAGACACAGTGAGTTACACATAACTATAAACCCAGTGAGAATAAGCAATGAATGGATATTGTGGAGTTGTATCAGGAGTCAGAACCAGCAGTGCAGAGAAGGGAAAGGGACGGAGAGACACAGTGACAGTTACACATAACTATAAACCCAGTGAGAATGAGGAATGAATGTGTATTGGGAACTTGTATCAGGAGTCAGAACCAGCAGTGCAGAGAACGGAAATGGACAGACAGACACAGTGAGAGTTACACATAACTATAAACCCATTGAGAATGAGGAATGAATGGATATTGGGGAGTTGTATCAGGAGTCAGAACCAGCAGAGCAGAATAGAGAAAGGGATAGACAGACACACTGAGTAACACATAACTATAAACCCAGTGAGAATGAGGAATGAATGGATATTGGGGAGTTGTATCAGGAGTCACAACCAGCAGTGCAGAGAACAGAAAGGGACAGACAGACACACTGAGTTACACATAACTATAAACCCAGTGAGAATGAGGAATGAATGGATATTGGGGAGTTGTATCAGGAGTCAGAACCAGCAGTGCAGAGAACAGAAAGGGACAAACAGACACAGTGAGTTACACATAACTATAAACCCAGTGAGAATGAGGAATGAATGGATATTGGGGAGTTGTATCAGGAGTCGGAACCAGCAGTGCAGAGAAGGGAAAGGGACGGAGAGACACAGTGACAGTTACACATAACTATAAACCCAGTGAGAATGAGGAATGAATGGATATTGGGAAGTTGTATCAGGAGTCGGAACCAGCAGTGCAGAGAAGGGAAAGGGATAGACAGACACAGTGAGTTACACATAACTATAAACCCATTGAGAATGAGGAATGAATGGATATTGGGAACTTGTATCAGGAGTCAGAACCAGCAGTGCAGAGAACGGAAATGGACAGACAGACACAGTGAGTTACACATAACTATAAACCCAGTGAGAATGAGGAATGAATGGATATTGGGAACTTGTATCAGGAGTCAGAACCAGCAGTGCAGAGAACGGAAATGGACAGACAGACACAGTGAGTTACACATAACTATAAACCCAGTGAGAATGAGGAATGAATGGATATTGGGAACTTGTATCAGGAGTCGGAACCAGCAGTGCAGAGAAGGGAAAGGGACAGACAGACACTGAGTTACACATAACTATAAACCCAGTGAGAAAGAGGAATAAATCGGTATTGGGAAGTTGTATCAGGAGTCAGAACCAGCAGTGAAGAGAAAGTGAGAGACAGACACAGTGACAGTTCCACATAACTATAAAACCAGTGAGAATGAGGAATGAATAAATATTGGGAAGTTTTATCTGGAGTCAGAACCAGCAGTGCAGAGAAGGGAAAGGGACAGACAGACACAGGGACAGTTACACATAACTATAAACCCAGTGAGAATGAGGAATGAATGGATATTGGGGAGTTGTATCAGGAGTCGGAACCAGCAGTGCAGAGAAGGGAAAGGGACAGACAGTCACAGTGACAGTTACACATAACTATAAACCCAGTGAGAATGAGGAATGAATGTGTATTGGGAAGTTGTATCAGAAGTCAGAACCAGCAGTGCAGAGAGGGGAAAGGGACAGACAGACACAGTGAGAGTTACACATAACTATAAACCCAGTGAGAATGAGGAATTAATGGATATTGGGAACTTGTATCAGGAGTCAGAACCAGCAGTGCAGAGAAGGGAAAGGGACGGACAGACACAGTGAGAGTTACACATAACTATAAACCCAGTGAGAATGAGGAATGAATGAATATGG